>NC_079316.1:53739263-54044563 GCF_029931775.1 Euleptes europaea
GACTGGTGGAAGGAGTATGAACAATTTGAGATAAGCAGATGACACCACATTACCGGCAGAAAACAGTGAAGACTTGAAACAACGACTGATGAAGACTAAAGCAGAAAGTGCCAAAGCTAAATTACAACTGAACATCAGGAAGACAAAAGTAATGACAACTGGGGAATTACACAACTTTAAGGTTGATAATGAAGAAATTGTTAAAGATTTTCTATTCCTTCTGTAAGTATGGCTAGTTTTAGAGTTCCCTTTAAATCACAGAGAATATCCTTTCCAAAATGAGGGAAGGACCCCACTGGCTGTTTTCCCTTTCTGATACATTGGAGGTACCAGATTCCAAGGTTGGGGCCTCCTGGGTAGCCTCTCCCCAATGGGGAGGGGTGTTCTCTGGGCAACAGTGGCCTCGGGTTTCTCATAGCCTAATCTATGTCACATGGTTGTGAGGATTTTATTTATTTATTTTATTTTTCTATTTATATCCTGCCCTCAATCCCTGGCCTGAATAAATCAGAGGAGGAGGAGGAAGAACCAGATGTGTCATCCTGAGCAGCTTGGAGGACAGGTGAAATAAAATGTACTAAGTAAAATAATAATGTTGGAATTCATGTGTTATATACATGTATGTGTGTACGGCAATGTACACATTTGTAATATATTAATTCTGACAAGGATGCACTTTCTTTAATTAGTAAAGCTCTGGAAGCCCTGAACATCTCCTTTTACTAGGCTGAAATACCACTGAGTGGCCATGGCTATAACTAATTCAAAATGGGTGTTGTGCTGAAGCAACATGATATACCATAGCTTGGTGGCCATTTCCTTTCCCAGCTTACCTTTCTGAGCAGCAGTATATAATGTTAAAGCAAAAACTGAAACAATTTACATGGAGCTTAAAACCCACAAAGCACTTTACGGCCATTATCTCATCAGTCTTCACTCCATCTGTCCCTCAGAGTATATGGTTGCCACCTGGCTGTTTTTAGACCAGCCTGACTGGGTTGGGGAGGGGGGAGATAACTGGACTTTAAAAAATCACCCTCTAATGGCAAGCCCATAGGCAATTTTACATTTGCATCTGTTTAAAGTCGCTAACACATATAAATGAGCAAGTGCCTATATTTTTATTCTCTGCATTTGCAACCCCATTATAATTAGGGCAAAGTCCAAAATTACACAGTGTTTTTTTTTTTTATGGAAGTTTTAGCAATGGTAGAAAAGTCTCTGCTTTTCTACAGTGTTTTGGTATTCCTTGCAAAAATCTTCTTTAAATTGTCACATGTCACTCTGTGATGTCCTCATACAGTTAAATATGAACACATGAAGTTGCCTTATACTGAATCAGACCCTTGGTCCATCAAAGTCTGTATTGTCTACTTAGACTGGCAGCGGTTCTCCAGGGTCTCAGACAGAAGTCTCTCACATCACCTACTTGTCTAGTCCCTTTAACTGGAGATGCTGGGGATTGAACCTGGGACCTTCTGCATGCCAAGCAGAGGCTCTCCCACTGAGCCACAACCCCTCCCATCCCTCTCTCTTGCTGCCCTTCTCCCTTATTCTTTTGTCTTTTTAAAATTGTTTCTCTACTCCACTATCTCATCAGTTCACAGCAAGATAGTCTCCGACACATGTAGACTGTGCAATATGATTGGCTGCCTGACACAGGCTGGGAAAACTGGGGCCAAGTTCATCCTATGCCTCTGAATCCAGTGTGTGTGTATTTGTGGGGGGAGTTGTGGTGATACAAGAACCTTCCCATCCCCACTGCTATTTTTGCTGGTCTTATTTTGGCCTTTAATGTTCCCCAAAAAGCCGGGAAAGCGCCACAAACAATGAATACTTGGAATTCCCCCTGGAGGGCTGCAGATAATCAGGGAGGGGCCCAGATATGGCCCACAACCTTTTTCTCTAGCAGCTTTTTTATGGACAAAGGAACACGGCTTAATGAGCTCTTGAGCAGGGGTTTACATGATTCAAATGCACAGGGAGCTAAATTGGCATGAACTCTGTTTTTCATTTTCTCCATCTTCCAGAGCCATGGGCTACAAAGATTGTATCACACAAAGTGAAGCAATGGCACAGAGTCTGCTCCACTGAGCCCAGTTGTACCTGTTTTTAGAAAACTTTAAAGTTACCTGTTTGCTGCTGAACACCGAAGGAGGCATTCCTCCGGAAATGAGCCTTCACAGGACGCAGGTGGGCTTGAACCCAAGCTGTGGCCTCTGCTCCATCTTTGCAGTGATCCGCCAAAGTCTCCCAGCTAATTCAGCCCATTCTCCCCTCCCTGCTTTCCTCACCCCCATTTGCATGGTGCGACCAGACTCAGCAGCTTCTTACACCTGCTGCTACTTGCTTCGCTGACTCTGCTGGAGCCCACAGATGTGCGCATGTGATTAAATGCAAGGAATGGAAGCGTAGTGGAGAGATGCCACTGAGGGAGTCCTTATGGTTGTGGAGCACATGGTACAGCTGGAACAAGATTTCCCTGTACTCTCCTCACTGATTTACATTGGCACTGCAGGGCTGAGGAAGCTTGAGAGAAGAGATAGTAAGGTTGGTTAGTTGGCATGCGAGGGTGTTGCGTGCTGGCACAAGATGGTTTGAGTGACATGCGGCTCAGTGAACTGGCCTGCAAGAAGTAGCACGGGGAGCTTAGTTGGGGTCTTGTGCTGTCCATCTGTACTTGTGCCGGCGTAGGTCAAGGGCTGGGCGGTGCCCGCAGTCCTCAGACGTGCGGGGAGGGGGGTATCTAGCCCCTTTCGGAGCAGGCAACAAGGATTCTGCTATCTCCCAAAATCAGTATTCAGAGGCGTAGTCAAAACAGGCAGGAGTCAACGGCCGGAAAGATCAATCATAGCAGTAGCAAGAAGGCAGGGAAATTGCACGGTTGCTTCCGCAAAGTGAAAGCGTGCCTGCACTGCCTTTATCAGTCAGTGCACTTCCAAGCTAGGCTTCATCCTGCAACGACTCAGCACCAGTTCTCTGTCTGCTTAGGCTTTCCAGGCAAGCACTCCTTCGCCTACCCTGCAAAACTATATGCTGGCGAGTCCTGATATGCCTATCAGGTTCAGGTGAGCTTGGAGGGCTGCCATTCTCAGCTTCCACTGCAGGAGTTGGGGGACGAGTAGCTTCTGTCTGCCTTTGTTCCATCTCTCTGCCTAGCTGTGGTTCCTGCTGAGTTGTTTCAGGCTCCTGTACTACTGACTGCAATGGAGGTACTGAAGGCCCAGAGGCAACCTGTTCCTCCACTTCAGCTTCAGAGTCCTCCCGGTCCTCAGCTCCGAAGGCAGGGCCCATGACAGTACTCAGGCATTATGGGGAAACACTACTTATTTGAGCCTAGTTTATTCATGCTCCTTTACACGCTCCCTCCCACCGTCCCTCCTTTTCCTGACACACAGAACCATGATGGAAGATTTTCTGATTTAGGAAATCCTTAGTCTAACCACAATGCTTTGGCACTTGAAAATAGCAAATTAGAGTTAGCTTAAAGACTTCCTAAACCACAAAATATTCAGCTGTGGCTCTGTGTGTCAGGGAGTAGCAATGGAATGTGCTAACGCCTTGTTGGGAAATACCTGGAGTTTGGGGGGGTGGAGCCTGGGGAGGGTGGGATTTGGGGCGGCACCTCAGCAGGGAATAATGCCATAGAGTTTGCCCTCCAAAGCGACCATTTTTTCCAGGGGAACTGATCTTTGCAATCTGGAGACCAGTTGTAATCAGTGGCGGACTGGCCAGGGTGTCAGCTTGCCCGATGGCAAGTGGTTCCTGTGGGCCCCTGATGAAGTGGGCCCCCTTTAAACATTAGACAATATGTTAAAATGTTAATGACCTTTTAGTAGCTTGAAAATATAATAGAAGTTCCAATTATAACAATCTGTATTTACATTTAGTATCTACTGTTTACTGCCAGTAATATGTACAATATATGTACACTGTAATTACTAAACATATACATTTCACAAAAAATTTAATTGTACTTTTTCCACTTATGTATATATTGAAAATTTTATTTATTTCTTATAAAAATTAAATTATAGCCTTATAGTTGTGGGTGGGCCCCCTTTGTCTCCTGGCAACCAATATTTTTAGACCCAGTCTGCCACGGGTTGTAATTCCAGGAGATCTCCACATGGACGGTGGCAATCCTAACATACAGGCATGAGTATATACCTAGTAAAACTTGTCATAAACAAATTGGTCTATTTGTGATGTCTGAATACAAGTTTGATTTCAACCAAACTATTTGGAACTGAATCCCACTGAATGCAGAGAAACTTATTTCTGCACAAACATGTTTAATTGGGGCTCAAGGATTAACAGGGAATTCTGTGCTCCTGAGAGAAGAGTGGACAATTTGACAGAGAGGAGACAGGTAGAGAGGCTAGAGAGGGGGTTCTCATCTAAATCTTGTATCAACAGAATAGAACTTTCCTTTATGCCCCCTCATTCTGCAGATGGCAGCCAGCCAATGGACATTGTTAGCACCCCTGAGATGGACTGAAGACTTGTAGGGGGCAAAGCAAAAGCCATAAATAGTATATACATCTAGCTTTAGAATTCCCAAAGCCATAAATCTGCTCATCCCCCAAATCCTCCTCTTACCTCATTAGCAAAGGTTATAAGCAAGAGTCAAAATTCTCTATCAAAAATCAGTTACAGAGTTTGAGGAGAGCGAATCAGCCCATGGTGCTGTTCTAGGGTCTAGCGCTTTATTGCTGCCATTTTGAGTAAAAAGTGTTTTTAAAAATGGCAAATGCTATACAAGGAGGCTCAGTCAGATGGTGCTTTTCGGCAGAGGGTGTGTATTCAGATTCCATCTAACTTCTCAAAAATAAAATTACAGTATTGTCATAAGATACATATTTTAAAATAAATTTGTCACTGTGACAATCCCCCAGGGTGTTCTTCCTGCTAATACCCCTTGAGTGTGTGCAAAGTGCCATCAAGTCACAGCTGACTTATGGCAACCCAGTAGGGATCTCAAGGCAAGAGACTAACAGGACTCCCAAATAGATTGACAGTCATCTATCTCCTAGCCGTAAGTTGATGTGATGTATTATTCTGATGGCCTCACCCACTCTGTGCTATCCCTGTGAACGCATGTACGAAATCCTTCAGGTTTTCACTAGCTTCAGGTGACCTCCTCCTTACACCTTTTAGCATGGAAAGTTATTAAGCACTCTCACCTGCCTCCTCCTTTCTTCTTCTAAGTCCTGCATCTTCCTACTCTACCATAAATCTTAATTGCGTCTGTGATTTTTTCCCCTGCAGCATTAATTAATCATATTTAGGCCTTTTAACAGCTGTTGCTAGAACCAACCTCCCCCCAGCCCAAGGCAGGTGCCTGTTACTTTGCATAAGCCCAGTCAGTGAGAGGAGGGATTCTTTTCTCTCTGGAACACTGAGATACTAATTCATCTGCCTTGCTTGTCAACATGCTGCCTTCTGAGATTGGTCCTTCATTTTGTTCTTCCCTGTTAGCTAAGGATTTCAGCCCATGCAATCCACAGGAAAACACAAAGCAAGTGAGGCAATCCCTTTACTGTGTCAGTTAACAAAATGATGGAAGCAAGCTTTTGAGTTACACAGAATCCTTCTTTAGGTGATCAAAGGGGGTGATAGATGTTCTTTCATGTTCAGGCTGGCTTTAATCGGGTAAAATGTTTTTTTTTTTTAAAGTAAAAGTAAAGGAACAAAATGTTTAACTAGGGGCTATATCAGATGGAGTATTCAAACCATCTGGATTTGCTAAAAGTGCATACCCCTTTATCATAAAACAAGGAAGTAATTAATTAAAAAAAAGACATAGACAAAAATTAGTAAGTAAATAACCAGTTTCAGTAACCAGATGGTTACACATTCAGGGGACTTGTGGCAGGAATGTTCTCAGCTCAGAGGGTTGGGTTTCTGTTACCTTATCATCATCATCATCATCATCATCATCAGTATTTATGCAATACTTTGTGTTCTAAGAGTTTCACATACATTATCTTATTGCGATCCTTAAAATAGCATAGTAAAATAGGGCAACATTATTGTCCTCATTTTCAGGTGGAGAGGGAGGGGGCTTGCATGGAAAAATCAAATCCTTCCAACAGCAGAGGATGGGCAGTTAGAGCACAGGAAAGTGTGAACTTTCCTTCCTTTTGCCCATGTGTGCATTTTTTTTGGGGGGGGCAATCTACCCCCAACCATGCTATACATGAGCAGATGAAGGCCAGCCCCAGGACGGTTTTTTTTTGAGGATGAGAGAGATCCTTTCATATAGAAAAGTCTGATACCCCTAGTCCTGCCCTGCATATGTGTAGGTTTGCCAACTCCTACTTGGGAAATTCCTGGAGACTTGGGCTGGAGCCTGGGGAGAGCAGGGTTTGGGGATGGGAAGGACCTCTGCCAGCTATAACGCCATAGAATCCATCCTCCAAAGCAGCCATTTACTCCAGGATCCTTCTAGTCTGGAGATCAGTTGTAATTCCAGAAGAACCCCAGAAGGTTAGCAACCCTATGTGTATATGTTTCTTTAAAAAAAAAAAAAAAACTTTTGGAAGGGTAGAAGACTCCAAGTCAGGGGTGGTGGTAATGTTGGAAAATAGAGCATAGGAAAACCAGGCCTCTGGCTTTTTGGCTGCCACCCCACACACACACACACCCAATAGCACAGCAGCCCTTCTGCCTTACAGACTGCACACACAAATTGTTTTCCTCTTTCCCCAAAGGTGCTAGGAATGCAGAAGGCTTCCTAGATGTGGGGTTTCCAGGTCCTTCATAGCCACCAGTGGGAGGTTTTTTGGGCGGAGCCTGAGGAGGGCAGGGTTTGGGGAGGGACTTCAATGCCATAGAGTCCAGTTGCCAAAGTGGCCATTTTCTCCAGGTGAATAGATCTCTATTGGCTGGAGATCAGTTGTAATAGCAGGAGATCTCCAGCTAATACCTGGAGGTTGGCAACCCTACTTTAAGGGCATGCCTGTGTTACAGTAGACCTTGCTGGATGTCACTAAGGCATTTGTCAGTTGTGTTTTGGGTCTCCTCATTTTGAAAGAAGTGTCAGACATGAGACTTTCATAATCATATTTTTTGCATCTCATTGTTTGTATATAGTTGATTAAATCTTGCTCTTTTGGCATGTAATACATTTTTGCATTTTGTTATACTCCTTATGCATATTGGTTTCTGTGTATGATTTTGTACTAAGTACCTGGAGGTTGGAAACTCTACCTGGATGGGTTAGTGGTGGGAGTTAGGCTGAGGTCAAAGCCTTTGCCTCTGTTTGAGCCTACCTGGAAGCTAGGCATTTGCCCTTTCCTGCTATCAAGTTAACATGGAGCAACTGGAATGACTCAAAGAAAGAACATTTCTGCCTATATAGACTCCTTAAGTCATTCCTTAACTCAGCAAACTAGTACTGTGAGTGGGAAAATACTGTGTGTTATTCAGAAATGAGGCTGTACAGTGTGAATATGGAAGAAGTGTTCTGGTTGGATGGCACGCCTGTCAAGCACATATCACCTCACTGGCTGGCTCACCACCCCTAAGAAACAGAGATTTAGACATGATGGATAAATGCAAAGTGAAAACAAAGAGCCAGTGTGGTGTAGTGGTTAAGAGCAGTGTTTTGGAGTAATGGACTCTGATCTGGAGAACCAGGTTTGATTCCCCACTCCTCCACATGAGCGGTGGAGGCTAATCTGGTGAACAGGATTTGTTTCCCCACTCCTACACATGAAGCCAGCTAGGGTGCCTTGGGCTAGTCACATTCTCTTAGCCTCACCTACCTCACAGGATGTCTGTTGTGGGGAGGGGAAGGGAAGGTGATTGTAAGCCAGTTTGATTCTTCCTTAAGTGGTAGAGAAAGTCGGCATATAAAAACCAACTCTTCTTATTCTTCTACTCCAGAAACTGTAGTGCCACCAGAAAAATGGCCAGATATTGACTAAGTTTGGATCCAAAAGCTGGAGATAATTTCATTCTGATAAGCTACCCTTGCAAGATTAGCAAACAGGATATGTTCATCTTGAATATGATTATTTCCTTTCTAAATGCAACCCCTTAATTATAGTTATTCAAATATGCTTCCTTGTGATGTCCTTAATTATATGTCTTCCCTATAAAGAAGTATTACATCTACAAAGGAGAGATCTGTGGATAAAGATTGCAGTAACCATAATTAATGTTACAAGCACAATGTTCCCCATGGTAAGTGATCATTACATCATCCCACTGCTTGCAGTTCTGCTGTGAGAGAAGACAACTTTGATACTCACCTGTCTGTTGCAATCAGATACCTCCATCCAGCATTTCCCCAATCCTTCTCTTTCCTACTCCAACAGGAGGAGTTTAATATGGGTAGCATTTTCTTCCGGGAGCACCAAGATGCAAAAATGTCTATAGCAAGCACTTGGAAGTGGGAATACAAACAGTGGCTCGATAAGGTTGTTACAAGGGAGGAGATGATTCGGAGGGCTTAAGCAGGATTTGTGGTCCTGCTTATATTACTTCTTTGTTGATGGCGGCAGATGATCCCTCTTCTGTATCAATCAAAGTAAAATTTATCACCAGTATCTGCCTTTGTCTTCTTTCATTTTTCAACCCCAGCCTCGTGTCTGAGTTAAATCTCAAGACCCTGAGCTCAAACATTGCTGTGAAGTCTATTTTCATGAGTCCTAGTAAAAAACAATGCAACACAAAGTAAACTCTACCAGATCTGTCAGAAGATTATCCAGTGACCTTTCTGGTCAATCTACCCGTAATGTGAGGTGGCCACATTACGTCTCCCTTACGAATTCCGCCTCTGTCCATGTCAATCTGGAATGGTGGAAACAGTTGAACATGTTCTATTACACTGCCCATTTTATCAAGGCATACGTAAAACGCTCAGATAGAGACAGAGTTAGCTATACTACTTTATTATTAGATGATTCTGTTAAAGATATTACCTATCAGGTTGTGAGATTCTGTGCCAAGGCATGCGCTATAAGGCAGAAGAAGCTGTTATAATGACTTTTCATGTTAAACATACTATTTCACCAAGAGTTGATGTAACTAAATTTACGTTTTATTGAGCAAATTTCAGACATTTTGTTTTTAATTACTTATGATATTTCTTTTTGTGCAAGCTGGTCTTTGACCGTAATAAACAAATGATGATGATGATGATGATGAGGTGGCCACAACAGTGATGGCTTGTGTTCATTTTGGTTGGTGTCCTTCCTTTACTGATGGGGGAGCGGGTGACAGTATGCTTAAACACAAATTCAAATGGCTAAAGCTGAATTTAATTATGAATTGCAAAAAGGCAGCACAGTGTAGTTGAATGGACGGGGACAGCCTGAGGTGGTGCTTAATAGGATGCTTTAGCCTGCACTAGAAAAACAATACCTGCAGGAGGCAAATGGACTGAACATGGGTGTAGGTGGATGATGGAGAGGTTCTCTGATTATCAGATGTGCCTCTAAGAAGAAGAAGAGTTGGTTTTTATATGCCAACTTTCTCTTCCGCTTATGGAAGAATCAAAACGGCTTATAATCACCTTCCCTTCCTCTCCCCACAACAGACACCCTGTGAGGTAGGTGAGACTGAGAGAGCTCTAAGAGAGGCGTGACTAGCTGGTTTAAGTGTAGGAGTGGGAAAACCAACCCAATTCACCAGATTAGCGTCCGCTGCTCATGTGGAGGAGTGGGAAATCAAACCTGGCTCTCCAGATTAGAGTCCACCGCTCCAAACCACTGCTCTTAACCACTACACCACCCTGGCTCTCTCTAATGATGCTGATAATAATAGTTATCATTAATTCAGCATTCTGTTTATATAGGGTTCAAAGAACTTCACATTCATTGCCACATTGTTTCACACAGCCCCATAAGGTAGGCTGATAAGGTGAATTTATGGGCAGAGATGAGATCTTAACCAGGGCTCTTCTGTATTATAACTGTATTATAACTTCATTTAGTAGATTGTGTGTTCTTTTCCTTGTTCTTTCCCTCCTATTCCTGGTCTATTACTGTGGTTTACATCTTGGTTTGGGATTGTATTTGGCCTGGTGCTGAAGGAAGGAATGAAGCCCTAGGTTAGTCAGCCCTTTCTGTAGTCCTTCACATATAAACTATCACTCCACTTCCATTGGGTGCTTCATTCTAGGACAGGCATGATTTCCTGAAATCCATCCTATACACCCCCCCGTATAGCTCATGGAATAATCCTTCCTGCTCTTGGCTGCTAATGTGTTGCAGATATTTGTAGCCTGCAGTCACATCCCCCATGGACTCATTGTTCCCATAAACAGCACTTTAAAAATCTGTCCTTGTAAGTTATCCTCTACAGCCCCCTCAGTTGCTCTACGATCTTTTCACTCTAGCATCCCTTATTAGGAAGGATGCTAAACATTTCACAGATTTGTACCTACTCTTCAAATTGTGAGAAGCTGAGTGGGTTGAGGGCTATCTATGAACACGTGGGACTTTTAAAAGGCCACAAAGGAAGGTGGGTGGAGCTGTAACAAGGATGGGAAACCAATGAAAGATGTCTTGTAATGGGAAACCCTTGTGAGGGGCAGCCCTAATTCTAGATTTCTAGCTAAGTGCAACATGAACTTGCACTCAACATTCTAGTAAGTTTCAGCTACAGCATGGCTTGGTGGAAAGGTGAAAATGCACATGTAATAATGAAGAAGAAAGCCAGCGTGGTTTAGTGGTATACAGCGCATTCCTGTGCCAGTTTTAGGAGGCAACCCAGCGTTTCCCTTGTAGGCAGTGACATGACACTTTCGGAAGTGACATCATCACACCAGCCTAAGCCTCATTTTATGCCTGGTAAGACCTCCTCTGGCCAGCTGGATGTTACCAGAGGGAGGGAGCCCAAAGCAAAGGATCCATCACCCCCAGTAGGGGTCTGGCAACCATAATTGGAGTGGTAGGGACCACATAACTCCAATCTTCTTCCATCTACACTGGTTCCCAGTTTGGAACCAACATATATGAAGGACTGTCTATTCTCTTATGAACCTACATGACCTTTGCAGTCATCTTCAAAAGACCTGCTTCAAGTGACCTGTCTTCTTAGATTAGGTGGGTGGAAACCCACGAGAGAGCCTTCTCAATGGTGGCACCCAAACCCTGGAACTCTCCCAAGAAAGAGTCACCTATTCCTTCTGTTGCCATCTTCCACCAGAAGGTGAAGACTTTTTTTGTTTCATTTGGCATTCCCACGGTGATTCCTCCTTTCCTCCTCCATGCTTTTAACTGTTTTTTAAATCTTTTCTACTTGTTTTAACCTTTGGTTTTAATTTTTTAATGATGTATTTACATGATGGTTTTAATAGTTTTTAAGATAATATTTTAATTTGTATGTTTTAATATATTAGCCATCTTCGTGGCCCTATGGGGGCAGAAAGGTGGGGTACAAATCTTGTAAACAAATAATAATAATACAATTCTCTTATCTGAAATTGTCTAGCATTTTTACTGTTTAGTTGGAATGGAAGTTAATTTTTGTCCTTTTTGTTGCATGAGTAAATGTATAAGTATCATAGCTCTTCTTAAACTGAAGTTCTTAAAAAAAAATCTAGAATACAAATATATGGTGTTGTCTTATGCCTAGTCAGATCTTACATTGGCCATTTATGCAGGGGAAATTTGTACTGGGTTTGCCATTCTGCAGACACACAGTTTTCTAAACCGAAATTTAAAAACCCTATGCATAGGGGCTTCTTGCCCCAAAGAAATTCAAGGAATACCAGGAGTAAATGTCTGCCAAGCAGAAATCACCACAAAAAAACGGAACGCCTGAGTTCCTCCCCTCAAAAAACTCTACCTTGTGATTGGATGTGGTTTTTTTAAAATTACATGGCCAGCCATGCCATAGGATTCTTTCATTGGATATGATCAAAGTGGCCATTTTATATCCTACTACGCTGAAAATCACACACATATTCCAAATAGTATAGTGGAGTCTTCCAACCCCAACCCCCGTAATCTCTTTCTCACAGTCACTTTCTCTCCTACACATTACACTGCACATTCCTGACGGGGGTGGGGGAGGCAGCGGCGGCAACCATAAGGCGGGAAGTCTCCAGTGGGGAGCCGCAACATTTATTTTTGGTTACAATGCCAGTTTAATGATAAAACTATTTATTAATATTTTGGTGATAATACACAAAAATATTAATATATTAAGCAGTATATTGATAAAGGAAGAGCCCCGTGGTGCAGAGTGGTAAAGCTGCAGTACTGCAGTCCAAGCTCTGCTCACGACCTGAGTTCGATCTCGAGGGAAGTTGGTTTCAGGTAGCCGGCTCAAGGTTGACTCAGCCTTCCATCCTTCCAAGGTCATTAAAATGAGTACCCAGCTTGCTGGGGGTAAAGGGAAGTTGACTGGGGAAGGAACTGGCAAACCACCCCGTAAACAAAGTCTGCCTAGAAAACGTCAGGATGTGACGTCACCCCATGGGTCAGGAATGACCTGGTGCTTGCACAGGGGACCTTTACCTTTTATATTAATAAAACAGCATTGTAAAAAACACACCAAAAATCCCAATGCTGTGGCTTCCTGCTGGAGACTTCCTGCCCCATGGCAGCCTTCACCAGCCCAGCAGCCTGAATCTTTCCTTTGATCATCTCCGTTCCCAGAGATGTTTACACACTGCTGAAACTGACCATAGAGGATGCCTAAGGGGTGGGGGAGCTGGCTCCTTTCCCAGATCCTTAAACCGTTCACAAAAATGGCTTCTCTGGGAAGGCTTAGATGAGGGCGGGACAAGCGAGAAGGGGCAGGGAAGAGAAACCCTGAAGCTGAGACCATTCATGGAAATTGTCTCAATTAGCTTCACTTTGGGATCAAGGCAAATTTTAAATTCGTGATAAAAGAGGTTCCTGAAACAGTAGGACAAGTGCAGGGCAGCTGCGCGGTGACCCCTGAAAGGAAAATCATGAATAACTCAAAAGAAGACCTAGGGAAGTTCTGCCCGGATTGTGCAGTTAAAAACCAAGCATTATTTGGCCTTTGTCTACCCTGATGGCAGCAGCTCTCTAGGATCTCAGGCAGTGGCCATTTTTCCAGCCCAGCAGCTGAAATCCAACCCTGAGATGTCAGGGTTGAATTTGGGACTTTCTGTAAAGTGTCCTACCACTTAACTATGTTCTTTTCCCAATACAACTACGAGTAATGCTGATGAGTACCCAGCTTGCTGGGGGTAAAGGGAAGATGACTGGGGAAGGCACTGGCAAACCACCCTGTAAACAAAGTCTGCCTAGAAAATGTCGGGATGTGACGTCACCACATGGGTCAGGAATGACCCAGTGCTTGCACAGAGGACCTTTACCTTTACCTTTAATATATATCTATATCTATATCTATATCTATATATATATAAAATCATAATATTAAACATAATTCTAATTATTTATTAAGCCCTTATGGTTTGATACGAGAAGCCTGCTTGGAGCAACGCAGTACTGAAGATCAAATAAGAGGCAAGTAACAAGTAGTCTGCATCGTGCTGCACCAGCATAAATCCATTGGAGGAGGAAGACGTGTCACTTTGCTGTTGCTGTCAAAGACAATAGACAACAAGTATCTGCTACTTCCATGAAATTACATTAAAGCAGATGTGCTGTTTTGGGACAGAATAATACTTCTCAGGGATAAAATATGGCAGTTTTAGTGTTGGTATAGCCAAAGTGTGACCTCAAAAATTGTTGTGGGATTGTATCCTCAAATGAGTAACAAATGTTGTTTGTTGTAGAAAACCAGCTAACTATGTGAACACATAGTGGTAGGTCTCATGAATGTATAACATCTAAAATTTGTCCTTCTCCATTCTCTCTTGTATTGCAGTGAGATTCCACTGGCTCTTCTCTCTATTAAATAAACAGGAAAATAAGCTGAAGACAGAACTGCTCATAGTAATTAGAATTGCCCAATGCAAAGCAGGGAATTCAGTCTATGGTCTCCTAGATCTTTTGGTGAAATTTATACTCATCTTTTTATCCTGTTTTCAAGTTCTTGATAGTGGCAACCTAATAAAATCACTGCTACTAATAAGAAAACATAATTAATCTTGGTCTTTACATTATTTTGCTGGTTAGAGTTTGGTTGGGTTTAAACTGGCCTAGAGGGAATATCTATTACCAGATTGGTTTTCTTAATAATATAATATAAATAATATAAATGCATGAAGCTCCTTATAATGAGACCATAGATCCATAAAAGCAAGTATTGTCTACTCAGACTGGCAGCAGCTGTCCAGGGTCTCAAGGGGAAGTCTTTCACATCACCCACTACCTGATCCTTAACTGGATACGCAGGGGATTGAACCTGGCACTTTCTGCATGCCAGACAAAAATCTGTTTTCGTCATCTGATGTTTGGGACTTTCTTTTGCCTACTCCATGGGAATTAGGAAGTCTTACTGCTCTTAGCTTGATTTTAAACTACTCTTCACTATATGTTTAAATTAGTGATAAGATTTTTGCTGATTTAATTGTATCATGTAAGCTGTTGTAGATTTTGTTTTGGGGAAAATGCAACATAGGCATTCTTAAAATAAATAAATAGATCTTAAATAATGGGTTTGATTCAAGATGTGTACCTAGATTTACAACAGTTACACTAGGACACAAAATACTTTTAATTCCAATTAAAACTTAAAGAAAATCTGCATTTTAAATTTTAAATTAGTGTGCTAATCAGTAAACAACACTAGTTAATGAATAGTATAAAGATTTACCCATGACCAGTCACATGACTGATAGACCTCCCATTTTAACTTAATTTGCAGTTTTAAAATATTTCACACTATTCAAATGTATTTATTGATTTATGTATTCTCATGAATAGGAAACTCTCAGTACTAAACTGTGATCCATAAATGTGATCCATCCATTTTAGATACTTACAAATGCTTGCCTTAACATACAATAGCAATGAGTCCACAAACTAATAATCACTCTGTCCAGTTTTAAAATATATAGCCTACTAATTCGTATTGTCTCTGTGCAGGCCTTGATTTGAGACTTGTTTCTCTAATATCTATCAATCAAAGGCTGGAGTTAGATACTTCAAGGGGAAAAATCCATACTCTGTGAGTAGAATCAACCTTAATGTGGGTGCTTGGCTGTAGCTTTCGTTTTTTTCCCTTGGAAATAAGAAGAGTTGGTTTTTATATGTCGACTTTCTCTACCTTTAAGGAGAATCAAATTGGCATACATTCTCCTTCCCTTCCTCTCCCCACAACAGACACCTTGTGAGGTAGATGGGGCTGAGAGAGTTCAGAGAGAAATGTGACTAGCCCAAGGTCACCCAGCTGGCTTCATGTGCAGGAGTGGGGAAACCAACCCAGGTCACCAGAATAGAGTCTGCCACACATGTGGAGGAGTGGGGAATCAAACCTGGTTCTCCAGATTAGAGTCCACCGCTCTTAACCACTACACCACCCTGGCTCTTTTAGGGATAGCAACAACAGAAAACAAAAACAAAAAAAGAATAGGGGAACTGGAACATGTCCAGGAGAAGGCCCATACGGTAAAGGTCTTGAAATTTAGGAGAGTGATGAACCCCAACAATAGATGCTGAAGGCCTGACGAAGATGTCTTCAGACTTCCACCAAGGAGCCTGCCTTTAGCATACCTTGCTTTCATGTACTCAGGTTGTTATAGGCATCCAAGAAGGACCACAATTTACAACAACAACAATAATAGATATCACCGGGTCTCAAAATAAGCACCCTATTCTGTGGTGGAAAACTGATGTTTTGTTTCATGATGTGATTGCACCAGTGCTTATTTCTTGATTTCCCTGCAAACAGAAACAAAGGACAGGAGAGGTACAGGCAGATTGGTGGCTGAGTGACTGATGACGACCTTCCTGACTCACACCACTGCGGGCAAAAAGACAGGTGTGATGACAGGAAGCCTAGATAGGAGGATGCTGCTTCCACCTCAAAGGGCAGGATATCAGAAAGGTAAAAGATGATAGACGCCTGTGTCATCACCAACTTTTCCTCTTAGCCTCTTGCTGAACCCAATTACCTTAACTGAAAGGAACGTGTTGTAATATGACAGAGTTTTCACTTTGATTAAAGACCTCCAGCCTCTTTTGCAGGTGGCACGTCTCATAATTCACTGTGGAGATGGCTGAATTTTATAACCAGTGGTAGGCTGAGGTTCTTGCTCCTCTCGTTCCTTCTCTCTCCCTCTCTCTCTCCCTCTCTCTGATTCCCCTCCTGCATCCACTTTCCAGTCGAGACCAAACTGGGTTTAACTAGGCCTGAATAATTTAAGAGAGTTATTATGCTCCTGTGTTTTTCCCTTACTGTCAACTGTAAAATCCATACAGTAGCTTCGGGAAATGGGGGTAATTTGAATTGATAATAGGAAGCACTGGAAAAAGTCATCTATTGCCGTGCAATGGTGGAGCAGATGCGTGCTAAATCTTGTATAATGAAAGAATATGCCGATGTCAATTATGTAAGAAAACGACTTTACAGTGGTTTGAGGCAATGGGTTAGCATTCCGCCTGATATTATCACATAAAGAAACACCCATCAAAACCTCTCATAAATATGGAACGGCAAGTAAGATTACATTATAAATTTGAATGTTATGAATGTGTATGAGCAAGACAAATAGAGGCAGGAAGGGAGCCCACCTCACAACTGAATAGTAAAGAAGCACGGTATTTCAGGACTTGCATAGAGGCATTAAGAAGAGCACAAGAAGATAGCAGCAAAAGCCTCTAGTACTATGATTGCCTAGTAATATAAAAATACAGTTCTTACTATCAGTATATTTGTTAACAGTGTATCAGAAGCTGCTCCTTGGTAGTTCACTAGCAAAGTGGAGAATAAGGCATGCTGGGCTGCCATGGGTCCATTCATCTGTGGATACAGTTGCTGACTGAATCAGGTTGTGTTGCTGGTGTTTCTTTCACTTGTTTCTAAAAGGCTACTACCACATTGGCAAAACATGAAGAAATTCTCTTTCATTGCAGGAAGGTACTTCGTAGGAGATTAGGGACCCCACAGGAAACAACTGTTAAACTAGAAACTAGATTAACAGAGCAATCCTGAAGGGGCGTGCGAAAGCTCTTAGGAACCAGCATGACCCCTGCGGCGGTGTAAGTGCCACTTGCGCCGGCTAAACTGGCACAGACGTCTCCTCAGGGACACTTACACTGTTTCGAGGGAGCAGTGCGGCAGCGCAAGCCACGGGTGCTGGCACAGACTCGCTGGCAGTGTTTCCCCAGCACAAGGGCTCGCGCCATCACCAAAGGAGACATTCCTGGGGGTGGGGACTGACTTTAGTCACCTCCCAAAGCCCTTTCACCCCAGGAACACCCCCTTTAGCCAGTGTGAACTTGCACCAGCAAAGGCAGGAGGAGTTTCATGGTTTTTTTTAAAAATCTATTTTTAATTTGTACTTTTGGGCCGGCATGCCACTCAGGAGGCGGTGTGGCTGCACCGTCCCCGGGCCCAACACAACTACCCCCCCACTCAGGACTGTGCTGTTGGAGAGCAATACTAAGCAGGTCTACTCAGAATTATATTAGGTCTACTCAGTGAGGCTTAATCCCAGAAAAGCATACTTTGGATTATACTGTAAATGTTCTAGAAACATTGGCTCACTATTGGAACACTTGCTGAATTCATCAAAAAGCAAAGATTACCATGAGAATATTATTACTTCTTTTATCCAGTATTTTAGTTTTATTCTGCAGTAATACGAACCTTCAGAACAACCCTGTGATATTATATGGTCTATATTATATTGTCCTAGTGGCAATAGTGAAGAGTAGTGATATGTTTACAGTATTCCAACTGCTCAAGGAACAAAGCCATCACAGAATGTTGGCAGCCCAGCTTCCATTAGGGAAGGAAGGGGATATTGTCTGTAGGTCTGAAATTAAAATCTCACACAGGCCCTACACAAAACAAAAATGTTATCAGGGTAACTGAGGACTTGGGAGAAGTCCCAATGCTCATGAAAGCTAAGGGGCAGGGAGCTTAGAGGTGAAGTGACTGAAGGAAGGGTCCAGCATACAACAGGCTGAGAAAGATGAACCCAAGAGAAAGACTGATGGAGGGAAAAACCTTGACATCTATGAACATTTTAGATGGGGGCAGTAGGAATCTGAAACCAGTACATAAATCCAATTTCCCTAGTTAAATAGCAGAGAGATTTCACTGTAGTGTCCGATCTCAGTCATATATAGTTGTAACTGGGTATTTTCTGAATTGTAACTGAAAGGAAATTTAAAGTATTGCAAGATATTTTGTAAAAGCAGAAGGTATTTTAAGACTTTAAGAAAAGATGGGAATACACTGAAGAACTATACAGAAGAGATGAAAGGATGACAGATTCTTTCCAAGAATGAAGGAGAGCCTACAGTTTTAAAAAGTGAAGTGAAAGCTGCACTCAAAGCAATTGGGAGAAACAAGTCACCAGGAGTAGATGGTATATCAACAGAGCTATTCCAAGCTACAGAAACAGAGTCCATCAAAATCTTAACAAGAATACACCAACAAATATGGAAAACAACACAATCGCCCACAGACTGGAAACGCTCAATTTACATTCCATTTCTGAAAAAGGAGATGTCAAAGACTGCAGCAACTATTGGACCATCATGGAATAAAGCGATACTCAAAATCTTACAATAAAAACTGTTACCATATATGGAATGAGAAATGCCAGATGTTCAAGCTGGATTCAGAAAAGGAAGAGGCACTAGAGACCATATTGCAAATTTACAAAAACGTTTGAGAAGAAAATCAGCTTGTGCTTCATAGATTAGAGCAAAGCTTTTGACTGTGTTGATCATGAAAAGCTATGTTTGGCTTTAAAAGAAATGGGTATGCCACAGCATCTGATTGCTTTGATGCAAAACCTGTACTCTGTGGAGAAACAGAATGGTTTCCAATTGGCAAAGGTGTCAGACTATGTTTTATCTCCCTGTCTGTTCAATTTATATGCAAAACATAATTAGGAAAGCTGGATTACATTTAAGTGAAGGTGGAGTGAATATTGGTTGAAGGAACATTAACAATTTGAGGTATGCAGAGGACACCACATTACTGGTAGAGAACAGTGAAGACTTGAAAAAACAACTGATGAAGGCTAAAGCAGAAAGTGCCAAAGCAGGATTACAACTGAATATCAAGAAGACAAAAGTAATGACTACTGGGGAATTACACAATTACACAAATTACAAAAGATCAAGATAATTCATTCTATAGTATTTCCCATTACATGTATGGATGTGAACGTTGGACAATGAAGAAAGCTGACAGGAAGAAAGTAGATTAATTTGAAATGTGGTGTTGGAGATGAGTATTATGGATACCATGGGCTGCTAGAAAGACAAATACATGGGCTCTAGATCAAATCAAGCCTGAAATCTAGAAACTAAAATGACTCAACTGAGGCTATCATACTTTGATCACATTATGAGAAGGCAAGAGTCGCTGGAAAAGACAATAATGCTAGGAAAAATTGAAGGCATCAGGAAAAGAGGAAGACCCAACATGAGATGGATTGACTCTATAAAGGAAGCCACGGCCCTCAGTTTGAAAGACCTGAGCAAGGCTGTTAACGATAGGATGTTTTGGAGATCATTAATTCACAGGGTTGCCATAAGTCAGAAGTGACTTGATGGCACTTAACACACCCAAAACTAAACCCAACTCCCACTTGCTTACAATTAGTCAAAAGGCTTTCCAATTCTGAAAGGCTGATGAGAAGTTTGAAGCAGGCTTAAGCAAGATCGTTTTAAAAGTTAAACACTGGCTTCATATAGATTGATAGACAGTGGGAAAGCAACATGTTTAAACAAGTCCTAGGTGCTCTGTTGCTTAGGGAAACCATAATATGGTAAAGAACTACTCCAGTCCTAGGTGTAATATAGCACCATATTTAAGAAGAGAAGAAGAAAGTTGGTATTTATATGCAGACTTTCTCTACCACTGAAGGAAGAATCAAACTGGCTTACAATCACCTCCCCTTCCCCACAACAGACACCCTGTGAGGTAGGTGGGGCTGAGAGAGCTCTAAGAGAGCTGTGTCTAGCCCAAGGTCACCCAGCTGGCTTCATGTGGACACTTGCGCTTTTCTACTGCTATTGACAGACTAACAGTTCTACCCATTGTGATCTATAACCAGGGCCAACCCTGCTTAGCTTCTGATATCTGACAAGATCAGACTAGCCTGGGCCATCCAGATCAGGACCTGACTGACTGCGTATTTCAATAAAACTTAAAAAAAGGACCTGACTGACTTAAGAGATAAAAGATCTTGGCCATCTTCTGGGCATGGAGTAAGGATCACTGTGTGTGTGTGTGGAGGAGGTAGTTGTGAATTTCCTACATTGTGTAGGGGGTTGGACTAGATGACCCTGTTGGTCACTTCAAATTCTATGATTCTATGAAAATAGCAAGTGTACTTCCCCAAGAGCTAGAAACAGTAGTAAATCCTCTTCTCAGATTATTTTTTAAAAATGTAAAAAGCAGGGCATTTTTCCATTTCCTCTTCTGAATGGGAATATGAATTGTACATAAATTATTAAGATAATTGAATTGAAAACAACCTGACAGAAAAGTCTGGAGGCCTTCTCTTTGCTTCTTCTTTGGATCAGAATTGTTGTCCCACTAGAGATCAATACAGGAATGTTCCTGAATGTTCCCCCTCCTTATGTACAAAGTGCCCATACTTGGGCTAGAGCACACATACACAGATCCCCTTAGTACACAAGAGGCTGACCCTTACTTGAGTGACCTTCCAGTACCTTCCAGTTTCATGAATCTGTGAATGGCAGGAAGCAACATGTGAACTGGCTCTTAGCTGCAGGACAGTGGTCAAAAGCTATTGCTTTTATCCAGTTTACAGGTGTCTCCTGTGACTACCTTTGGAATGAGGGCAGATTTTTATCCAATGAATCCTTAAAACCTTTTTGAAAACTTGAAATTAACTTTGGTAGGAAGGGAGTAGCTGTCTGTGCGACTGGTGCCAGGTTAGGTAGCCCAATGGTGGACGTGTAGGGTTGCCAACTCCACGTTGGGAAATCTCTGGAGATTTGGGGGTACATCCTAGGAAGGGCAGAATTTGGGGGAAGGGGAGCTCTGAAGGGGTTGTAAGCAGTCAAACCCCTCCTCCCATTAAGGGGTGCCACAAAGGCCAAAGACTGACATAAGAGCAAGACACTGCTCCCCTCAAAATGGATGCCTCTCAGAGGGTTTTGGGATCCATCTTGTGTGGCAAGCCTGGGCAGGAAAGCAGTTGGGCCACTGAACTTTTCCAAGGGGGGCAGTGCAGCAGAAGGACCAATGCATGAGGCACGGACCCTTCCTGGTAAAAGCTGAATTCTTCCTGTGGCCACTCCCTGGAAAGTACAGAGAGAGCCACATTTTCTTGCTGTACCCATACAGCGGTATAGCTTATCTCTAGACTGGGTTTGCACCTTTCCACAGTGTGCAGCTCCAAGCAGGAGCACCGCAGTTCCCAGCGAAAGCCACCAGCTCTTTGGGGACCCAGCACCATCGTGATTTGCAGGCTGGAAAACTGTGGGGGACTTTAATCTCATCTGTGACAAATGCAATAAAGGGAGCCGTTTGACGATCAAACACAAGGAAGACACATTTACCAACCTGCAGCGGAAGAAAGGTTGGATGAGAATGTCAGAGCAGCCGTGATTTGTGCCAGCGATTGGAAAGGGGGAGAAAGACAGCTCGGGCTCCCTCTGGTCCTCTCCAGTCCCACGCCCCTCTCTTTCCTCAGATAAAACAAAGATGTAGGCTCTTAAATGTAGCTAACTTAGACAAAGAATGACAGCTTATCTGTCAGGCTAACATACGACCTTGTGTAGCAGTTATTGCTAGCAGCACAAAGCGGGATAATTTAATATTCTAATAGAATTCGAACGGCCCTTAAACTAAAAGGGATAACAACTCTATTAGCTGGTACACCGAAGCGGGGGGTGGGGGACGAAAAAGCATGGGAAATAACCAAGGATGCATCAAACTCTGACTTTGATCAAAGTACTCCCATCATCCAGGCACTCCCCAGCTCCTCTTCCCCTGTGTCTCATCTGTTTCTCGAAGAAACAGAAATGTTAATGAGAGAGAGAGCCAAAGCCTACTTGCAAAAAGAAGAAACTACGTTCTGGGTCCTAAGGAGCAAATTCAGCACTGGTGTAAGCTGGTAAACTTCGCTGACTTCTTCGATGCTGTCCCTCCACACAAGGTGGTCAACTTTTATTTTCGTGCCGGGCCACATTCAGTTCTTTCCAAAGAGACCCATATTCAGTGTGGTTTTCCAGGATAAATTTTAACTTACAGAAGAAGACAATGAGAAGTAGCGAACAGAGTGTTGGTTGGGGTGATCAAATTCCTGTTCAGCTATGAACTCACTGGTGAACTCATTATATTTCAGCCTAACCTGACTCTCAGAGTTGTTGTGAGGATAACATGGACTAACTTTTATGTCCTTGGACAAACAGGATACAAATGTGATAAATGAAATCTCATTTCATATCACTGGGAATATTTCAACATAAGCCTGGCAAGTATCCGTACAGTTGGAATGCAGTTATCTGGTGCACCTCCAAAGGAATAAATGGAAGGTTAAAGAACTGGGGGTTCATTCACAGAATTCTTATACCGTGCCATGATGGGTATTTTACCTGTGACCATCACCAGAAAATGATGCTGAGCAGAGTGATATTTAGAGGCTGACTACTTATCGTATGCAAATGCAGACAAAAGCAACAACATCATTTCTCAAAATGCAAAAGAACCACTACCGAGGAAAGCAGATTTAGAGTAGACCAATCACAGAAGGGACATAATGAAGCACAATGACCACCCACTGCCTCCCTCCACTCTAAAGCAGAGGTGATGATGAAGCACCTAGAACAAAGCTGCATCAGCCTTCCAGTTTCTTGGCTTGTTATTCACTTTGGCCTCTTGCTTTCCTAGCACAACTTGTAACACGTTTCCTGTGCAGATGCATTTCCTCCTTAAATTGCAGGCTCAGTTTTTTCCCCTTTATAAATACTGAACATGCTTTCAGTTGCAGTGGCCACTCAGGATTAATTAACACCTGAAGTCTTACACCATCTTATGAAATGCTAGGGGGTGGGTAGGACTGAAGGAGGAGTCTTGTAGTCAAGTCAAGTTTTTTGTATAAGGCCATAGGCCGTTACAATCTAAAACAATATATCAACAGGTTAAAATAAGCCAACCAAGCTAGGAGTTCTGCCAAGGAACTCAAGAGTGATGTACATCTTTCTCCTTTTCTACATTTTATCCTCACAACAACCCTGTGAGGTAGATTAGGCTGAGAGAGAGAAAGAGTGGTTGGCTCAAGATAACCCAGTAAACTTCATGGCTGTGTGGGGATTTGAACCTGAGTCTCCCAGATCCTAGTCCAATATGCTCAGCATGACAGTACACTAGCTTTTATTCATTGAGGCTGTCCGTTGATCCCACTCTCCCCTGCAGGCAGGACTATTGACAGTGACTTGGACAAAGGCGGTTTGAGACCAGTACTGTGGTGGGCCCAAGATACTTCTGGCATTATTCTGTGTCCTTTCAAAGGTCTCAGTCAATTGCTGCCCTTCAGTCTTGCGCATCCACATGGCCTAGAAATTATCTGGCGACCTTCCCAATTCCTTTGGCTGGAAAAAAAAAAAGCATCAGTTTTTAGATTCTGTTACTTTGTAATAAGCAGTTCACTACTCTGCCTCTGGCTTGATCTGCTGTTAGTAGGGTTGCCAGCTCTGGGTTGGGAAACACCTGGAGATTTTGGGGGTAGAGCTTGGGGAGGGACTTCTGCAGGGTATAATGCCATACAGGCCAATTTCCAAACCAGGCATTTTCTCCAGGGAAACTGATATTGATCTTCTGTGTGAGAGAATGTTGTTATTTAGCTACTGCTATTTAGCTACTTCCCTTGTTCTCTTTCCTTTTAGTATTAGTTCTACTCTTTTTAAGTCTGCATCACTGACTTTTGTCTTACTGTGACCATTTACAGTTCATGGAAACGTTGAAGTTTTTTGAGTTACTCATACTGAGTGTAGACATATTGATAGTTTGCCCCGTGTGTACAATTTCTACCAAGCCATTATGGAGCTTTCCTCCTTCATTTTATTCTTACTGTAACTCTCAGAGGGGCCTGACCTGGATGGCCCAGGCTACCCCGATCTCGTTAGATCTGGGAAGCTAAGCAGGGTCAGCCCTGGTTAGCACTTGGATGGGAAACCACCAAGGATGTCCAGGGTCACAATGCAGAGGCAGCCAATGGCAAACCACTTCTGAATGTCTCTTGCCTTGAAAATCCTATGGGGTCTCCATAAGTAAGCTGGGACTTCATGGCACAACTCTGTGAAGTAGGATGGGCTGAGAACAAATGATTGGCAAAAGTTCATCCAGTAAGCTGCTTGGTTGAGGCAGGATTTGATCTCAGGTCTCCCAAGTCCTCCTAGCCTAACATGCTAATCATTATACAACTCTGTGGAATGTCCTCCCCTGAGGGTTTGTCTGGCAACTAGCCTGTTAAGTTTTAGGCACCAGGTGAACACTTTTTAATTCACTGAGCTCTATGGTTGAGTTATTGCAATGTTGGTTTTACTGTTATTTTACTGCTGCTTTTATTATGTTATCAGTTGCTTTGGGGGTTATATTTTATTTTAAATGTTGTAGCCTCCTCAAGCATTTTTAATGGAGATTTCAGATCAGCCAGTCAATATTATTCACAGTACAAAATTACTTAGTGGTTGGCCAATGGGCACTTAAGCAGAGAAGGAATAGACTGGACCTCACTATTGCCTGGATGGGAGAGAACTGCAAGGTTGTGGTGACTGAGCTGAGCTTTCTACAGGAAGAGCAGGAAGATATAAATAAAAGGTGCAGTGTGCTATGTTCAATTAGCAGTCCTTTGTCAGGGTTTTTTTTTGTATTCTGCATGCATTTGATGGGTTTGATTGTGCCACGGGGAGCAAAGTAACTATCTGCCAGTTTGATGACCTGAATATTTCACTTTCCATTTCTAAAATTGGATTTTACTCATATTTAGCAAAAAAAGAAAGAAAAGAAAAAGGAAACATCTCACATTCTCCTCAGCCATTTTCTTGCTGCCCCTTCAAGTCCACATTGCTTTAAAAGCCCAACCGTAGAAGCAGCATAAATAATATAAAATAAAACTAATCTCTGCCAATATACTTAATCTGCACAATGCAATTCTAAAAGATTAACTTTGTGCTGCATCCACACATTATTGGGTATTGTGTTATCATTACACTATAACAGTCAGTTCCAACTGGATTTTCCTATAGTTCTGGTGGTTAATGATTACTGTGGTGCAACAGTAACACAGTGTCCTGTCCAATAATATTTGGGTGCAGCCTTGATTTTCTGGACTGTGCAATTCGGAGTTTGGGTGGATACAAAGTGTGTTACAGAGAGATGACACGTACAGAAACGGCACTTTTCAATCCTCTTCACGTTTGCATTGCAAGAGAAGGGCCTTGCTTGCAGTACACTGTGTCATTCTTTTACCGCCCGGTCTTGCATGAGGAATAAAATGGTTAACAATGTCAGCCTCCAAATCATAATCTCTGAGCATCTGTATTAACCCTATTATGGAGATAAATGGGGCAGCTTATGCCCAGAGATATTGTAACAGACTCTTTGAGGACACACACATTCTAGGTCAAGCCCATTAAACTAAATCACCTCTTTTAGCCTTGGTTTGCAGGGTGCAAGTGATAGAGAATCTATTCCCTTGCTGCGCCAGTGGTTAATCAGCTTCTCGGAGAAGGAGAGGCAGCAAGATGGGTGGGCAAAGCCATTTATTTTGCAAACTTCTCTTACAGAGTGGTGTGGTTTTTTTCCTATTTAAATGTTTGGAGCTTCATGACACTTCTTGGGAACAGGATCATACTTATTTTGTTTCAAATTTAGATTTGTCCACTTGAACTTCAAAATATTCATTATTTCATTTGCTCCATCAGTACCAAGTACTCCTGCTCTCAAACAAATGCTATTCTGAACCTGCTTTTGAGAAACAAAAACACACTTCATTGCCCTTCACTCTTCAGGTCATTCCTGTTTCTTTGCTGTGCACCCTCTCCAAACTGTTACCCAATATTGTTTCCAAAACCAAACAGTAAATGGGGGCAATGTTCATCAGAATTTGAGTGAGACCATATGAAGAAGAATCACTTCTCTGCAGGAAATGGGTGTGAGGGGAAAGAATAAAACAGCCTCTCTCCCCTTATGGTTCTTTCCCTCTTTAAATTGTAGCTCCTGCTGCTGCATTCTGTTAAAAACACTCATCTGGGGAGGAAATGCACAGACTCACCCATAACATATACTTCCGTTCAACTCTGGGTTACATATCTATATCTGTTCTAAATCCCTAACTCGGGAATTAAAATCAGTTGGAGTTCTTCAGCTGGCAACATTAAAACTGGACCTGAATAGGAGTCAGAGGCAGGGAATTCTTTAGGTTCAGAATTCTCTACCTGGTCAATTGGAATCTTGAGTTATTGACCATTCAAAACAGTGCACCCTGCTGACTTTTGGGACTGGGTTATCCTATGGGATGGGTTTAGAAATCTGTGGCTGTAGTGACCAGATCATGTGAAGTGATGGTATTGCTTTACTCTGCTCTGGTTAGACCTCACCTAGAGTACTGTGTTCAGTTTTGGGCACTGCAATTTAAGAAGGATGTAGACAAGCTGGAACGTGTCCACAGGAGAGCAACAAAGATGGTGAGGGGCCTGGAGACCAAGTCCTATGAGGAAAGGTTGAAGGAGCTGGGTATGTTTAGCCTGAAGGGGAGAAGACTGAGAGGGGATATGGTAACCATCATCAAGTACTTGAAGGGCTGTCATATAGAGGATGGTGCCAAGTTGTTTTCTGTTGCTCCAGAAGGTTGGGCCAGAACCAATGGGTTGGAATTAAATCCAAAGAGTTTCCATCTAGACATTAGGAAGAATTTTCTAACCATTAAAGCGGTTCCTCAGTGCAACAGGCTTCCTCAGGAGATGGTAACCTCTCCTTCTCTGGAGGTTTTTAAGCAGAGACTAGATGGCCATCTGTCAACAATGCTGATTCTATGACCTTAGGCAGATCATGAGACGGAGGGCATCTTGGCCATCTTCTGGGCATGGAGTAGGGGTCACTGGGGCTGTGGGGGGAGGTAGTTGTGAGTTTCCTGCATTGTGCAGGGGGTTGGACTAGATGACCCTGGTGGTCCCTTCCAACTCTATGATTCTACTATGTTTCTATAACCTTATCTTTCATTTTTCTGTCATGTGCTGTTTTTTCATTGTAAAGGTATATTGGAGGGTTCAGTTGTATATAATAGTACCTATAGAATTGGACATCCTATAATTGTAATAATGCAATTAAAATGACACAAATGTGCCTTTTTAATCAGAACAGATAAAGATTGCACGGAGAAGCAGAGGTGAATGAGGACCCCCAGCAGACGGGTGGCAGAGCCAGGAATAGAATCCAGGTGTTTAGTCTGGGAAGCTCCCATGTTGTTAATTGGACTCCCACAGAGCCCCTCTTTACTCTCTTACAGGCACACTGAGCCCTACTGCTTCCGAATGCAGATTGCATTGCTGAACGCCTAGGCACTGGTGGTGAGTTAGAAGGCTGCAGCCCTGCACAGACAGATTTTTAGGTGTGTGCATGGCACCCATAAATAAAGGGAATGCCACTGGATGTGATCATTGTTGTGCCCCAGGGAGGAAACGGCTATTAGAGCGCTTACCGACATAGCAGTGTGTTACCTTGATAAGCCTGCTGGAGCCAGCGGTGGCTACAAGAACCAGAAAATTGCTGATTACTTCCTTCCCGCTGGGGCTGTTTGGAATTACCTGCCAATGCATCCTTGCAGTGCATAGAGAGAAAGAGAGAGAGAGAGAGCTGCTGTGCATGGGGAAAGAAAGGTATGGTAGTAGGAAGGAAGGTGTTGTGCCATTCCTATGACAGATTGCAACAGAGGAGCCTTCCTTGCTAATAGTTCCTTGGGCACAAAGGCATTGCTTTCTTTCCTCTAGAAGCATTGTGGCTCTTCAGCTGTGGCAGGAAGCAGCACGTTAATCCTCACCTAAGGAGAGGTATGGGATTCTGCTAAGGACTTTCTGTCATAATTTAAACCCCCCAAAAAGTCCTAGCCCCAAAGCACATTTTATTGCTTGCACTATACTCCTGCATGCCACAGTCCAAAAGCAGCAACAAAATACTTTGAACTGGCCACACAGGCACAAAGCATAAGTGTTACGGTCAGAGTGAAGAGAATGCGGGCAGCTGGGGGGAAAGGCAATCGGCTGCTCTGCATCTCAACACTACAATATTATGATGGATGTTAAGGACTCAAGAAAATGAGCTAACTGGGTGAACTGGTAACTTTATTTTTGCATGCCCTTAATGGACAACACTAGTTTGTGGAGTGGTATCTAGAAAACAAAGGACAGAGAGAGAAGCATCCAGTGGAAGAACATATGGCCAGTTGGGGAAGATGTGGAATGTGATTTTTAAATGGGCAGTCACAGGAAATAGGTCTATATGCAACGCCAGTAAAAAAAAAAAAAGCCAGAAAGCTGACCAGAAGGCCAAGAAAAAGGATGAAAAGCCACCTTTGTATCCAAGAGCAGAGATCACCCTCCCCCCCATTAATTGATCGAGCCAAGTTTCACCTTACAGGCAGCCTAATCCCTTTGGTCATGCTTCTCAAGTCAGGGGCCAGTTGGGCCAAGACCAAGGTTTTGACAGATCTGGTCACTTGAACATCATGTACTGCATGCCTCACACAGCCGTCGTCCCTGTGGGTGAGTGATTGACACTGACCCGGGACCCCTGCACCTGGACCTCTGCACCTGGGATTCTCCAAGCTTTCCCTTCTCTACTTCAGATGGGTGCTTTGATCTTGGCATGGGATACCTTCCACAGTTCCTACCCCCTTCCAGCTTTGGGAAGGATCAATCTGATTTTATCTGGACATCTTGCACCCTGACAGATGTCACTTTCAGATCCTGAGCAATTTTGCTGGTGCAGGAGGTTTGTAAAAATAAATGGGTTGCAAAGTAAGCACTCTTACCTGCTCTTTTCTGTCTTTAAGCGTATGTTTTGCTGTAGTTCCCACGATCGTTCTTTTTCTCTGGAACCATCCCTGCTCTGGCCCTCTCTGCCAAGGCTCTAACTGTGAAGACAGCAGCTGCTCACATTTACCTATGGGAGGTAAAGTCCTGCAGGAAATGCCATCACCAAGCCTTTATTAGCGTCTTAACGAAACCACTGCACCCTGGAGCGATCAATGTCCGGCATGATCGCTTTCCCGGAGCCCAGCTGCATGCCGATGCCTAAGAGCAGACTTACTGCCCTATACGGAAGGAACTGGACCGCCAACCAGGCGCGCTCAGAAATAGAATCTGGACTGGGTGGAGAGATTGAGTGGCAGACTTCGCTCTTGGCGGCTAGGGCAGCTGCCACCCCCGACTGCGCGGCAGCCACCAGTCACATGGCTGCACATGATTCTGATAGAATTAGAGCCGGGCGGATGGCTACAATATGACACAAAAGTGTTTGACCTTGGAAAGAGAAGCAGTACAGCAGTCCCAGGTAGTAGAAGGGATATTCGACGTTGTATCTGGGTAGGGTTGCCAACTCCACCTTGGGAAACTACTGGAGATTTGGGGGTGGAGCCTGGGGAGGGCAGTGGTTCAGTGGTAGAGCATCTGCTTGGCATGCAGAAGGTCCCAGGTTCTAATCCCCGGCATCTCCAGTTAAAGGGACTAGGCAAGTAGGTGATGTGAAAGACCTCTGCCTGAGACCCTGGAGAGCTGCTGCCGGTCTGAGTAGACAATACTGACTTTGATGGACCAAGGGTCCGATTCAGTGTAAGGCAGCGTTATGTGAATTTGGGAAGTGGAGGGAGCTCAGCAGAGATGTAATACGTTGCAGTCCATACTCACTCAGAAGGTGCCATTTCCTCCAGGAGTTTGGATCGCTGAAGTCTGAAGATCAGTTGTAATTCTGAGAGACCTGCAGGCCCCGATCTGCAGGTTGGTAGCCTTATATCCGGGTAACCCTGTTGCCAGTGGCTGCATTATTATTGGAAAGAAGAAAATTCAGAGTCAGAAATCGTATGGGGATTTTAGGGTTGCCAGCTCCACACTGAGAAATTCCTGGAGATTTGGGGGTGGTGCCTGTGGAGGGAAGGATTTGGGGGAAGGATTTCATCCAGAATCTATGATATGCCATAGACTCAGCCCTCTGAAACTGTCATTTCCCCCTAGAAGGATAAGGTCTTTATAGTCTGGAGATCAGTTGTAATTCTGGAAGAAATCCAGCCCCCCCCTCCCGGAAGTTGGCAACCCTAACATAGCATGGGAGGCCAGTACATCCACAGCAGGCTTGTCCAAACTGTGGCCCCCAGGCCGCATGTGGCCCAGGACGGTTATGAATGCGGCCCAACACAAAATAGTAAACTTACTTAAAACATTATGAATCAGTTAGTGTTAGTGTATTTTATGTGCGGCCCAAGACAATTCTTCTTCCAATGTGGTGGGATTTGGGGAGGGGAGGGACTTCAATGCCATAGAGTCCAATTGCTAAATCGGCCATTTTCTCCTGGTGAACTAACTAGTCACTATCGGCTGGAGATAATTTGTAACAGCAGGAGATCTCCAGCCAGTACCTGGAGGTTGCAACCCTAAATAAAGGATAAGACAGATGACTGAATCAGTTTTTGGTTCTCTGGCAGTCAAATCACAAATGTGTAGCAAAGGCCAGGGGGGAGTGGGTGGGCACAGGGCCGTCTTAACAGCACTATAGGCCCCTGGGCAAAGCAGTGCACTGGGGCCCCTACCCACACAACCACTCACAGTAGGTTTGCCAGGTCCCTCTTCGCCACCGGCGGGAGGCTTTTGGGGTGGAGCCTGAGGAGCGTGGGGTTTGGGGAGGGGAGGGACTTAAGTTCCATAGAGTCCAGTTGTCAAAGCAGGCGTATTTTCCAGTTGAACTGATCTCAATCAGTTGGAGTTCAGTTGTAATAGCGGGAGATCTCCAGTTAGTACCTGGAGGTTGGCAACCGTAACTCACAGGAATATTTAAACATTCTGCTTCCATAATGAACAAGTCCTTTCTTACATTATACTTCAGTATTTATTCTTTATCCAAATGCAAATTAGCATTAATATTGTTCATTATCTGTAGTAAACACATGCTAAACATGCATGTTCCAATAACAAATATTTATAGTTTAGTATAGTATTTATTTATTCATTGACAGCAAGTCACAACATACAGAGTAGCATGGGGCCCCTGGGCAACTGCCCAGTGTGCCCAAGTGTTAAGATGGCCCTGACTGGGTGGGTAGGAATTGGGATTGAAGTTGCAAAGGGAGTGCTGATGGGCACGCACATTTTTGCATGCACCCTAATTTGCTAGTTGCCTCTCTTCTATGGTCCCTTAGACACCCAGGAAGTCTTTTTTGCTGTTTGTGTGAAGATGGCTTTCTTGGGAGGAGACAATGATTGTTTCATTGCCTGCCTGTTTGGGACGTTTGAGTTAAGAAAGATCCCCCTGAGGAAGCATATGCGAAGTGCATAGGGACAATTTAATTATTAAATATTTTCCCCTTGCACCAATTGCTGCTTTTTGTCTGCGTTTGGTTTGGTGCCGCCCTCTTTTCTTTTGTTTGCTTGGGAAGAGCCAGGATCCCGCAGTCCTCATGGTTTGCACAGGCAGCATGATGGCTTCTTGCAAAATTAGCCTCCTGCTTTCCAATTGGTAGACACAGGTTTTTCTCATACAAAGTCACAGGGCTTGTTTTCTTGCTTATAAGAAGACAGTGGGATCACAACTGCTCTTGCTGTATAGTTGATCACCAGTGCCTACATTGAAGAAAACTGTGAAAATGGGTGTAGGGTAGTGAATTCTAATTGTCTCTTGTTGCAGAAGACCAAATGTCCTTGCTACAGCTTACAGATGAAGCCCACATAACCTTTTCTCTTGGGCATCCCAGTTGTCATGTTTGAACAGAAGTCACTATGTCCTTTTCCCATTCAATTCACTCTCTCCACTGTCCATTTCCCATAGCAATGTGTGTAACTACCCAAGCCTGCTTTCCATCTTACTCAAGTTTTATTTGTTGGTTCCTTGTGGAGTTGCACAGATCATTACAATGCATTTGCCATCGTCAGCTGTTGCTGTGTTTCAGAAAGAAAGGGATGTACAATTTTATATAAATTCCTAATTTTTTAACAGGCTAATGAAATACGCCCACACATCCCTAGCACAGCCCAGTTACCTTGCTAAAAACAGAAGTAGTCACCATGGGAAAAGAAAAGGTTGATCTGATAAGAGGGTAATTATTCCTTAAATTAAAATGATAAGTGGACTTCCCAAAGATATCTGACTGCCCTCTGTTAGAAACAGAGTGCTGGACTAGTTTGATCTTTTGTTGAATCTGCCATGTACTTATTAGGGGTGTGTGGCAAGAAACTTTTTGTTATAGTTTCGGATCTGGGTTTGGGAGAATTACTGTGATTGCTTCATTTCAGGTAGGGCATTATGGCATGAATTTTAACCAACACTAGTGTTTTTGTATTCTGGATTTCTGGGACCATTTTCTGTGCACAGGCACACTGCAGACATCATTCTTTTCTATGCAGGGCCAATTTGAGGGTCTCCTATGCAGCAGTCATGGAACATAATGCCACCAAAATGGCACGGAATGCAGTCCTCCCTTGCCTCTCCAGACCCCCACATGAAACAAAGTGGCTCTGTGTTACTGTTTTCCTACTCTGCAGGTTGTCTGCAAAGATGATTAGCTGGGAGTGTTAGAGCTTTGCCAGGATCTGATTGGAAGGATGGATGCCATTCCCCAGGAAAACAGCAGAATCAAAGAACAACACGACAAGCATGTGTGCATGCTCCTGCTGAATTAGTAAGCACCGTAACTCAAAACAACATGGGTTTTCAGGGAGGGTAGTTTTGTTTCACCAAGAATCCTGGATTCCTAATACTGTTCTGGGAACCTGAAGTAGTGACCCAAAACAGTGATTTTCATGCATATTTTCAGCTCGGGAGTTCTGTTGCGTATGTTCCTAGTTCTGTTGCGCATGTTCCTAGTTCTAATGTACATGATCTCTTGTTAACATGAATTGGTTGGAACACAAGATAAGTGGGCAACATCTGCTAAGGCAGCCACTATTATGGGGAAAATGCTGTTCCCCAACTGTTCACGATGTCTCTTGCTGTTCACAGCCTAGTTGACATTCACCTTTATCCATGTGGCCATGAACAACCTGGCAGTGTGAACCATCCATAATGAAATGGTCTAAAATCCAGCCTGTGTCTTTAAACACAGCTGTGACTAGTACCCTTATGGGGGGTATTCCTGATGCAGGGATTTTGTGCAAAGCGTCTTTAGAAATTGTGCTCTTTCCTTCCACTTATGCTTAATTTCTTGAGAAAACATTGCCATCCCATGTCAAAGGGTTCCCTTCTTCCGTGTTCCATCTCAAGTCGCTATAGATTGAAGCTGTGCTATAGATTGCTGGCTTCAAGCTCCTCCAGTTCCAGTTCTTCCAGAATTCATGGCCTTTGACCCATAGTGTCAATTGATCTCACAGCTGCTCAACATGTAAACTTCCATTTTTTCCCCACTGAGCTCTTTTAAGCCTTCAGAACAAAGATTGGAGACAATGAGCACATGCATGAACTTTATCAGGTTTCTGACAGAGTTACAGCAGGTGTCAAAATTGTGCACATCAGCTGCTTCACTTTCTTTGGAACCCCTCTCAAATCACCCCACCCAGCATGGTGTAGTGGTTACAGTGTCAGACTAGGATCATGCTGTGGAAGCTCAATGGACCAGACATGGATTCTGAGCCTAATCTACCTCACAGAGTTGTTGTGAGGGTAAAATGGAGGAGAAGAGAATGAAATAAGCTGCTTTGGGTCTCCACTGGGGAGAAAGTCAGGGTACAAGTGAAGTAGATAAATAAATCTTGCATTTGATCAGAGTACTGTGGGAACTCTCCATTTCTGCCTGATGCAACCATAAACAATGAGAAAAGGAAAAAGAAGAGTTGGTTTTTATACCCCAATTTTCTCTACCTTTAAGGAGTCTCAAACCAGCTTACAATCGCCTTCCCTTCCTCTCCCTACAAGAGCACCTTGTGAGGTAGGTGGGATTGAGAGTTTGGAGAGAACTGTGACTAGCCCAAGGACACCCATCAGATTTCATATGGAGTAGTGGGGAAACAAACCCAGTTCACTAGATTAGAGTCCACCGCTCTTAACCATTGCACCATGCTGGCTCTTTCTATCTTTACAGCATGGATTGTTTGAGGGGACGAGGCTCCATATGTCCTGAATCTGCTATTCTTATGCTTTGTAGTGTTGTTTTTTTTTTTAATGCAAAGCAATTATTAACAACTTCTCCAGCTTAGGTGGGGCAGGACTGGGGCCCATCTGAGCACAGTTGCTCAGGTGCTGGAGGGGAGACTTGGATTCAGGACTTATATTTTGGAGCACTATTTCCAGTCAGGAAATTGCCACCGGGGGGGGGGGGAGAGGAGGGAATGAGTAGCCCCCTCTGCACCACAGCTGTGGCCTAAGCATACTGGCCATTTAAAAGAAAAACATCCTGAAAGCTCCACGCACAGCATTCTCAGTGTCTCATCTGGCCCTGATCTGGCTAGTGCTGCCTGTATTTTGCATTTACACACATGCAGTTCACATCTTGGAAGAAAATAGTATATTCTGTGTCCCCCTCCCCCCACATGTGCATCTTTGAAGTTGTCAAAATTCCATTTAAAATGTCTTGACTGCTGTCACTGTAAAAGCACAGAGGCAGGCGGAGGAGGAGGAGGAGGAGGAAAAGTCTTCTTGTTGTATTTATTGTTCAGGTAAAATATACAGTGAGTTTCCTGGCATGCATGGGAAAGGAGTGGCCACAGGAATGGGATGGGGAAATGGCTAGAGAGGGAGCAACTGGGTAATTACTATTTGGCACTTCAAATCCTCAGATAAATTTGTTTGCAAAGAATCTACATTAAATGCAGAACTAAAGGGTAAGGTTGGAGCCACAGAAAAGAGTTTGACAGCAGGAAATGAAAAAAAAAAATGCCCTCACAGCCCAGCACAGAAGACATCACTTTGTGTGATCAGTGATCGTGCCTCTACTTTGGAGGAAACTACTTTGCGGTCTGAATTATTAAGGTCTTCCTTACTAATTTCACCTTTCAGCCAAGCTTCTTTTCCATACCTAAGCCTGCGCAGGTCTGATTCCTTCCAGTAGGTGGCAGCAGTGACATACCAAGACCTCCCAATGAGTCTGCATAGTGCCCCACAGCTGGATCCCTGCGCCGTTACAGCTCCACCTCGTGGCGAGGTGATGAACTCAGGCTCAGAATACCTCAGTGGCTTTTATACTATCTTGTGGTTATCACGGTGGCACAAAACAGGCCCTTGGTTTCATTCAGTAATGGACAAAAGCTTATTGTTTAAGCCAGCTGTGTCTTGTAAAGCTCTTGCAGTTCAAGTGAATAAGGCAAAGGGAAAGAGAAAGGCAGAAAGTAATCTAAAAGAGTGTCAGCACTAAAATTTATCCTGCAGTTCACATATGGCTCAGGTGTGCAGATTATACAAGTGGCAGGGTACGGAAGCAGACCTGTAGTTAATGCACCCTCTTCCACAATGCATTTGATGAGAATCAGAGCTTAGGTCTGCATAACAAGATCTATCTACTGGAAAAGCCTTAGGAGCATATGTATTTATTACAGTTGTATAATTACATTTGCTTCCTGCATTTCTTTTCCAAGATGGCTAACAAAGGAATATTAAATGCAAACTGGTCAAATGGCCTTGCTATGTCTTCCTCTTTTGTTTTCCAGAATGGTTAGCTGCTGATTGAGCAGCCCTTGGGAGGTGGGCCAGGCAGGCCACAGGGAAATGACCTTGCTGTAGGGTTGCCAACCTCCAGGTACTAGCTGGAGATCTCCTGCTATTACAACTGATCTCCAGCCGATAGAGATCAGTTCACTCAGAGAACATGGCCGCTTTGGCAATTGGACTCTATGGCATTGAAGCCCCTCCTCTCCTCAAACCCCGCCCTCCTCAGGGCCTAGGGAGAGCAGGGTTTATGGAGAGGAGGAACCTCAACAGGGTATAATACCATAGAGTTCACCTTCCAAAGCAGCCATTTTCTCCAGGGGAATTGACCTCTCTTGTCTGGAGATCAGTTGTAATTCCAGGAGATCTCCAGCCACCACGTGAAGGTTGGAAACCCTAATTTGAACTGAAACCAGATCTCTAGTAGGTCTAGCATGATCTTGAGGCTATGCTAGACCTCATGAAATATGCATAGAAGCCTTAGATGCACATCATTGCATAATGACACCATCGCATCCTGTGACTGAATGCTCTGCAGACAGTGTTTATGTATGTGGTACGTCTATGAGGTTATCCCCAAGCCAAGATAACTAGATGATCCACGTTTTACTATCATGTAGGGTTGCCAGGTCCCTCTTTGCCACCAGTGGGAGGTTTTTGGGCAGAGCCTGAGGAGGGCAGGAGGGACTTCAATGCCATAGAGTCCAATTGCCAAAGTGGCCATTTTCTCCAGAGGAACTGATCTCTATTACCTGGAAGTTGACAACCCTAATGAAGGTCCACCTTCTCCTCAGATGTGTTCCAGCTTTTGCCTTCAGGCTCCCACTTAAGGTGCCCTGCCTGGGATTAACCAGAGTCGAGACCTTTCCCATCATGGCTCTGGCTCTGTGAAATGGGCTCTCTGTGAAGAGGTGAGAGGAGCCTCTTTGCTAGAGATCTTCAGGAGATGCTGCAAGTCTTGCCTGTCTAGCAGGAATTTTGATGGGGCCACAGAATGTGCATCAGTGCTGTCTTGTCCATCTGCAGTCTGCAATACACCTCTCAATGGGATGTATGCTTGAATATACCCTTGAATATACTAATGAAGCTTCAGGGCCCCTAATTCCGGAGGGGCCCCCTGAAGCAAAAAATTTTAATGAGTGAATTTCTGAATAAAATCGATGGAGTTTTTTAAGTGATAGAATCATAAGCCAATGGGTTGAAGTACTTAATATTGACTTTAGAATATGCTCTAATACCCATTTCATATGGCCTCAAAGTGTCCCTGTAATTGGTTAAATTTCAAAATTTTCTTCGGGGCTTGCAGGGCCCGAACCCCCAGCTGTATGGGTTCACTGAGCTCGCCAGAATCCATTCACAGCCTACATTTTGGCAGCTGGATACTCAGATCCTTTGTGGTGCATAGCTTAATAGTTCTGTAGTTTTATTTCATCACTGTATGGCCCATTTTCAAGGACTCCACCCCACCACCCTGTTCTCCACCATTTGAACCCCGAGGTCCTTGCAAGGGCAGCAAGGCCCTTTGGACCTTGTTGGATGTTGCCCTGTTGTTGATGGTTGCAAAGGGGCTCCCATAACAGTTCAAGCTTCAGGGGCCCAAAAATTTAGGTCCGCCACTGCTCCAATGCATACTCAGGTGCAGCTAGACCCAAATCAGGGCAGTTTTGTTTGCCCTCACTTGTCACTGCACGGCTTTGGGATACAATCATGCTCTCTACATCAGATGACTCCATCAGCAGCCAGCCGTTCTGCAGCATAGCAGTGTGAGACCCCTTCAGCTGGCCTTACTGGCCCAACACTGACTTTCCCCTCCCTCTGCAGCGAGCTCATCAACAGAAGAGGGAAGGAGAGGCAGCAAGGTCCCTCCTGTCAGCCTGGTTTCGTCAATTTGTATTTAATATTTCCTCCTTGGCCCTTTGAGGGTTCCTGTTGAAAAAGAAAGAAGGATTATAAACACAATAAATGAATAATACAAGAAGCAATTCCTGATTGGGTGGGATTTCATGAGGAAAAGCTGATGCAAGTTACAGGGGGAAAGTGATGCTGAAGCAGTAGCCAATTGGAGGAATAAAGGTGTCAACATGTGCAAAATTTTGTGGAAATTTTGGAGAACCAGTGTGGTGTAGTGGTTAAGAGTAGTGGTTTGGAGTGGTGGACTCTGATCTGTAGAACCAGGTTTGATTCCCCACTCCTCCACATGAACAGTGGAGGCTAATCTAGTGAACTGGATTTGTTTCCCCACTCCTACACAAGAAGCCAGCTGGGTGACCTTGGGCTAGTCACAGCTCTGTTAGAGCTCTCTCAGCCCCGCCTACCTCACAGGGTGTCTGTTGTGGGGAGGGGAAGGGAAGGCGATTGTAAGCCGGTTTGATTCTACCTTAAGTGGTAGAGAAAGTCGGCATATAAAAGCCAACTCTTCTTCTTCAGTTTGGGAGCTTTTTTACCTCATAAAAGTACAGCTTTTGCTTGAATATGTTTGAGGAAGCAAATTAGGCAGAGCAAGGTTATACATAGGACAGCTTCCCTGTCCACTTCATGCAATTGTTGGCGTTGGCTCCCAAGGCTCCTGCAATGATAAATCTGTTAGTCTTTAAGGTGCCACAAGACTCTCCCCATCACTAGACTAACACAGCTGTCTTCCTGGACTTGTGACTGGCACGTGCCCTGATCTTCTTTGTGCCGAACCTGGCTTTACACCACGGCCTCGCCGGAGAGTGGCACGAATCACCTAGAGACAGTCTCTCCCCATGAGGCTGAGGCTACCTCAGTGCATGTCAGAGATTATTTAATCAGCCAGAGAGATACGGAAATCTCTAGCACTGACACTAGGGGACAGGTAGAGGAGAGTGGAAAAAAAAAGTGAGTGATGAGATGACTAGGGAAAGACTGTGGCAGGGGCAACAACTGAGTTAGGGACGGAGACCAAGGCGTGGGCAGGGCACAGAAGTAACAGAGGCTAAAATTCACAGCAAGCCACATGAGTTCACATTTAAGAAGCCCATTTATTTTGTTAAAAATGCAGCCCCAGGAATTCTTTGGAACCTTTCCTTTCATGATTTTTAGTTATACACATATGCCTGCAAGGATCTTAGCATATTGACTATATCCCAACGCACCTATGCAAACGCACAGAATGTAAACAGTGGACACACACTGCTAAGTTATACACATTATTGTTGCTGCTCAGGAAAGAGACCTTGGACTTAATGTGAATTACTCTTTGGAAACATCTCAAGGTGTCAGAGACACTGCACTTTGACTGCCTTAAACTTAAACAAAATGAGCAATCGAACTGGGAAATGTACAGATGGGCACCAAAAATTATCAGACTTACAGACAGATAATGGGAAAGGAACACAACAGATTTGAATTCTTCAGTTAAGAATAGTCGTAAAAGGGGCAGATGTACAAACAATCAAGTATTGTTTGGGAAAGATTTACTGTGTAAGCAAGTTTTTTTTATAGGCCTGAAAATTGTGAAAATAACCTTATTTGAAAAATAAAACCTCACCTGTTTACTCAAGGGCATTTTAGACAACATTGCCCTGACACAGCAAGTGAAATCAGCACACGGAAACAGCTTTTGTGCACGGAGTCCCCTGCTGGATCAGGAACAACACAGGGAGACTGGTGGCAGAAGCACATCCAGAGTGGTGTCTGCACTGCAATGCTTGGCCCGGTGCGGAATTTCCATTGTGACACATTTTTCCATGATATGATGGAGATGAAAGTTGGCCACTCCGTCTACATTTCAGTGGGGACTGGACAGAGAATCTCAAATCACTTTCTTAGGCTGTGTACCCAGGGCTGTTGAAAGCCATCCAAGTCCCTCTTCCCCCCTCCGTCGCTGAGTCTCAACCCAAACATCAAATGGAAACAAATGTGTGACTTTCCTGGCTCCATTGGCCCCTGCAGCAACCAGGGACTCCAGCAGTTTGTCCCCCTAATCTATTCTTGATAGCCCTGAGTATCTGGATCAGGTTCCCTGTTTGCCCTGCATCCATCTGCAAAAAACAGCAGATGTGTAACTTTCCATTAAATGTATTTCCCCCTAGAAATACTTCAAAAATAGGGGAAATAGGTAAACTGTAAACATAGCGCTACATGGTGCTAGGACCAGACTCCTCCTTGGTGAAGTAACACAGCACAAGGTCAAAATAAAGCAACCATCTGGTTTTATCAAATTGCTCACCAATTGCACCCTTAGCTTCAGGAGACAGAACTTGCCAGTGGTGGGAATCCCCACAGGAATAAGCACATTTAGGGGTAGGGTTGCCAGCTTTGAAACTGGTCCCTCTAGCTGCCCATTTAATAGCAGTTTGATCTGCATCATTTATCAGGGGATGCTCTTTGCCTCCATGAAAAGTTTCCACCACCCATTTCCACATATTAAGCAAGGAACCCCTCCCCTAGAATGTCAAAAGCTAGCAGCTAAAATAGAGGTCATGTGGGCTATTCTGAGGGGTGAACCTGAACTTCAGACTCCTGGAAAGTGGAAGCGATTGCCAAGCACCAGAGGATTCTTCTAGCCACTCATTGTGTGGTCGTCTCTCAAGAAGTAATGGCCATTGCCCTACAGGTGGTGGAATTGTGGCCTAGATGGTCTATCTCAGCAGGACATATTAAAATTCAGGCCATTGTTTGGTTCAGTCTTCTGGATGGTGGATAGAGGTGAGTGTATGTGGAGGGGAGGCAGGCAGATGCTCACTGCTCATGTGCTTTGTTGAGAGGGCTCTGTTTTCCTTCCTTATTATCTCTCCTCCCTCCCACTTTTTTTTATTCTTCTGGGAATTCCCCCCTCATTTTTTTATTCTAAGGGCAGGTTTAGTTGTGCGGCCTTGAGGAAGTTAACCTCTTTTAGCCTCTGATTAAAAGAGAGAGAGAGAGAGAGAGAGGTGCACATGCAATGCACAACAAACCAGAAATTCCCTAGAGGACTGGAAACTGGTATATTAATCTCACCCAGGCGCACGCGCATGCATGCACACACACACATGCTGTCTCTCTGTCAAGTCCCTGTTGTGTGCTTCTCACTCATCCTTACACCTATTCTCTGTCTCCTTGCCTTTATTTATACTAAAACTGCTGCCAGAATAAAACATCCATGTAAAATCCAATTTCCTCTGAATCTCTCTCGGAGACGAAGCCTTCAGACTGAGTAGGTAACCTCTGCAGTAATTGCCTGAACCACTCCTGTTTGCTGGAAAGGTGAGATCCATTTTTCAATTATCTATCTGCTGTGACAGCATCCAGCCACCCAGCTAAGAAGAAAGGGAGAGAGAGAGAATCCAGCCAAACAAGAGCCGTCTGTGTCAATCCTAGCAAACGGGAGGTAGGATAGATGCGGTCACAGCTCCCACCATCAATATCCTCTAATATAAATGTCAGCGATGCCATTTTACCCACACTCATTTCCCACACTGCTGATTACATTATCGTCTAATAGAGGGGGCGCCGGTCTCACTGCTTTCTCTCCTAACCCTCCTTGCGGTAATGTGTCAATAGCCTGCCTCCATGAAACAAGTCAATTTTCTGCAGGCTTGGCAGAGGAATAAATCTGACGGATATCTGGAGAGCTGGAGATATTTATATACGCCTGCCTCTTGTTCTCCAGCCCCCCCCTTCTCGCCCATGTGTGTGTGTGTGCAAACGCATATCTGTGTCCTCAGCAGAATTGAATGATTTTCAGCCCAGACTCAATAAGAAGAGAATTTAAAGCAGTCCCACAGCTTGGCTTCCAGTAACAGCCGTACACGTTTATTTTCTTTCGCTTAACAGGAAAGAGAGAATTATGGCGGGATTTATATGACAAGGGCAATGCTACCCAAATGCTTTTCTCTGAGCATTGCAGGAAGAAAAGGAGAAAACCAGGAATGTATCCCAGTACACCGGAGGGAAAACAGGCTTGGGAGGTTAAAGGAGAGGTTTTTAAAGAAGGGCCTGCAAAAGAAAATAACAAAAAAAGAAGAAAAAGACTAGATTGTGTGGCCAGAGAACCTTGTGAAGAAACAAAAGCAAGTAGCAGAGCCAATGCAAGTTATGGATTAGCTTTGACAAATGTTTGATACATTCACAGGTTTTATGGCCAGATGAGGTCACAGAGATAATCTAGTTTAAGGCCACAATGCGAAGGTAGCTTTAAATCACCCTCCAAGGCATCTGTTATCATATGATAAGTCATTTGTATGCAGCGGCAGCTTGAATGGTGTTCAGTATTTGTGTAGTGGCAAGAGGAATGATTTTCTCCAAAAACTTCATTTTGGATTGTTTGTGCTGGCACATAAAAGAATGATCCAAACCATAAGACAAGCTGTAGCACATCATGTGATTATTTATTTTTTACTATATTACTATCCTACCTTTCTTTAAAAACAAACAAACCCAAAAAGGGTTATGACAGTCTGCCCAAAGGCAATTAACAATGTAAAACACAATTGCAGCTGTGTAACTAAAGCAAAGGAAGTAGAATGAATCACAAATCCAATCCCCACAAAAGTTTCAAACGCCCATGTTTCCATTTGAAATAATCACACAAATGCCCTCTGAAAAATAATTGCCTTATATTTTCTTCCAAAAGTTGGCAAAGTTGGAGCCCTCCCAGCTTCCTCAATAGAGGGCATTCCGTATGATGGGGGAAATGCAGAGAAAGCCTACGTATAGTCAACAATAGAGCAAACCATTTTGAGAGCAGGAACAATAAACTACATTCTGAGGAGCACAACTAATACATGGGTTTCTACAGGGAAAGACAGTCCTTCTAATATGTGGGTCCAGTGCCATGTAGGAGGGCAGCATGGTATAGCCCAATTTCATCAGCTCTCCGAAGCTAAGCCGGGTTGGTACTTGGAAGGGAGACCTTCAAGGAAGACTCTGCAGAGGAAGGCACTGAAAAACCACCTCTGCTTCTCACTTGCCTTGAAAGCCCCTTGCTGGGGTCGCCATGAGTTGACTGCAACTTGACGGCACTTTACAAGCCATGTAGGGTTTTAAAGGTTAAAAATAAAAGACCAAGAAATGAACATGGACACAAATAAGCAACCAATGGACACCATTCAAGATAGATGTAATGTTGCCATATCAACTTATCCCAATTATTATAGGTTGTCTTCAGGGACAGCTCTAAACAGAACATGTTACTGTAGTCTGCATTATGGGACTGGTTCACAATGGAGACAGCCACAGGTACAGATTCCCCTCATGGAAACTCATGGCTACTACATATGTAACATTCTGATTCTCCCTCCTGTATATAATGCTGATCTTTGCATAAGAAAAACCATGCTTATTGTCAAGTGTGAATTATATTGAGAGTATGGTTGCAGTGTACAAATATGTATTGAGCAGCTCATATGGATTATCTCTTTGTAAGAAAACTGCAATGTGTAAAGGAGCCCTCCTAGATCACCTTTGTGGAGTTATCCAGGGCTACAATTCACATCCGTTTCTGGCTACTGTACAGTAATATAGGAGTGACGATGCAGTGCTCACCTCTCTAGGGCAGAATCACCGGATAGTCAGTGTGTGCCATCATCCTATAATGCCCAAAGAGATTTGTTCTCTCCAAGGGCTATTTTGCACATGACAGTTTTTCCACAGCAATAGCATCTTTGCCTGGGGAAAACAACATACCTTATCCTGTATGAAGTTGGCATGTTTATTGTACTGAAACATATGAATAGGACAAATGAAAGCAAAGCAAGGTTTCCATGTACCATCTGATGAAAGCTTTCTTATGGGATGATAACACATGGGAAGCAACATATGAGGCAGGATGGAACTGTTTTTCAGTATGCAAAAGTCTCTTGTCCCAGGTCCCAGGTCACTCTGGATGACCTGGGTTATTCTGACAGTACTTACAATCAGGAAAGGATTTTCCTAAAGACCATACTGAGATTTTTCAGTTTGCTCTTTTCTATAAAATATAGAACTGTTGCCTTACTTGTGGCATGTTTTCTTATTCTATGAGCCTCTTTTGCAGTTGTGAACTTCAACCTCCTCTTCTAGTGGCACACCATAAACAAGAAGATTATACACTATAGCTGGGGTCCCCAACCTTGTAAGCACTTTTGGCAGTTTGAGAAGGGATAATGGATAACACTGCAATATGGCTACCATGGAGGCTGGGGCAAGTCACAAAATATTGGGAGGTTCCAAGCCAAGAATCTTCCTATGGTGGAGGCAGCTGCTTTTGAATGGGCACTCCAAGCAAATGCATAGGTGATGCTTCCTCTGAAGCACGTCCCATTCAAGAGTACTTGAAATATACCCCTAAAACTCAAGAAGAAAGCAAGCAGGCACCAAAAAATGAATCAGCGGATGCTGTGGTGTCCTGGGCATCATGTTGGGGATCACTGGACTGTAGCCTTTTATTTTATTAGAAGATCTTCTAGGTAGATTGAAATATGGAGAAACATGGTTCCTCTCTAGAAATTTAAATGCTCTATTTTTTTTAATGGAAATGCCTAAGAATGCCTTACTTACAAGCCTCATCTCCTAAGCAAAATCCCACCAAAGGCAAAATCTCTTTCTCTTATTGAAGGCAGCCAAGATTAAAAGTCTACCCTGGCCCATCTGACATTCCTCATCTACCATGCTGCCACCATCCCATTACACTCATCACTACCAAGATGGCAGATTATACTTTTGTAGGTAAGCTGATTGGGTTATTTGAGTCTCCTTTTGGTGAGGAGGGGCTGGGCTGATGAAAGAGGGAGGAGAGGGGGATTTTCTCCACAACACGGTCCCCTCCAACTTGTGTGGCTATTCATCCATGTAGGTACTGCAGCCCCAGGAATAATCTCTTCAGGGGTGCTTGGGGAAGGGAACAAGAGAAAGATGTAGCAGAAGACAGATAACATGTAGCAGAAGACAGATAACAACTCCTAGAGAAGGAGGTTCGATGGAACACAGATACTGATTCCTTAGGGCATATGCAAGGGAATAGGAGGGCAGAACGACCGGGACCACACAATGACCAAAAGGGTATAACTGCAGTGGCAGAATATGCAGTATGCTTAGAGTGGCCACAGGGCATGATTCCAGTGGCAAAGGTAGGCACATTTATGCTAGAGTCTGAATCGAGTTACTTTGCTGCTGCAGAAAGAGCAGATGCCGTGGCCTTTCTTGGAGCCAAAATAGCAGGGCTAGCTGGCCTCCAGGCTGAACCGGTCGCCTGTGCTTAGGAAGATGAGAGTTTGAGCATTAAACCAGAAGGCAATGATGACAGGAAGCTGCCAGCTCCCCCTACCCTGCCTCCAAGCACACAGAATGCTGACATCCCCTTTTTGTTCAGGCTGACAGCAAGCACCTGGCATGCTGTGCGCAATATTGCTGCTGCTACTGTGGCTGCCGTTCGCCCCTGCCCCCTCCCCCCTTGCCCACCCACACATGCACACACTCTTCCCTGCAGGTTTAAATAAATGCAAACATATGCTACTATTAATGGGAGAATCACTCCTGTAAACACGGGTTCCTTTTTATTCACGGCTTCCTCTCGTCCTGCCTGCCAACTCCGTGGGGAAAAGAGAGGTCAAGTAGGGACTATTCTCATCCTTTTATTTAAACCCTCCCTCCCCCTTCTCAGGCTGAGAACAGGCAAGAGGAAAAATGAATTAAGCTAATTGGTGTGAGGGGGAGCCGGGACAATAGCGGGCCAAGTCCTTCTGGGGATTCTCTGGCGATCAGGCGCTGTGAGTCAGCCACACAGGACTCCAGTCCCATTTCGCTGTCTTGGACTGATCCCTCGCATTGTCTTTTGGGCCAGAGAGACAAAAAGCACACGCGAATGGACTGGAAGGTCGCCTGCACAATCACCATTGAAATGAATGGGAGCAGCTGTGCGAGTGTTCCCGCCCCCCTTGGCTACTGAGCTGGAGTGTGTGTGCGTGCTGTAGCAATGGCTCCCCACCTTTTAACTGAGATTACCAAAAACATTTTACTGCTGTCTGAAGCCAATTTCTTGAATGGCATTCACTGCCTCTGTATCCCAGCTGCGGGATCTCTCCAACCCATAGCGGGAAGTACAGAGAGGTGGAGGAAATTCAAAACAAAGACTCACCATTTCTATTGACCCTCGAATACTGAAATGCTAGAGCTTGGTGTTTTTCTAGCACTGGAATGAACATGCTGGGGTTATTATGGTGAAGGGACATGCCAAGAATTAATCTAGTTACCAATATGCTCAAATCAAATCAACTGCCAGAAAATGCTACCTGGCATGCCTAGGTGTGGATGTGCCAAGCTAAAAATACTGCTGGCACCTTGACTATTCAGCCAGAAGTTTCCCGATGCCCGCTTGTTAATCACAATTAGCATTGCCAGTGGTCACCAAAAACAACCATAACACAGAAGGGTGTTCTGGGGTCCATTCACGGGCCCTTAATGGTCTGGAAAGGGTCTAGACTTCCCTCGCATAGAGGGCTTTAAGTGCATCCCACTCAGAGTGCTGATGAGGGTCAACCCAGAGTGCTGATGAGGGTCAACGGCCTTACAATGGCAACTTACATCCTGACCTAGCATGTCTCAGTCCTTGTCATCATTGCAAAGGAAATGTGGAGCTTCCTCATTGCAGCAGTTATGGTGGCAGCCAGGGGAGAGACGTGGTGTGCTGATGGAGGTCCATGATATCATTGGTCTGCATCGGTGTAGTGAGCCTAAACCTACGGACATACCCCACATTATGCTTTTTAAAGAGTCAGGTTTGGGTTCAAAACACAGACCAAAGTACATGGCTCTAGGGCACAAGCAATTAAGGTCATCTGAATAATTCATTGGAACACATTAACACCAAGGATCGATATAACCGGTTACACAGAAATCAAAAGTCCTCTTTTGTTCTGTGAACCTTGTTTGAGGTAAAGGTTTTACCTAGATGAATTCTTGACAAGTAATTAAAAGTTCTTATTCTGTTCAGTAATCTTTTTCTCCTCTGTGCTGTAATCCTCCTCAAAGATCTTGTGCGATGTTATCGTGGCAGAAGGAAGACGGAACCCCCAGAAAAGGAATTGCCCCCTGACACAGGGAGTTTCACATCTGGGTACACATGAGGTGAACTTGAAAATGAGACATAGACTGAAGTCATTTTCTACTTGAAAACCCACAGCAGACATGAGCCTTTATTTCTTCCCATGCACCACCTTCTATCAGATCTAGAAACGGTCAATGTGAAGTCAACACTAACTTCAGTTCACCATTTAAGGAGTACTCTTTTAGACACTTGGGAAATGTTTTTGGTTGGATACACTCACTGGACTGAATCTCACCATAGGCCATTGATTTGGTAGTTAGTTAAATTTCATAGGAGAGGGCAGCAATTACTGCTGATTCCATCTTCCACTGCAGACTTCCCACTATGCTGCTCATGAGGGTCCATTGATCCCCAGGAAGAAAATTGGGAGGGGGCTGAGAGCACAGTGAGCTGCAGTGGGAATGGGGGCCATAGGAAATCACCATCCCCTTCTAAGAAAACTTAGGGTTTCTTAACTGTATGTTTGGATATAGGTGGTGATTGGTACCATAACAAAAGTATGTCTGCAAGGTCAGATGCTGACCAAATGTTTGGAAATTAAGTTCTGTTCTATCAGGAGAAAAGAAAATTCTAGTGTGTATGTATTCCCCCCAACAAATTTAACACCTGTTTCCTTTCTAAGCAGCTTTGAAACAGCTCTGAGTAAAAGGAAAATATGGATTAACATTTCAAGCAACTGTTAATGAGAAAAATTCACCTGGCTCTTGTTGAAATAGATTCCAAGTACTAAAAGAGGTGATTAGAAAGCAAGAAGATGATTTGACACACAGAAATATGAAATTGCATGAGAAGCTTGGATGGTGATCTTCGATATAAATCCCTTTACAAGATAAATGTACTGATCAATCTGCACCCAATCAGTGAGATAACTCAGAAGTCCCACTGATTTCAACAGCATTTCTTCCCTAGTACACAGGATTCTTCCCAAGTACCCAGCATTAAACTAGAAATAGCTGTGTGAACTGCAGTGTTAAGTTATAAACATGGGGAACTGGTTGCTGGATGAAGGCACTAAATAAATAGCTGTTGATATTTTTGCCTTATGTAAATCTGTATAATCTTTTACTGAACTCAGTTATATAGCTGGCTATCACATCCTATGGAAGGGAACTGGTTTTCATTTTTAAACATATCAATACATTAAATTTACTTTGTTACTTTTCTGTGCCAGTGAATTTGAAGCAAACGTTCCCCATTCTTTTTTCTCTCTCAGCCAAATCAAAAGAGAAGGAACCTCACTTGCTGTCATATTAATTCTTAGCTGCTCCCCATTTTGTGCCTTTTTTTAACAGAATGCTGAGGTGGAAAGGAATATCTAATTAATCCGTTAATTAATCTCAAACTTTCTAATCAGCAAAGGACAGGCATGTGTAAGCCAAGTCTGTGTCACTATGGCAGCTGCCAGAAGCCACAAACAGGGGCCACAGGGAGCGCACAGCCCCTTTCACAAACACTTCCTGCAACTGGCAACTTTCATAAGAATGTAACAAGAGTCCCACTGGACCAGACTGACGGTCCATCCCACTCCAGCATCCAGTCTACCAAAGTGGCTAGTCAGATGCCCATAAATATTGTCTGAAGGAAACAGCCTTTCTTCACTATATGTCTAGGGTTGCCAACTGCCAGGTAGTAGCAGGAGATCTGATAATTCAACTGATCTCCAGCCGATAGAGATCAGATCGCTTGGAGAAAAATGGCCGCTTTGGCAATTGAACTCTATGGCACTGAAGCCCCTCCCCTCTCCAAACCCCGCCCTCCTCAGGCTCTGCCCCAAAAATCTCCCACTGGTGGCGAAGAGGGACCTGGCAACCCAATATATGTCCCTATCATCTGGGCTTCAGAGGTCTATTGTATCTGAACATGGGGGTTAATATTTTACTATCGTGGCTAATTGATATTGATCGATCCACCCACCAGGACTTTATCTAATTTTTTTTAAGCCATCCAAGACAGTGTCCGGCACACCTTGAGACAGTTTATTCCATAAATGAACTGGTTTGTATGAAATTAGGTCTCCCTTTTCTCATGCTGAGCCTGTTGCCAAGCAATCCTGTCGGGTGACCTCAAGTTCTACTGAGAGAGGGAGAAAACTCTCTCCTACTGCCTCCATACCATTCAGGATTTTATACATCTCTGTTTCATAAATCTTGTCACCTTTCCCTCTGCTAAACTAAGAAGCCACAAATGCTTTAGCCTTTCTTTGTAAAGAAGATGGTCCAACATCGTTATCTTTTGGGTTTATTTATTTACTTCATTAATATTGTTTTGTATTTATTTGATTTTTATCCCACCTTTTCCAGACCAGAGTCTGGCTCAGGGTGGCTAACAGCATTTAAAATATACAATCAAATGAAAACCCTATACAAATGAATAGATTAACACTTAAAATCCTAACCAATATAAAATACAAGACAGCACCCCCATGAGACAAATACCTGTAAAGGGAAAAATAATCAGGGAGGGGGTGAAAATGGAGGGGGGAAGGGGAAAAGAGGTAGGGAAAACAAGGGAAAGAAAGAAGGAGGGGAATGAAGGCAATGGGCAGGAGGAGAGAGGCCAGCTAGAGTGGAACCGTTGCTGTCCTCAACCATGGGCCCAGAGGAAGATCTCAGTTTTCCAGGCCCTGCAGAACTGAACCAGGTCCCGCAGGGCCAGGGTTGCCAGGTCCCTCTTTGCCACCGGTGGGAGGTTTTTGGGGTGGAGCCTGAGGAAGGCGGGATTTGGAGAGGGGTGGGACTTCAATGCCATAGAGTCCAATTGCCAACACGGCCATTTTCTCCAGGGGAACTGATCTCCATCGGCTGGAGATCAGTTGTAAGAGCAGGAGATCTCCAGCTAGTACCTGGAGACTGGCAACCCTATGCAGGGCGCGGGTCTCATTTGATAGAGAGCTCTACCTGGCTGAGGACAGCCAGACACTTTTGGTGCCAGGGACCACCAGTAAGTTGTTACCAGCTGAGCATAATGCTCTTTGGGGTGTGGGCATAGTCTACCTTTGTAGCTGAGACTCAAGGAACATGACATAGTTTAAAAACAAAGCAATAAAAACAGTATTATACATAAACTATAGAATAAAAAAGGATTACAAAATTGGACAACAATGCAGGAAAAAACAGTAGCAGTACTATAATATATACAATAAGCATCTACCACTTTCTATACTTTTTTGCAATGATGAGATATCTAGCGTTGCCATCTCTGGGTTGGGAAATACCTGGAGATTTTTGAGGCAGAGCTTGAGGAGGGTGGGGTTTGGGGAAGGGAGGGACTTCAGTGCCATAGAGTCCAATTGCCAAAGCAACCATTTTCTCCAGGTGAACTGATCTCTATTGGCTGGAGATCAGTTGTAATAGCAGGAGATCTCCAGCTAGTACCTCAAATACCTTTTACAGTGGTCAGTCACAGAAAAGACAGCGTGGGAACATGCTAGTCATGTGGAAAAGGTATCCCAAATGCCTGATGCTGAATCAACAATAAAAAATCTCAGGCCCTAAACCCTCACTTTGTTCTGCAGAGAGGGAACACAGCACCTCTGGACAATGGATGCCCTTTCCTGAGTGTTTCCAATGTGATTTCTGGAGGTGATTGACACTGACACTGACAGTTACAAAAGGATTAAGTTTTGTTGTTTAAAAAGTTTGTGGAAACACTAAGATTGTGTTTGATTTTAATACCGACTTTGCCTACACATCTCCATCTTTCAGACTATACATCAAGAGACTAATTATATGGACCTTGCCCACATCTACAAGGTCATGTGCCTGTCAGCCCTGTGTTATCAGAAAGTGACTATTAAACTCAAACCATCAACACAGGTGTACTAAAAAGATTGTGGGGATATCAACAACAAGGGTTTTCTAATCATCATAACCAGGACATATTTGGACTTATGAACCACTTAAAGACATTTTGCCCGTGACATTCGCTTTGAAACTCTAAATGAACAATGGACAATATTACAGGTGCAAGTGTTTCATGATGCATGTCAAGTACGAACTGGGGATTTATGGGGGGGGGGTTTCTTAATATGTCTGCATAGAAGGTTGTTTATTACTTAATGATCCTTTTTGTTTTATTGTCTGCTGCTACCTACAGTACCTGCCCTCAGGTTCTGCATATATTGACACTTCAGCTTAAACTCTCATGCCTGTAGTTGCTCTCAGCACCAATTGTTCTATTAACCTGCTGATCCAACGCGCACTGTCCCAAGGGAGTTTGTGCGCCTCCTGGACCCCTAGCCCCCTCACACTCCCATGCTTTAAAAGAATTTAAAGATAACAAGAAAAAGGGGGGAAATGTAATGCCCAGATATAAGGGCTGGTTTAGAACACTATGTATTCATACGCACACACATGGAAGCTTTGGGAACGTTGGCATCCACAACTATAAGAGGCCAACAGATTACATTGCTTGCCTGGTATGGCCTTTCACCAGTACAGAAAACAGTGTCTTTGAATTACCTTCACCTTTAGGAATGTGGTTTCTACTTCCAAGATCACAAGACCTAGCACTTGCTTAGAGAAGCCTTCTATAGGCTATGCTAATTAGAGTGGAGTTTATCAACCAGCAGGGCAGAAACAGCTTGCGCCATGATATCCTCGCTCACCGGCAGTAGCTGATTATCTTCCCCTGGTTCCTCCTCCGACTCTTTGTCAGAAACAACTGAACCGTCTGCAGACTGTACATCAAGGTCCTCAGCGTCGCTGGCCTCTGTAGACATCCAAACTGCTCACAGCAGCAACTCACGGCAGTAGCTCACCAACTCCAATAGAACCTCCAGCTCTCAGCGCAGTCTATCTGGGCCCATAACCCTGTCGCGCACAGCTTGTCTGGACTTCAGGAGTTTACCTGGTAGCAACTTCACACCACGCAGTTCTGCTATGTACAGTTTATTTACAATATCTACACAGAGTCCTTTGGCTGTTAACATTCACAGCTCTGAGCAACAGCATGCTCCGCCAGCATATATATTTCAGGCAATAGGTAACTTACATTTACTATACAGACTTATATACACATTCATGACCAATCACAGTTCACCTGAGATGAGTCATTCTGGAAATCCCCATTCCTGGCTGTACAAACTGGATCAGACCAGCCTCATCACATGACTTAGCTGTCACTCTGATCAGTATGATCTGTTTAGCAAACTGCAGACTAGGCATAACTTTGACATATGTTGACATAGACACCTAATGTGCATTGGTGCTTTTGTGTATCAATCTGCTCGTCAGCAGCCATGGACCTGCCCCATGCGAATGCATAAATGATACTAAGCTTCCTTTGTTTCTCTGGTGAGTAACTCTGCATCTTATTTGTGGGTTATTTCACCCCAGGTCTGTGTTTAGCTAAATAAAGAACTGCTGCTTTTAACCTCCTCCAAGTTGTCTTTATTGGACTCTATAAGACAACCAGGCACTTCAGCTTTAGCTTCCTTTATTCCCTGTTTCAGCCAGGATTCAGCCAGGATCGAACACATGCGTTTTCGCCAAACGTGTGATCCTGGCTGAATCCTGGCTGAATCCTGGCTGAAACAGGGAATAAAGCGACCATGCGTTTTTGACCTTTGTCTCACTGAGAAGCTCTGTTAGATCTTCAGGATTAAAGTTCGTGTAGAAATACATAGAGTATTTGGAAAGCAGAAGACAGTTCAAGACCCACCCTTCATTGACAATATGATTAATAAACCAGACGTAGGAATCTTGCCATTTGCCACATCTGTGCCCAGGGGAACGTCTCCCCCCAAAAGGTCTTGTAAGAGTTCATGGTTGTAATTTCAGTCCCTTGATCTTCCTATAACTGATTTAACAAGTTTGGGAAGCCTCCAAGAAAAACCTTAGCTATGTGTTGTATCCAAGAAGTTGGCATTCAAGAACTCTTAGCAGTTATAAATGCCTCTAAATTTTCCACAACAACTATGGTACATACAATCCTCCCCTGCCCCTCTTCCCAGATTTGAAAGCTCTTTCTCTGATCTCTTCTGTAAAGAAGCTTTTACTGCTTTAAGGTTTCAAACAAAGCTTGCAGTGTATTTAAGAGAGATATTCACGAACTCATCATGAATCCTGTCTTGGGTTAAACTGAAGAACTTCCACATTATTTATTATATTGCAGGCTCCATAGCAAGTTTTTAAAAAAGATCAACTGGTGCCATTTTTGGATGGGGTTGCACCTCTTTCCATGACTTAGAAATCAGAATTTTTGCTAGCCAGAAAATGCACAAAAATTACTTTTGCTTCTGCAGCCAGAAAAGCTAGACAAAAATTTGCAAAACTGCTAAGTGAATGCTGTTCAAAATCTTTATGTGTTTTTACTTGTATGTTACTTTTGCAATAACCTGTGTTAGTAACAATTTGTAAAATTATATACTAGCATCTTTAAAAAAACATACTGCAAACCACAGAGTATAGTGGCTAGGGTTGTTGTTTTTTAATTGCAAGATGAGTAAGAACTTGCAGTGGATAAATTAGCAGCTGGCAGAAGTGACAGACAATGGATATGTTACCCACCATGAAGAGCTGTACACTTTTCTTAGGAACAGGGCAGGAGGAAGCAAATGGAGAGATGGAGGCTGTGTGCATAGACTTGCCAAACTTACACTTTACACAAAGGGACATTTGGGGGAAACAAAAGGCCCCACCCAGGATGGTTCACCATAGGAGCCTCAGGCCCTTGGCTCTGGCCCTGATGGACTCTTAAACCTATGTGTGAAAGATGTTCAGAATACAGCTCCAGCCTTTGGTGGCCTGGGCCATCTACAGCATGGCTATCGCGGCAAGGGAGTGCCCCTTCCTCTCTTGTTCAGGGTGGTGCTTGCTTCCTCACCCGGCTGTTTTGCGTTCCCTTTATACAGGCAGACTCTCATTTTTTGCTTCCCATTCTCCGCTGAGAGCCCTCTACTAGTGTCTCATCTCCAGACCTGCAGGCCTGTCAGCCTGGGAAGCCTGACTCCAGCTGCGAGCATTCGGGAGGCCAGCCTATCAGAGGGCATTCAGATGCATAACTCCAGATCCTAAATGACACTTTGGCACCATTTCCCTGATGTTCTGCCTTCTTCTTCCCTGGGTTTCGATAATGTGTCTTTGCACTGCTCGTTGCTGGTAATGAAGCCCCACCTAATTGCCATTCAGTAAACTCCAGTTAAATTAACAGCTTCATCAGATGAGTATCAACATCTGCTCTGTGACAACCACAGCTCTCCCCCATCTCCCATCCCAATGCCCGTGACATTAAATCAATTGACTGACAGCCAACAAGTCAGAAGCTAGGGCTGCTGTCCATGGCCCCTGTTGCCACCCTATAGCCTCTGTGTATGTGCTTATGACTATATACATGTGTCTGAGTGCACACACACATGCATGTGCATACATGTGTGTGTGAGAGAGACTGCATCTGAGCATGTGTATGTGAGTGTTAAAAATGTAGGAGACATAATTAGGTCACATACAGTCCAGGTGAATAGGTAAATAGTATGGAAGCATGCATTTATCTTAGGGCAGCACGAGACACACATGTATCTTTTCCACAGACTTTTAATTTAAAAAACAAAAAAACAGCAGCAGCCTCAAGGGCTGTGAGTTTGAGTGGAGGAATAGCAGGCAGAGAAGGCCTGTTTATCCCTTTCCATTCTGTTTCCCCACCCAAAGCCCAGCAGCCCCTTCCCACAAAGGATAGGGGTACCACTATTATTCACCTACAAACAAAAAAAGCAATCACGTCACAGGTGCTACCCTGCCCCCATCCTCCTTATTTTATATAAAAAAATGACACCCAGGCAGGCAAAGAGTGCTATAATGAAATGTAAGTATTTATAACCAGGCAGGGTGAATTTGAACAGAAAAAATAACAAAAGAAAAAGTTAAATGACCTTTCTGTGCAGTCAACCCCTCCACTCAAACTCACAGCTTCTCAAGGTTGCAATCACATGAATATAAGCAAACCGTGTCAGCTATCTCTAAAGGGGTAACTCCGGAAGGCATTTGGTATAGTTTGTGCACAAGAATATGAATTTTTTCCTTTAAGAGTATCGTGCAGAATGAAGTCATCGGGGAATAGCCTCAGTAGTAGACAGAGGCATCATGGGAAGGGGAAGATGATGTCCTTGTTCTAGAATATTCCAATTAACAAACTGTAGGGTGTCATTCTACTTTATATCTTACTAATTACAGTAGTATATTTCTCATCCCCCAAGGAGTTCAGAATAACATGTCAGCTTCACAACAACCCTGCAAAATAGATCAGACTAAGAAATGATGACTCGCCCAAAATCTCACTTTCTGGCTGAGTTGGAATTTGAACCAATTACTCACATTCCATTTACTTTCTTGCCTTCCAGATCCCTTCCAATGGCATTGCTCCTTTTAAATGCCTGCCCAAGACTTAGGGTTGCCAACCTCCAGGTAGTATTAATTGTATATAGTATTTACTTGGTTGGACATTGTCCATGTTTGGTATACCATATGTATGGTGCATGTTTATGTGTTGTTAATACAAACTTGTACTGTTTTGCAGTTTGAAGCTGTTTTTTTTTTGTTGCTAACCTCCAGGTAGTAAAACAAAATCAAGCATTACATCATGCTAGAATTCCCTAGAATTGCAGTCATTTCCTTTCTACTTTCCAGTCTCTCGTACTTCGTGATTTACAAAAATTGGAAACCCACAAAGCCCACCATCCCCCTCCTGGGAATATTTCTTCAGCACAGTTACAAATCATTAATGACCTATCTCGAGATTCTTCTCTTACTTTCCATCCTGCTGACAAAGGTGGGGGTCTGGTCATTCAAAATCGGGAAGACTATGATCGGGAAAACTGGAGACAATTGAACAACACAGCACATTACAGAAAACTGCCACAGGATCCAACCAAACATATACAAAACATCATTAGGACTACTGTGTTTGAAGCATCCGCACTGAACTATATATCCAAAAACACTGCCGATTTTCTTATTGTTGATCACCCCCGTGTGCCAATTTTTTACACTCTTCCTAAGATTCACAAATCCTTGTCCTCACCTCCTGGTAGACCCATCATTAGTCTCGTGGGGTCTCTTCTAGAACCCATCGCTAAATATCTTGATCATTTTTTGCAGATTTATGCCACGGACACTCCCTCGTTTCTTTCAGATACCAGGCATCTCATTCGTGAGATTGAGGGTTTGAAGATCCCTCCAGAGGCAGCACTTGCTACCTTCGATGTGGCATCCCTTTACACCAATATTCCATTAGATGAAGTCCGGGGCATTATTGAAGAACTTTTGGACTCCAGAACAGACCCATCACCACCTACTCATTTTTTAATGAGTCTTCTGGACATCCTTTTTGAGCACAACTTTTTTCGTTACCAGGAGGTCTTTTTCTTACAGATCAGTGGCGTTTCGATGGGAGCAGCCTGCGCTCCCTCGATTGCTAATATTTTCATGGCTCGCTTTGAAAAGACGCTCCTTTTTCCCTCTGAGACTTTCACTTCTCGAGTATTGTGGTACAGGCGTTTCATTGATGACGTCTGTACCATTCTCTCTAACTGTGATCACTTTCACAGTTTTTCCTCTTGGGTCAATTCCTTACATAGCGCCTTGGACTTTTCTGGCTGTATCAACTCACACGAGATTCCTTTCTTGGATGTTACCATCTTCCGGCTTCCAGACAATACCCTAGCGGTTAAACCTTTTACCAAACCTACAGATGCAGGTTTCAATTTACATTTCTCTTCCTTTCATCCCTTACACTTACGTGTAAATCTACCTTTTAGTCAATTTCTACGCATTAAGAGGAACGCATCTAGGGAACAAGATTTTTTTGCTGCTGCTGACATCATGTCTTCTAAATTTCAAAGAAGAGGATACCCACTCGAGGTCATTCGACGGTCCTTTCATAAAACCCTCTCTAGATCTCGTGCCCTTCTTTTGGGCACTGACAGGTCTAATCCGCCCACTTACAATCTTCCTAAGTCTGACTCGAGAGTTATAGCTTCCTTACAATATTCACATTTGACTCACGATATCAAAAAGATCCTGAATCGTCATTGGCACCTGCTGGACACTATTCCCGGTTGCTCTCAACCACCCATCTTAGGTATGAGAAGGACTTTGTCTATCCGAGATATGCTCATAAAAACAGATGTGTACCAACCTCAAGGACCATCTCAAACTATTGGCCACTATAAATGTGGTCACTGTTCTATGTGTCCTTACAGTTTACCTATCAAAGTGGTTCACTCTACCTCGCCAAAATTTTCTTATACTCTTCGCCAATTTAGCAATTGTGGTACCCCTATGTCTGTGTACGCGGTTCTGTGTCCATGTCGTCTCATGTACATTGGCTGCTCATCCCGTCCAATCCGTCTTAGGATCGGTGAGCACCGTGCGCGAATTCGCGCACGGAATCTGGAGGCTCCACTTGTACAACATTTCATCCATGCGCGCCATGCTGACACAGACCTACTCTTTTTTGTTCTTTGGCAATTTAAATCTAAACCTTTTCACGTTCAAGATGCCAAGAAAATTCTTTTGCAGCAAGAATCTCGTTTAATATACGCCTTTCAGACTCTTATACCTAAGGGTTTAAATAATGAGTTCGATTTGTCATGCTTCATATAATTACATTTTTATTTCGGGGTTGCTTTTTGAATTAGGGGTCATGTCTCTTTAAGAAGCTATACTGGCAGTTATATAAGAACTCCCTTCCTGTTAGCTCCCCACCGCGGATCCTTGTATAATGCGCTATTGAGTTTCATTAAGACGCATTTTGGTAAGTTTCCTTTTGTATTACAGTATCCACATGGACTTTTGTATTGTATGTATTGTATAAGTGACATTGTAACACCTTACACTTCACAGTTGACGGTCTTTTTGACAACCAGCTTATCACCATATGGACTTTAAAGCTTACGTTGCCTTTTTTATTGGAGCTGAAGAAAGCCTTTTTGAAACGCGCACCAGCGACTAGCCACGCGTTCTCCTCTCCTCTACATGAACTTTCTCCGTCCTGCTTACTTGTTGGTTCTTTGGACTTGCGACTTGACCATCCCAGACAGTAGAAGGATTTGTCCCGCCCCACTTTACCAGCTTGTTGCACTGGGGCCATTGTCTTAGCCGCATATGTTTGTTATCTCTGCATGATGTAATGCTTGATTTTGTTTTACTTAGCATGATGTAATGCTTCACTCAATATAGTTTTGTGATGTAATTCCAGTTGGATTTTATTTGGAGCCTTTCGTGCTGCTAATTTCCACAACGACGTTATATACGGCACAGGTTTTCTATTGTTATTGTAACCTCCAGGTAGTGGCTGGAGATCTCCCGCTATTACTACTGATCTCCAGGTGACAAAGTTCAGTTCCCCTGGAGAAAATGGACACTTCCGCAATCGGACTCTGTGGCACTGAAGTCCCTCCTCTCCACAAACCCCCCCCTCCTCAGACTCCCTTCCCCAAATCTCCAGGTATTTCCCACCCTGGAGCTGGCAACCCTACCAAGACTGGAAAGGGCTGCTCCCTTAGAGAAGAATCCTCGTGTGTGAACAGGTCCTAAACGGCTTTATGTTGAGAATGTGGAACACTTTAATTGCAGCCGCACGTCCCACATATTTGTAAATAAACTCCAGCTAATATTAAGAGAGAGCTTTGTGCATAGGAAGGCCAAGCAAACCACTCTGAAAGGTCACCTACATTATCAACTCCAAATCTAATTAGTTACTGTTTATCTGTAATGAAGGCTTGTTCCTGGAGAGTGCTTGGGAAGAATGAGCAGTAGTAGGAAATTGGGAGGGACTGTGAAAGGAGCTCAGGGGACAAGAAGACAGCCAAATTGGACTCAGCAGTTTCCATTTGAAGCAGCCCTTTTAAAGAGCAGGAGCCTTTTCACCACTGGCACATTTTTAAATTCTAAAAGCATACACTTTTGGGATTTTGGCAAAATAAAATGTGCCAGTTTACAAAAAACAAACAAAACACCCTTTCACGATCTGAAGGTTTTAGACTTACAGTTGTAAGTGTACTTACCAGAAAGTAAATCCCAGTGAATCAGGGCCTTAGTTAGCCTTCTTTACTAGTTGGAGCTATCATGAGCGCAGGGAGGGCTTCAAAGAAATCAGTGTATTTTCTCATGAATAATAGAAATTCTTATAACTGAGATATAGCCCAAGTTTTCTGTGTCTCTTTAATAATCTGTAAATTGAAACACTGTAAATAGTTAAGTTGGGTTAAACATTTGTTGTCGATCAGAAGCTTTTACCTATGTATGAGAAACTCCTTCCTTAAATAACCAGGAACCTTTCTCAAGTTACCCCTTTAATCACTCATGATCAAAGAAGCTAAAGGGAGGGGGGGTCAGAATCACTCATATAAGCATGGTCAGGATAATAGTGATCCACTAGTATTTTTCTTTCCAGTCTCTTCACGGAGCACTAGGAGATGTTTTGCAGAGCACCAAGTGCTCTGTGGAGCCCAGTTTGGGAATCACTGCATTAGGGGAACCTTCCGTGGCAGACCTGGTTGCATCAAGTGAGGGGGGTTTTGAGCAGAGGAAGCACCATCTGTCACTGGAATTTTTTCAAAAAAGCTAGAAACATTGTTATTCTAAAATGGAATCATTTTAAATGGGAAATATCATGACACATTTTTAAAAAATCTGTTTTTCAAAAAGTTCCTAGGTGGGGCAAACCAGTGACCCAAATTGGCCACACTTCAGTTTTGGTGCTGCACTGAATTCTGTGAGACTTTCTTCTGATTAATGTGTAATCGTGGTAATCATGATCATGATAACATTATGGAAGCCCAGGGAAACAAAAGCATTTCTTCTGCAGATATTTAAACTGTGGCTCATTTTTCAGATGTTTTCCGACTTTGGCAATGTATTATGAGAAAAGCAGTCCAACAGCTCTGTATGCAAAGAGCCTCCGGATTGTAAAGGAGGATACAGCCGATCACCAAAATGAATAAGCAAGATGGGACTGACAAAAGAGAGATGAGCATGTCCACGGCCACCCTCAGAGCTTCATGGCTGAATGAGGATTTGGACTCAATCCAAAAATAGGTTAAGCACTTGGACTGCTTAACCTAGACATCTGCCTTCAAATCTGGGCTTACCCACAGCACACGGGAAGTAGCAAGAAGAGAAGGTCTAGTTCTTTTCCCTCATCAGGGAGTAACCAAAACTAATTTAACACAAAAGAAGAATCAGATGATGGCCCCAGTGGGAGAAAGTAGAATTTCAGTCCAACAAGAGCTCTTCAATGTCTCAATTTAGAAATTAGGCATTACAATAAATGTTTGAAGATTGCCTGAACCCCCTGCCAAAGACTTTTAGAGCATCTCAATACATGCTTCTAAATGCTTACTGAAACACTGATGCCACCTATTTTTAACAGTTTTAAAAGGGGTTAAATTGAACCTCCATGTTGAGAGGCAGAGAGCTAAGTCAAGCATCTCTTGATAACACTGATTCTAATGGGGATGTGTTCACAGCATCACCATTTCTTACATATGACTGACATATGAGGCACCAACAAGAGGAGGTCGCATCCACCAGCTAACTGCCTCTGTTTGGCTGGAGCACCCCAGGAAATCTGGCTGGGTCACCTTGCATGTCAAGGCTTCCTCCCAGAGGAACGGAGACAGCTTTCTCTGTCAGTCCCATAGTTCCTATTGAGGCCCTGTACCTCAGCCACACAGGTCTTTTGTAGATCTCCAACAGGTTTGGAAGGTGGACTTCCTGCCCACAGTGGTGCCATGTCACTTTTGGCCTAGCCATATTTACTTCTGGCTGGGCAAATCACATCACAGGTGCTACCCTGCCCCCATCCTCCTTATTTTATATAAAAAATGACCCCCCAAGCAAAGAGTGCTATAATGAAACAAAAGTATTTATAATTAGGCTAGTTAAAGGAATTGTATGCCTTTCCCTTCTCCCTCCTCCCAGAAGTGACTTGTCTCCCTCTTTTCCTTCTGAAGCTATCAAGGTGGCAAGTGATGACTGAGGGGCTGCCTCCTCCTCTGAGCTCAGCAACATCCTGAATGGTATCCTAAAGAATCATAGAGTCATAGAACCATAGAGATGGAAGGAACCACAGGGCATCCTCTGCACTTATGCCCTATGACTGGACTGTGCTCCAAACTCTCCCTTGCCTCTTCCTCCTATACTGTGCAGTTGCTAACCAGGCAGTGGGGCATCTCTCCATTTTTTCACCTCTCCCACCCATGGAATAATTGATGGTACAGGTTTAATTCTGCCAATGTGTTACATCCTAAACTCCTTTCACCATAGCAGGTGGTGTTGTCATGAAGGGAAACATGCTTAAATCTCTCACATGGTGTTTTACAATCGCCCATCTGTGGTTAGACACAGGTGGACAGCTTTGCAATAACAGGCTGTGCAACTCTATGGATTTTCACGGTAATCCATTTCACTGTAATCCAAAAGGCTGCATGAGATTTTCTTTGTAGCATCTGCCTTCAGAAAGGAAGGATACACTTTCAAATGCACGTCCATCAATCCATGGAGCTGCCTGCTCACCTGGGAGCAGCTGTAAGATATTCCTGTTGTGTAGTGGATTGGGCGGGGGGGCTGAACAAGATAGAGGCATATACAGGGAAGTGGGAAGGGACAGAAAATAGTGGGGTATATTTGATTACCCATGGCAATGGCTTGGGCAGATTTCCCCCCTCAATCACTTAATAGAGAATGGATCCCCATATATATATTTGGTATTGCTAACCCCCATTTTTCCAGCCCAAAGAAACAGATTTTAGGGGGGATTCTAGGACTGGGGTGCACATTGCTTAGTCACGTGTGTGCTTCATGTTCAATGTAATCTAGGCCATTGACGTTGTCACACACTCTTTCTACATTTGGGTGGGAAGTCTAGGGTTTTGCTGACTCCTGATATTGACTGTAGCAATGATCTAGTTAATGTGGTCCAGGAAGTGGAGGAGACATTGAGGCAGACATTGGTTCCCAGTTCCTTATTCCCACTTCCTAGTTCCTTGTTCTCCAATCCAACCACAAATATGATATTTACATTTCAACAGCTCTGTGCACCCAAATAAATTTTGGACCACCCCAAATGATACACCCCTATACCTGGGGAACTCTGCCCTACCACAGGGTATACCCTATTCACCAGTTCAAAGTCTGGCTTTAGTTATAAGTACACCAAACTGGGGTGCTCCCAGGAGAATTGAAGATTAAATAACTGGGGGCAAAATAAGCATTGGACCACCCCAAATCATACATCCTCATCAATATCTTGGCTGAACTGGAGAATAAGGGACTAGGAATGTGAATAAGGAACTGGGAAACAACTTCAGAAGAATATCATCCAAAGAACTGATACCATGTATCACAATGGATCCATACAACTTTAATCCAATTGTTGTGTGGCTTCTTTCCATCACGTTATAATCTACAGGCGTGCTTGGGCTTGTCATATGACAAATAAAGTTCAGAAGACTTTATCTGAAGACTTTCACTCAGATTGGCCCATAATCACATCTAGTAGACTAGTGTGTAGGTTGATGTCCACTATGGGGTAATTGAGGGATATGCCTTGTGTAGGCACAAAATGTTTAGTTGTTTGAGCCACCCATATGGACAACCCATATGGACAACCAGAGCAGATAATATGTAAAAACTCAGGCATACTCAGCAACAGGAACTGATGATATAAATCCTATTACCCAGTTTGTCTTATATCACAAAATGTTTCCTTTGCATTTGTGAGGAGTCTCAGGTTCTCCCACTTTTCATTTTAGTTTGATTTTGCAGGAACATGTGATTAACTTTGCTGGAGATTTTAGAAAGTTTTGAAAGCAGGAAAAATGTAATTAAAAACAGAAACATGTTAAAAATTGCGAGATTCAATTTTTCACCATTCATTCTTTGTGATCCTTAAACAAAAAAAAAGTTCACTTCTGTGGGTATGAACAGCAGAGGACAGCCAGAGGCACACTTCTTGGTTCATCCTGATAGCGAAGCAGAGAATTGAAGTATTTTCACTTGTAAAAGGAGTCAGAGAGGAGGCAAGGTTGGTAAATAGCCCATTAACACATCAAGCCACTCCATTAACTTCAAAGAGTAAACATCTCCTTTCTTCTCCCTCCCACTCTCTCAGAGGGGAGGCTGTGAGACTCTTCTGTGGCAGCACCACTGTTAGGCCTTTTAGGCACGGCTGTTTCCCTCGCGGTCACCCCTCCAATGACTTTGGGTCTTCGTTTTGATTATGCATGCCATTTCCGACCGTCAGAGGTCGCCTCGCTCTCGCCCTGGGTTTCCCCGCGTTTTGCCCCCCGTTTTCAGAGACCTGTTTTATCTCAAATTTGAAAACGCCAGCAAAATGCTGAGAAATGCAGGGGGAGAGTGAGGCGACCTCTGATGGTCAGAAACAGCATGCATAATCAAAACAAAAACCCAAAGTCATCAGAGGGGTAACCGCGAGGGAAACAGCCATACATAAAAGACCTTAGTTACTGGTGCAGTGAGAAGGGCAAAACCCACCATTTGTCTTAAAACCAGAGTATTTATAAGACAGCAAGCTGTAATACCGAAATTTGAAATTCAAACTTTGTTTCTTTCACATTTTTACAACAAGCATTGCCTGGAGTTAGGATTGCCAACCTCCAGGTACTAGCTGGAGGTCTCCTGCTATTACAACTGATCTCCAGCTGATAGAGATCAGTGCACCTGGAGAAAATGGCCGCTTTGGCAATTGGACTCTATGGCATTGAAGTCCCTCCCCAAACCCCGCCCTCCTCAGGCTCCACCCCAGAAACCTCCTGCCGGTGGCGAAGAGAGACCTGGCAACCCTACCTGAAGTATATGTCCTTCCTGACCAATGTTTTAATTGCTGTTTTAACGTTTTGTACATATTACAACTCTGTTTTGTAATTGTTTTAATGATGTATGTTTGGGAAAGGGTTGATTTTATTGGGTTCAAAGTGTTATTTTATCATGTATGTTTTAAATTGTTAGCCGCCTCGGTGGCCCTTGTAAGGGCAGAAAAACACAATACAAATTTTGTAAGTAAAATAATAATATTACTGCCAAGTAACCTCACACACATTCCTCTCCTCCCCCCAGTAGTACTAATAGGCTCTTTAGGCATTGTGAGAGGCATAGGCTAAAGCATTCTTGGTGGTAGTACAGCTGGTGAAAGAGGGACAACAGGGTGGTAGGAGAAGGGAGTCTAGGGGAAACTTGGCCTGTCACTATGGAGACCCATAGAGCTTCGTTACTTCCCCCCATTATTCCCTTTCTCTGCTGCTCCATAATCAGAAATACAATGGTGGGGAGAGTTTCTGACAGTAAACAGGCACAGAAACCAAGGCAGCCTCCTTTGTTCCCAACCAAGGAAAGCAATGTCTTCTTTGACCAGGGGAGTGAGTTGTACCCACAAGAGTTTCCGTTTCACTGCTGGAGTAGGAGAGGTCACTTGCAGCTAAGTCTCTCATCTCCAAGCCAAGACAGGCAAGTGAGCCTCTTTTCCCTTGTCACAGTGACCCTTCTCACCCTGGCTCCACCCCATTTATACCTCAGCTACCATAACAAGGGGGGGCTCCACCCTTCACACCTTTCCCTGGGGCTTCCTATTTCAGCAAACCCCAGTCCTCCTCCTGCCTAACTTTCTACCTTTTTAAAGTTCCTCCCTCATCTCCCTTATACCCCCCCCAAATCCTTATTTAATGTTGCTTCCACTTTTCTTGCCCTCATAATTTTCGCTCCAAGCAATTATCACAGTGGTCAGGTAGGTTTATAAGAGGGAGGTGGTCCTTCATGTAGGTGCCAAACCATATAGGGATTTAAAGGTTAACACCACCACCTTGAATGATGCCTGGAAACAAATTGGGAGCCAGTTTAGATGGGCCAAGACTGGAGTGATATGTTCCCTATGACCCACTCCAGTCCAAATCCTAGCAGCAGCATTCTGTACCCATTGAAGCTCCTGAGAACTTCTCAAGGGCAGCCCTATGGAAAGCACATTGCAGTAATCTAATCTAGTTGTAATCAGGCCATGCATCACAGTGGTCAGATCTTTTCTGCCCAGATGGTAACTTGGCTTTTTACCTCCTCACATAATTCCTGTTACCTCGTGGCACAGAGAATGAGGTGGGCAGTCTAGGACTTATCTCAGCATTGAATTCTGGATGTGTCATTTCAGAAGCATACTTAGGTAGCTTTTCGGAGCACAATCTAAACCTGCCTGCAGGAAATCCTAACATCCCATGTGCTAGGAGGAGTTGGTTTTTATATGCCAACTTTCTCTACACTTCAAGGAGAATCAAACCAGCTTACAATCTCCTTCCCTTCCTCTCCCCACAACAGACACCTTGTGAGGTAGGTGGGGCTGAGAGAGTTTAGAGAGAACTGTGACCAGCCCAAGGTCACCTAGCTGGTTTATGTGTAGGAGTGGGGAAACCAACCTGATTCACCAGATTAGAGTCCGCGGCTTATGTCAAGGAGTGGGGAATCAAACCTGGTTCTCCAGATTAGAGTCTACTGCTCCTAACCACTATACCACTCTGCTCTCATCTTGAACTATGGGCAGTGCTACGGCTACAGTTAAGAATGGAAACTTATCAATAGACAAACGTATCGAGATCTAGTATGGTGTAGAGGTTAGAGTGTTGTACTAAGATGTGGGAGACCAAATCCCCGCTCAGTCATGCAACTCACTGGGTGACCTTGAGCAGGTTACTATCTCCAAGCTTAACCACTGGGGCAGGATAACATGTAATAGACAAACAGCATAGTCCTCCACTACAGTCAATGAAGAGGGAAAGTTTTGCATGTATTCCATTTAGAGAAATTTCTTTATCTCCACAGCTTCTCTCAAATCTGAGACATCTGGTTTCTTCTTCATGGTTTTACCCATATGTCTGTCCAGTGCAGCTGGAAATATTCACATTTGCAGGAATGAGCACGCATGCAATTGTACAGCCTTGGACGCCAAACACCTTGTATACCATTTTACATAAACAATGAGATGAGATAGAGATAAATCCATTATGTTAAATAGACAAGCTTTGTATTTTGATACTTTGCATTTTCCTTGGCAATGGAAAAATAGCAAAAAAGGGCCAGTTTCTAGATTGTTCATAACAGAATATAGACCCCCCCCCGCCCCGCCATCCATGGATATTTCTGCAAAGTGTTTGAGAACCTGATCCAGGGCTTAAGGTTTCATTGCTTCCCTTGGCAAACGTGACTTTTCACAGGGAAAGTGACAAAATCCCACTTCCCATTTGTCTCAGTGGGAATCGGCTCACGTTTGCAGCCTCTCTCATGCCTTATGCTTGTTATCAGATCTGACTTGAATGCCTCCAGTTCAGCCATTTGATCCGTCCATATATGGTTTGTTTGTTTGTTCGCTGGATCCCTTTGTTGGGTGAAGTTCACTGGTCTGATTCTTTTCCATTTTATTCATCCTTTGCCTGTTGGGCCCCAGCAGAAATGGAGTTAAAATCATTAGATTGTACCCTGGACTTTAAGGAGGATGGGGGGCAGCGGAAGAAGGTTGAGAGGGAGGGAGTAGCGATGAAGAATGTGGAAGTTAAGAACTATGCGGAAAGGATCAAGAAGCAGTACATGCTGTGAGGGCTTCGACAGAGGTGACAAAGATAATGGATCTCTGTCTCTCAAGGATAAATTATAGGTACCCAATTTGGACCAGGGTGACATGGTGAAGCAGAAGGGAGTCTAACATTACAGCTCTCACATAGTTTCACTAATTGAAATTGTGCCTTCCTCCTCATGCTTCACCATGGTTACTTTAAAGGAAAAAGAGAGGTTCTTTTAAAAGTCATGTCCATTTGGGCCTGCCAGTTTAGGGATAAAAACAAGCAAGTGGGACAGGACAGCAATTTTCAAACACATACAACAAAGCTGAAAACTCTTCCCATGAACTTTGCAATACCTTATATAAGACTTGCTGAACCACATAAGTTTAGAATGGGTGATACCAACAACAGGCTCCTAAAGCATAGCATTATGCTAGATGTCATGGGGGAAATCATAGGCAGATCAGCAATTCTTTAGACATAGGATACCCCCCAAAACCTAGGGTTGCCAACCTCCAGGTACTAGCTGGAGGTCTCCTGCTATTACAACTGACCTCCAGCTGATAGAGATCAGTTCCCCTGGAGAAAATGGCCGCTTTGGCAATTGGACTCTATGACATTGAAGTCCCTCCCCAAACCCCACCCTCCTCAGGCTTCGCCCCAAAAACCTCCCACCTGTGGCGATGAGGGACCTGGCAACCCTACCAAAACTCCTAAAACAAAGGCTCAAGGTCAAAAGAGAGTGTATGTGACCTGACCTTATTTCTGCTGTACTCTGGGGATAGAAAGAATCAGAAAGGTCTTTTACCTGGTTCCATTTAGACTGGCAAGCTTCCACTGTCCTAAGCATCCCAGACAGGTATTTATCCAGTTTGCTTGCATTAAGATTAGGTGATCAACCTCATTTCAAAACACAGCCACTCTGTCAATGAACTTTTTGTCTGATCATCAAAGTGCAGCCAAGACAACAAATACATTAGAAAAACACACGAGGCAATGATCAAGCATTGCTGGGTTTTTTTTTATTTATGGCTGTTAATAAGTTGGGGGAAATCCTCTTGAAACAGAAGTGGAAACCAAAACACAAGATTGTGCAGACTAGGAGGCCTCTCAAGTAGGGTTGCCAGCTCCAGGTTGAGAAATACCTGGAGATTTTTGGGGAGGAGCCTGAGGAGGGAGGGGTTTGGGAAGGGGAGGGACTTCAATTGCCAAAGCAGCCATTTTATCCAGGTGAACCAATCTCTATCAGCTGGAGATCGGGTGTAATAGCAGGAGATCTCCAGCTAGTACCTGGAGTCTGGCAGCCCTACTCTCAAGAGCTCAGGACAGGAATTAGGAGAACACTGACTCCCAGCCATCGTGCATCCCGAGGTGGTTTGGAGGATGCATCTTCTTGCCCGACCTCTTCAATCAAAAGCCGAGGATCCTCTCTTCTCCTGGTTTTCTGATGGAGTGTTGCTCTAAAATTAGGAGACAAAATGCAGCTGTCAGAACAAAGAGCTCAAGCGATGATGGATGGCCTCAGAGATGACTCTGGCTGCTCGTTATCCCCTGCCCTGCCTTGGCACTCGACAAGAGGATGATGCAGTGGATTGCTACCAGCCGTAGAAGCAGATACCAGGGTGAGGAAAAACAGCAGCAGCAGCGGCAACCATAATAACCACCTAGCCTCAAAGAATTTCTTGGAAACGTGAAGGGAAAGATTAACTCTCGGGTTGTCATGAGCACCACAGGGCTGAAGAGATTATTTTTATATACGAGGGTTCCTAAACAGCCTGGGCTGTAAAATATTGCAATAAGTAGCAGGCGTTGCTAAATGCCCTTTACAATAAAGACTTTGTTGGGCATTACACTGTTATACAATGGCGCCCTTTTAAAATGCAGTTTTATCAGGCAGATAAAACTGCCTACAGCAGAAAAACAGAAGCTGCAGGATGGGCTGACCAGAAAGCATTCAGAAATGTTGGATGACAGACCAGCTCATCTCTCTCACTTTCTTGATTGTCTTTCAGGATTTTTACTACGCCCTTCTCTCTGGATCATACCAGCTTCCCTTGTACTGGCTGTGCATTGTATTTATAGAACTTAACTGGGTCAGCAAGCTTTCTCTTCTCGTGACCTCCATGACCTTTGCTTCTTTCTTCTTCTCATTTGTTCTTGATCTTGGGAGGAATATAAGGACATAGATGTCACTGGAGCAACTGCAAGACATTTGTCAGGTACTTCCCTGAACCGGTTGGTGAGCATCTACACCTACAAAAGACACTCCTCATCTGAGAAAATGGCAAACTAAGGCAATGCAGAATAGCTTTGGAAAAGCTAGTTGCTCAGAGCCTTGTGAAGACCTCACACGTAGGACAAACATCTCACTGTTCGAGTGGGTGATCTAGGACCAGTCTGATCTGAGACACCTTGTTGATTGCCAGTTGGAATAAATTTTAATAGGCTAGTCTGTAGTCTGAACTAGCATGTTTATTACTGGTTTGATTTATTCTATTCCTAAGTAAGCAAAACCTTAGTATTTCCCCATCTTACACACTACTGAACTCTGTAGTGCTTGTTTTTTAGCCACTTCAAGCCTAACAAATTCTCTTCCTTGTAGGTGTGGTCTGGTTGGTACATAGATTTTGTTAAGGTAGAGCTGGCCATTTTTGTGTCTTTAGCTAGGTGTAGGAGAAAGCAGTTGTTTTATTTCTGAAAGCAGTTATTTCCATATGGGATACGTGGTAGAGAAACTGGAAGAAGCTTAGTGCTGTACAAGTAGTTATAGGAAGCAAAGTCCTCACTTATCTATAGGGTTGCCAGGTCCCTCTTCGCCACTGGTGGGAGGTTTTTGGGGTGGAGCCTGAGGAGGGCGGGGCTTGGAGAGGGGAGGGACTTCAATGCCATAGAGTTCAATTGCCAAAGCGGACTTTTTCTCCAGGTGAACTGATCTCTATCGGCTGGAGATCAGTTGTAATAGCAGGAGATCGCCAGCTAGTACCTGGAAGTTGGCAATCTTATTTATCTACCCCTAGTCAAAAGGGTGGCGTCAAAGTCCATATCTTTGACAACTTTATACTGGGTTATGATCAGGGTCAAGCCTTTTTTCCCCCATTTTGGAGTGTTTATTTTTCATTCAGTGCACCCACTAACAACACTCTCTGCCTTCCTTTCTCTTTCTTTGTAAGAGTCTCCCCTGAACAAAATGATCAGGCTGCTCTACTCATTGCTGTTGACTGCAAGAGGCACTTCCACTACACAATCAAAATGGATACCAGTGTTTGCAGGTTCAGTAGCCATTGCAGAAGATTGTATTACAGCAGCTGGTTTGCATTTCTATGAGCTCTGAGCACAGCTCCATCCAATTGTGTATTACTGTGTCTTTAGAGGATCAATGAATACTCCTTCCTTCATCTGTTGACAGACTAAATTCTTAAGACAAATAGGCAGGCACAAGAGAGAAATTATGATCTGAGTGCCATGGCTCTGATAAACAAGATACAGGCATTCCTAACAAGTAATATTCCCCCAATGGTTCCGTAACAGTGTGAAAAATAGATCGTATTTTTCCAGAAAAAGATAAAACTTTTAGGGGGAAAAAGTTAATGTCCCAAAATGGAAGGAACTAGAAACTCTGGAGAAATCTAAAAGCAATTATTAAAATATTATTTTAAACTAGACAGTAAGCGGTATATGAAAGCAATGATGCTACTTTTTTGTACTTTGGGGGTTTGGAAATGAAGGCCCTGAAGCTGTGCATGTTTTAGTTCTTTCCAAAAAAATATTAGTGTTTTAGTTCTTTCCATGAAAATATTAGCGTTTCCAAGACAATACTAGTATTTGGTTCCATGATGTACTGCTCTCCAGCTTTTCTCCAGAAATTAATATATTCAAGGTAATTCACAGTGGGTAGCCGTGTTAGTCTGTCTGCAGTAGTAGAAAAGAGCAAGAGTCCAGTAGCACCTTAAAGACTAACAAAAATATTTTCTGGCAGGGTATGAGCTTTCGTGAGCCACAGCTCAGTATCTGAAGAAGTGAGCTGTGGCTCATGAAAGCTCATACCCTGCCAGAAAATATTTTTGTTAGTCTTCAAGGTAATTATAAGTCTAGTAGAGAGCAAGAGCTGTCCATGTCCAGGATAGATCTACAGCAGGACAAAAACAACAACAACCTTCTCTTCTTTTCTGTGTGTAGGCAATCAACCTCTGTATCGTGGAGACAAAGGTGAAATGCATTCATGCTACACCCTCCACCCTGCATCCCCAAGAAAGATGGGCCCCCTTACAGGCTCTGCGTCCCAAGCCAATCTTGCTGTTCTCTCTGACTGCTACTAAGTGAGTTGCAGCACAGCAGGAGACCTGTGCAACTTGAGGGTTTATCTCTTGAGAGACCAGACATCTCCTGTGTGCGAATCCTGGCATCCTGGACACCTTCCAGCTTGAGAAATTACCTTCTGCCTCCCTGAATACCCCCTGCAGTTTAAATTGGAAACAGTCTTCTTCCCTCTGCCTCGTCCAATTGTTCCATAGGGTTTTTGTGCTCGGTAAAACAGCTGCCATCAGAGGTGGGGGAGAACTATGAGCTACTGGGCCTTGGGGTTAGTGTGGATTTGGCTGACTGTCACCTGCTGACTTGTCAGCACCGTTGTTTGTACCGCCTTTGCACAGGATGCCTTTGCCTTTCCATGCCATTGTTGGCTGGCTTTGGCAGATGTGATCAGGTTAGCTGAATTCAAGGGATACAGTCAGATTTCCCCTCAGATTTCCCCAGGACCTGGGCTTTATTTGGCTCTACACTTCCTTAAAACAATTTCTACTGAAAGCAGTAAAGTCCTCTCATCGGCACGTCTTGTATAATAGTGAGGCAAAGTTCAGGCTGCCTCTGAGAGAAAAAACCCTTGGTTTTACTAACCATGCAACAAGACAAAGCCACCGGCATGGATTAAAGGACAGAGGAGAAACATGACAGAGAAATATTAGAGGACACAGTAATAATTCCAGAGGGGTAGCCATGCTGGTCGCAGTGTCTAGTTGCATCTTAAAGACTACGAAATTTTTATTCTAGCATAAATGTTTGAGGCCTGGAGCCCACTTCGTTAGATGCATCTGTCAAAGTGGGCTCTCTAATCATGAAAGCATATGTTAGAATAAAAAAACCTGTGTCATAAGATATTGGTCTGTTTATTATAAGATGATGATTGCAATTTCTTCCCAATGATCCTGAATTAATTTTAATGTCTGACAAGAGGATGAATTAAGTACACTGGCTAGAAAACAATGTTGATCAATTAATTTTTGAAATAAAGGCATGTGTTTTTGACAGCAAAATTCTTGGCCATGGACTTGGCCATGGAATTGCTCAGGAAGGAGCTGAATTCTTAACACAAACCCAGTCTGCAAAGGCTCACTGGCAGGAAAGTCTCCTTGTACATGTTAACCAGCTCTAGTTCACTGACTTGATCTTGCAATAACTTGAGGAAAGTTAATTGGCCAATGCTGTACTGATCCTGTGATCAGTCTAGATGATCTCAGAACTCTTTTTGATGGTTAAATTAGAGTCTATTTCACTGTGCAAGTATGAAAGGAGGAATATGAAGTTTGGAGGCAATGTGTTTATGGAAAAGAACATGAAGAGCAGTAGGAGAAAGATCAGCAATCCCTCTGGTCAGGGGCAGGGCCAAATGTATTATGAGGAAAGGATGGAAGAAGAGTCTTTCCACCACCCAAATAATCAACCAGTTTAGTAGTTTCAGTTTAGTTTTTGGGCCAGCCGTGAACTTATTGCAATAATCTAGGTACTTTTACTTGTAAATCCAGGAAAATGAATATGATCTGTTGTGGAGTAAAAGAAGTAAAAGGACTGTGCCAGATTCCTTTGTTGTAAGGACAGAGTCTGTGGATGTAGCACCCTCCAGCTTCCCCCCTTTCCCTGGAGGGCCTTGAGAAGGCCTCCATTACCAGGAACAGGGGGGTTTGTTGTGCTGCCTCCAAGTAGCGGTTTGGGTAGGTTGGCCAGAGAAGCAGCCCTGAGAGCCCCATAGGATTACATCAAAGGCAGGCAAATAGCCTTGAGGATTTCTGTTGGTGCTCATCATGCCTGACTGAAGTTGCTGGCTGCAGCAGTTCACAACTTTCTGGAGCTCTTCAGCACCAACAAATGCATCGTTTCCCTTTGCTAGGAAAGAAGGGTCCACATGTGGAGGCTCAAAGGTACACTTCGTTCTGGCTGTATGAGTTGCTAGAATAAAAGACTGGGAAAAGCTGCCTTGTGGGAGTTGCACTGAACGTGTTTTGGCATCAGTGTGTCTGCTCTGAGCAAATACACGCTGTATAGGTTGAACAATGCAGCCATCACCTTGGCAGTCTGCTAAGAAGAAATGCAAAGACTGACTCATTAGTGAAGAGTGATTCATGGATAAACACCTTCAAGTACATTGCTTGGTTTTAATGAAGTAATATGGAGGAGGGGGAGGGACAAAAATCATGACCGGATCAAGAAAGGGATGCAAATTCCATCCCCCTGCCCTGCAGAAAAAGGCTTTGCACAGAGTCAACTCTATTTTCTCTCAAGAATCATAACTAAATGGATGGGGATCAGTGCGGATGTTGAATGCAGCCCTGGAGCTGCCTTGGTGTTTGGATTGTCTCCCTCCTGCCTCTCCCTCTCGTCTCTCTCCCTCTACTGCAGGATGACACTCATCCATCATTGGCACTTTAAATATTAGTGCATCACTGACTTCGTCATCTCCTTTTTTTCCTCCTCAGCACAGAGCTTGGCTTCATTCACTGTCTCCTCGCTTCCCATCGCCCGCTGAAGTTCCGTAATCCTCTATTTGGTTTAGTTCCACTTGGTTTCATTGTGTACGGATGAAGGAATCCAATGGGAGAAGAGTAAATTACACTAAATAATAAAAAGCAGCTTGCTCTGATAATTTTCAGAACGGCAGAGGCATGCACACACATACATTCAGAAACACACCATCCTTCTTTGCTGTTACATTCACTGGATACAAAGCCAAGACAAATCTCATAGGAAAAATGATGTACCCTCTTATAATATTTTGTACCTGGTGGTGGAGAGTTTTGAAAAACTCATGAGTGTAATCCATAAACCTAATTATGAATTCAGATTTATTTCTCAGGCCTGCAAATTACAAAACTTCTTCTTGCCTGGTTTATCTTCACAACAACTCTGCAAAGAAGGACACTCTCAGTCTGTTTGCAGGTGGGGAAGTGCAGCTTAGAGACAGCAGATTGCCCAAAGATGCTGGTCTCTGTATTCTGGTCCAGTGCTACCAGAAAGCAGTGGTCAAGTGGCAGAGAGAAAACAAGCTGGAGCTGAATCCAAGCAAGGCAGAGATGACACTGGCTGCTGTTTCTGTAGGAGTTTTGCATCTATCTATAGCTGAAATAAAGCTCTCCTTTAAAAACAACATAAAATGCTTGGGAGTCTTGCTGGACCCTGATCTCCAGTTAGAGAAACAAGTGAGTTTGGTAGCAGAGTGTATTTTGCCAGCTGCATAACACATGGAAGCCAACTAGGGTTGCCAACCTCCAGGTGGTGGCTGGAGATCTCCCCGCTATTAAAACTGATCTCCAGCCGATAGAGATTAGTTCACCTGGAGAAAATGGCTGCTTTGGCAATTGGACTCTATGGCATTGAAGTCTCTCCCCTCCCCAAACCCTGGCCTTTTCAGGCTCCGCCCCCAAAATCTCCAGGTATTTCCAAACCCGGAGCTGGCAACCCTAAAGCCAACCATTACCTGGAGACATAGGACCTTGCTCCAATGATCCATGCTACAGTCATCTGGAGGCTCAGTTGCTGTAACACTCTACATGGGTGTCTGGATATGAGCCTGTGCCTGGACTCAAACCCCACCACCACCGAGGTCCCGAAGCTGGGATACTCAACTGGTTTGTGGCCATCAGAGGGAGGAAAAGGTGCCAGGGAACAGGCTGCCTGAGTAAGGCAGATAAGAATCTACAGGAGTCAGCCAGCAGATAATTGAAGAGGGACACCTGACCGGGTAAACAGGCCAGGCCCAGATGTAGGGTCTATTGGCTTAATGGGGAGAGATGGATGATTGGCTCCTCAAGGACAGAGGAGGTGGGAGCAAGTCCAGTAAGGGAAATAAAAGGTGGGTTTCAACACCAATTAGGGAGGCAGAGCATTGCTCCGAGAGAGGAAAGGAGGCACCTATGGTGCTCAGCCAGTATCCTACCTTCCCCAGTTCTAAGGCCTGAGGAGCAGCAATGTGGAAGGCGCAATGGCAGGCGGGCGGGTGACCTCACTAGGGTTGCCAACCTCCAGGTACTAGCTGGAGATCTGCTATTACAACTGATCTCCAGCCAATAGAGATCAGTTCACCTGGAGAAAATGGCCACTTTGGCTATTGGACTTTTCGGCATTGAAGTCCCTGAAGAGTGTGATTCCATGTGCCAGATTCCTTTGTTGTAAGAACAGAGTCTGTGGATGTAGCACCCTCCAGCTTCCCCCTTTTCCCTGGAGGGCCTTGAGAAGGCCTCTGTTACCAGGAAGAGGGGGGTTGCTCTCCTCAGTGTGCTGCCTCCAAGTAGTGGTTTGGGTGGGCACTGTCAGATTCTGTTATACATTGTGTAGATTTGGAATGAAACCCCTGTTGAAACCTGTGATCTTGGATCTCAGATTCCAGTCCTTGTTACACCAGGTGTAAATCCAAAATAACTCCACTGACTCCTTTGGAATCACTCTGGATTTATGAGGGGTGAAACTGAGCTAGCTTTCTGTCCCAGCTGATTTATGGGTGGAAAATGATCTCTGAAATCCTGGCCCTAACTACATAAGGAGAAGGGGAGATGGAGACAGGGTTACTTAGGAAAGTCAGAGTAGGGTGCCAGGGACAAGTCATGTCACTGCCTCACTATCCATTTACCAGGGGGGCAGCATTTTCCTGAGCTCTGTCTGTATTTCATCTAATCAAATAACTGTGGCTGTATGTCAAATATGCTCTTCTGGGGGAAAAAATCTCAGGGGTGGAGGGAATGGCACAATAAATTGGTATTCAGCATCTTTTATCCTTCACCCCTTCCTCTGTAGCCTCTCATTTCCCTTCTGCCATCTCGCTTCAGGGAGGGAACTTCTCCCTGCCTTGAAATAGCTGTATGCTTGTAAAAAACCATACAGGGAAAAAAAACAAGATGCCATCAAAGCAAAATGAGCCGGAGAGCTGCCTCTGTTGAACACATGCCTCTCCTCACTTCTGATATGTCATGCATGGCTACTCAGATTTAAACAGAGTGGCTTATTTTAGCTGCGGTTTGTTTTCTCAGCGTGCCCCTTCAAAATAAAGGGAGGGAGAGAATTATTTAAAGGGAAACCCCTGAAGTGGCAGACCTGAACACTGCTAATTATAGAAAGCAGAAGGTGCACTGAAGCTAAAGGAGGGAAAACGGTTTTTCTCAGCTAGTGGTCGAGATTGGCATTCTGTGGAGGCAGCATCTCATTTAAACTACATGAGACCTAATGGAAAAGTACAGGATTGGCCATGTTGGGATAGAAGTCAGGCCTACGGAGAATCATCCTTAACCACTGGCAGGATGGCAGATCCATGGAGGGCCTGAGGCCTTGGGCTGAGGAAAGCCAGTCAGTTATGTAAATTGAAGCTAATGAAATCCAACCCAGGTGGCATCATTAATTAGAGTAAATCAGCCTGTGTTGCCCTGGTGCCAAAATAGGGAAGAAATGGTAGGGGGTGGGGTGGGCATGGGACAGGGCTAAAGAGAAAAGCTTGAGGAAGCCTCAATCCCAGCATGCTATGAGCCTAGAGTATCAATTCAAAAATTACCAGACACAGTGGAGTTGTGACTTCAGGGATGTCTGTGGAGGATTGTGTGTGTGTGTGAAATAAGTGGTGCCCATTATGTTAGATAAAACTCGATGCTCTGAAAAATGGGACAGCTCTTAGAACAAGGGACACCACACAAATCTACAAAGGTCAGCTTGGGAAAGTGCCAGCAGAGTGGAGGGCTATGGTAAAGAAAGGGAAGGAAAATGAAGGCATCAACTTGACAAGATTGTTCAGCTTGGTGAATGCTGGGAACAGCCTTTCAGAATCCCTGGTGAAAGAGGAGAAGAGCTGGTGTTGGCCTCAGAAAGAAATCATGCTCAGATTCTAAGCCCTGGTAACTTCTGAAGCTAATTTGGTGGCCTTGGACCAGCACTGCCTTCCATGTTGACCTTAGGACACAACTAAAACAAATCAGAAACATTTTTTTATGGATGGCTGCATAACAGGGAGAAAAACTTTAGGCAATTGGAAATAAACCCACCCCAAAGCAGACACTGATTAAACTGTTGCTAAGATTGGTTCAGGTAGCTGGCTCAAGGTTGACTCAGCCTTCCATCCTTCCGAGGCCAGTAAAATGAGTACCCAGCTTGCTGGGAGTAAAGTGTAGATGACTGGGGAAGGTAATGGCAAACCATCCCTAGTCAACATTGGGATGTGACATCACCCCATGGATCAGTAATGACCCAGTGCTTGTACAGGGGACTAACTTTACCTTTTTTTAAAAGAGTGGTTTTGGAGGCTGAGATCCAGCATGGAGGAGTCATTTTTTTCCTTGAGAATTATTATCATTCCTAGGCCCTGACCTGGATGGCCCAGGCTAGCTTGATCTCATCAGATCTTGGAAGCTAAGCAGGGTCAACCATGAAAGTCCAGGGTTGCTATGCAAGGGACGGCAATGGCAAACCACTTCTGTCAGTCTCTTGCCTTGAAAACCCTACTGGGTTGCCATAAGTTGGCTGCAACTTGATGACACTTTACACACATATATTATGCCTACAGACAGATGAAATCAGTGGGCTTAGGAGGGTGTACCTCCGCTTAGGAGTGTATCATATATTTTTAAAGTACATAATTAAATAAATTTCTAAAAATGTCAACTGTGAATGTGATAAACACTTTTTTTGCAAAAAAACATGTGTCCTACAGGTGCTCTTGACAGGGAGCTGTGATTGGCTGAATCTTCTGCTAAGTGTACATGGGGTGGCAAAACATGGGTTTGCCTTTGAGTAATAGCCCAAAGATCTTGCTCTAAAAATGTAAATAACATTTAACTCCTCCCTTGCAAGTCACCGTAGTAGCCCTGTACGTATGATACAAGTGTGTACATGGAAAGTAGATGGGGGAAGCAGGAACATATTTATGCCCCTGACACTTCGCTTCACATTGGTGCAGCATCTATACATGGTAAATGTAATTGCATATGGGCTCTGTGGCAATGTTAACGCAAGCACGTGTGGATGTGGTCAGAGCTATCCATTGTGATCCTACTCCTATGTTCCCTGTATATGTAGTATGTTGTGTACTGGGTGTCAGCAAAGTGTAATTCAGGAACAATCACATCATTTTTCTAAGGCTGTGGCTGTATTCCCTGATTTGCTCTTTCAGTGCAACAGGAAGTAGGTGGTGCATCTGCTAGGTAGTATATTCCTCTTCAACCAGAAACATCATTGCACAGATTGCCCCCAAAAGAGACTGTCTGGAATCCTGCAATCATTCTCTACTCTTCTCTCTGGATCCTACCACACTGTTGGGTATTGAAGCATAGGTGCTACAAAACCGTCCTGTGACTGATAGTATATGTAAGGTTGCCAACCTCCAGGTACTAGCTGGAGATCTCCCGCTATTACAACTGATCTCCAGCCGATAGAGATCAGCTCCCCTGGAGAAAATGGCCGCATTGGCAATTGGACTCTATGACACTGAAGTCCCTCCCCTCTCCAAACCCCTTTTCAGGCTCCTCCCCAAAAATATCCAGGTTTTGGCAACCCTAAGTATATATTAGCTGCATATTGATGCTGAGCTCTTGCACAACCTACTAGTGGGTGTGCAAGCTATATTTCAGCTATACTTCAAAATGCCTCCTCTATCCTGCCTGTGTTTCCTGGATTGTACCTTCTGGGTGTGCTGCTACCTTTGCCTGCAGTTGCTAATAAAGGCCACCAGAGGCTCTAATGGTAAGATGCCAAACTGAAGATATATCCCAGCTTCTCCAGGACAGCTGGAGAAAATGGTGGTGGCTGCAGCAATAGTGGTGGGAGACGAAGACTCTCTTCTCCTGGCACACTGAAGAGTGGTTAGCAACTTGCTCCCCCCTCCCCCCAACGTACCCGGTTCCCTACTGTTTCACACATCTCCAATCTTCCTAGTTTCACTCTCAGGGCTATTACATGTCACTTATTTTGAGGGAATGTCCTTATTCCAGAACTCCCAAGCTCCACAGAGATCCATAAAACAAACACCCCCTGTACACAGAGCACCAAAAGAGTCTTATATTTTGGACGTTTGTTTGCTAAATCAAGCTTGCTCTCCTCCCTCCCTGCCCACCCAGTGCTGCTGTATAGGCTTCCATTTACTGACACTGGCCAAACAGATGGAATGGGGAGCTAATGTGTGTACATCAGCTGCATCCAGCCCAGAAGCTGATCTATAAACTAATCCCACCCTGATCTATAGCCTAATTCACCTAAACACAATTACAATCTGGAGGAGAAAAATATTGATTTCAAAATTGCTTTGCAGCTGGAGAGGGGGGGGGGGATAGAATGGCAGAGAGGAGCGAGGGAGAGGCAAACAACAAGTACCCAGGAGACTACAAATATTCTGGATGAGGGAGAGCAATCTGTGTGCTGGCAGCATCACTGTCTAGCCAAAGGGACAGCAAGGAATCAGGTAGATGTCGTTTCCTAGGGCCCGTCAATGAGAAATCAGCAACTGGAGGAGGTCCATGGTCCTAACCTAACCAGGAAGTGTGATGAGGCAGATCAGCGGAACAATTAAAGGCTAGCAACAGAACAGCAGCAAGTGGGACAGTGAAGGAGCTCCATTCCCAGCAATGATCCAGGTGAGATGAGGTTCAACAGTCCTGATCTGATGCAACAGGGAGAGGAGGCCGCAGCTGGAAACAGGAAAAGTACAATGAATTGGAGTAAAAAAACAGAACAATAGTACTTAGATGGGAGACCACCAAGGAATACCAGGATCACTATGCAGAGGAAGGCAATGGCAAACCACCTCTGTTAGTCTCTTGCCTTGAAAACCCTACTGGGTTGCCATAAATCAGCTGTGACTTGACAGCACTTTACACACACAGTTCAGGCATAAGAAGATCAGCTGGAAAGTTTTGAAGCAGGGACTTGTGGAGAATAGCACTCATACATTTTGGGAGGCGTAATCCTACCTAAAAGATCCCTCAAACAGAAATGTATCAGTTCGGTTCTTCTGCTCTCCTATCTGCAAGTGGGTGACCTTCATGTGTCTGATAATTTCCTAGAGACTCTTACTATATCTAGGCAGTTCTATACCACTCGTCCCTAACCTGAACAATACACAAAGGAAGGCTACAAAAGTGCCAGCCAAATCAGTGCAGCCGTCAAGAAGCAACACTGAGGCCAGATCAGATCAGAACTCCTCATAGAGTTGACTCATTTAATTGTCCCAGAATAAGAGATGCTCAAACACCCACCGGTTCAGCTCACGTCCTGCTGGTTGCAAACAGACAGCCAATTTTTTGACAGATTGTTCGTCGACCCATTCATGGATGTTTGTCAGGTTGCTTCAACTACTCCTTCCTAACAACACAGTACAGCACAATTGGCTTTCTGTGCATGCAAGTTCTCACACAGCATGATGGAGTTCTACTTTCCCACATCCTTGCTGTGCTGCTGGTCTGCTCAGCAGGCAATTGTTTAAACAGACAGGTAAATCAGTCACAAATCATATAAATCAGTCATAAATAAATGCTGTGTTTAAAAAATCCTACCATGTGGTGTTGGTCTAAGTAGTCTTTAGCGGCACTTATGGCTGCTGATCTGTTTGCGTCAGCAGCATTTTTGCGCATGCGCATTTTTGCCAAAATTCAATGCAAATCCTTTCAGCAGGCATTTGAGTAGTTCGCTGCTGAACTAAACAGACCCAGAGATTGACTAATGTCTGATCACCACAGTCAAACAAGGAATGTTCAACTATTGAATACATTTTCGGGAAAAGTCACAGACCCCCTACCCAGACATAACATTCCAAAAGTACAGAAGAAAAAATCAATCAAAATCGGAAGACTTTATGGATGCATTCACACACCATTGGATATTACACTATCATTGCATTATAGCAGTAATTTGCAACTGGTTTATCCTGTGGGGACAAAGCAATCCAGTTGTGAATGACTGTTATAGCTCAGACATAGCCCCATGTCCAACAATGTGTACATGCAGCCTCTGTCCTCTTTTGCTGACACATATAGTAATATGGCTAGGATGCTCTGAATGGGCTTTACATCTTAGGCTGTAGTGCCAGCTGAGCTTCTAAATTTTGGTACTGGTTGCTCCATTCACATGCTTTGCTAATACTGATACAACTGAAATCCCACACCACACTTTTCAGTACTGAGCCTGGAGGTTAGTGGAAATTGCATCCTGAAGTTACTGAGCAACCTCAAGGTACATTCCTTTTTCTTCTGAATCTGGCAAAAGTCTAGGATAGGGAATAGGTAATGGGGCATCAGTAGCATTCAGAAGCTGCTATGATACAGGATTTACTCTTTATTCACCTGCTGGATAGGTGAGTGGAGCATCTCTCCTGTTCCCTGAACTATCCAGCCCTACTCAGCTGTTTGCAACTTATATGTATTAACAGGGAATTAGTAAGAATATGGAGAGCCAAGAAGAAAGCTAGGCATTTTTAATGTGTGTGTATGTGTTTGCATCAGTGCTATATTCTGTTAGCACAAGATATCATTAGCATTTTAAAAACCCAAATAATATTGCAACATCTAAAAAGCTGCTCCATGGTCAGCTGAGCCCTCTCTCCTGGCAGCAGCATTTGAAAGGATGATATATGGCATACAAAGGGAGGAAGGATATATTTAATGGCAGGTGGAAGTGTTCTATTGATCACACAGACAAGACATTAAATATTGTCATAGATGTCCTGTTATAGAATTTACCAAACATTTATGGATAGCAGTAGAACGGGACCAATACTCACATACCTTTTCTCCCAAGGAGTTGAAACTACCCCTGCCTCCACCGCTAGATTCTAAAGTCCACTCCTTCTTGATCCTGCCTGGCTATGCCCAGGCCACCTGCGGAGTGGCCACAAAAAGGCTGCTGTTCATATTCTCATCTTATAGACATTCCAGTGCCTTCATTAACAAATTCCAGAAGGTCTCTGCCAAAACCTAAACATGGGTTTGAATTGCCCTCCTACTGCAACAGAAACAAATGATTTTAGTGTTTGTTAATTTGTGTAATTGTTTTAGTAAATTTCGTTGATATTCACAACATGCCAATGGGTTCCACAGGATGGCCACCAATACTTGTTACAAGCCTATCTGTTGAGTTCTTGGTTGCTGTTACATCCATCATCTACGACCTTGAATTATGCAAGTAAATAAATAATATCTTCAGGCTAATTTGGTCCACACTATTTGTGATACTATGTACCATCATTTGGTGAGCGCTGCAGGCTCAGAAACCCACATGTAAAGTGCCAGAGAAGTTCTTGCTGGGCTTTATTTCATATCCTGAGGCTGGATTTTGTAATATGGTAGCAGTTTGCTTGGCACAGAGACTGAAATCTGGAGAAAGACTAGTACAAAGGTGGCAGCTGGTAAGACAACAGCATCATATGCATATAATTTCTTTCAAAATTAGATTTATTGAAGTCCTGTCTGATGGAAATCACTGTAGCATGGAACACCCAGCATATGGATTTGATCATTGACTTATGCCTGACTACATTTTTCATTAGGGGAAATATTGGCTGTGAATGTTTTGACCTCATAATCTCTGTATTTTAAACAATATCTAGTGGAAAAAAACCAAATTGCAGGGGGAGGGGAACAAGACGTTTTGTCTGAAGTGTGCTAGGAATGCGTTTTCCACCACCATTCCCTGATTTGAAAAATCCTACCTGTAAAACATGGGAATCAGAAATTTTGGAGAGGGCTCTTCTCTGTTTTACTGCAGACTAGAATAGGGGGAGGTGTTTATAATAACCTTATTTTGTGTACTGGCTAAAGGAAGCATGCTCTTGCTTCCATGTTCACTGATTCGTTTTTTGTAGCAGCTCCACAGGACCCACTGAGCACTGCAAGAGTAAGCAGCATGGTAGGAAAGCCAGGTTCCAAACAAGTTCAACACCTGCAAATGAAAATGCTTCTGGGAGACTGAGAACCACATTCCAGCTTGTGCAGGGTGAAAGAGCCCCTGCTATTTCCAGAGGGAGCCACAAACACTGAGGATGAAGGAATCGCTGACTTTCCCCCGATCTGTTCTTTCCCCTGTTCTCAGAACTGAGGATAAGAAGAAACATGGCCCGAGCATTATTTCTCCAAGCCTGCAACATGCAACGTACATACTTTCCCCACATGTACGATTCCATACCTCACATAAGATCTAATGTACCTTTGAAAAAAGTGTCCTGTGTTCTTTCTGAAATGACATATGTAGACCATATCATGATGACGGGCTACTCCCTGGTCCTCTGGTCTCCAATTATGTGTATCCATTCTTCCCCACTAGACCCACCCCATCCTTGTGCCCTAAGGTGAAGTAGCTGCTTGGCATTAAGAGAGAGAATCAATATGACAACTAACGGGGTTGAAAGTGCGGGGCTCAGGGGCCTCCATGCCCCATGTCCTCAGCAGCTCCCTTGTCTGTCATACCCTTTCCTGTCCTGCTTGGGCTTGCAGAGCCTCAGAATTGGAGACGGGAGGGGTTTGCAGCACCTGGTTCCTCCTCCTCTCCACTGGGCCTCTCCCACTAGGGTTGCCAGGTCCCTCTTCATCAACGGCGGGAGATTTTCTCTAGGAGAACTGATCTCTATCGGCTGGAGAACAGTTGTAATATCAGGAGATCTCCAGCTAGTACCTGGAGGATGGCAACCCTATCACCCCCACAGCCTGGAGACAGAACCCAGCCACCTCCTCACTGGCCCGCTTCTAAACCTCTTACAAAGCTTGTGCAGCAGTTTGTACATGCTTAGTAGATCCCCGTGAAGTCTCAGGAACTAGCAGTCTCAAGAGACCTCAGGGGAATCTGAGGCTGCACCTGAAGCCTCTCATTGCCCTGGCTGGGCTAAACTGCCAGCAGCTGTTGGCAGTGGATGAAGGGGGGCCTTAAAAGGCTTAAACTGCATTATTACTGTTGAATCACTTCTCCTTATTGCTGTTGTCCTGGCTGGCTTGGAAGCTGATGGGTGTGGCTAGGGTTGCCAGCTCCAGGTTGGGACATACCTGGTGATTTAGGGAGTGGAACCTGAGGAGGGCCCAATGGGTTCCCAAGTGATAGGATTGTCAGGTCCTTCTTCATCATGGTGGGAGGTTTTAAGGGCAGAGCCAGAGGAGGGTGGGGCTTGGGGAGGGGAGGGACTTCAGTGCCATAGAGTCCAGTTGCCAAAGCGGCCATTTCCTCCAGGTGAACTGATATCTATTGGCTGGAAATCAGTTGTTATAGCAGGAGATCTCCAGCTATTACCTGGAGGTTGGCAACCTTACCAAGTGAGCATCCTGTGACTCCTGGGTAAGTCTGGGGGTGCTCTGGCAATGGGCAGCGGCCTGCTCCCAGACAGAAAGAAATGGGCGGTTTATGGAACTGGTCAAAATGTTCTTTCCATAGTGAGGGCTGAAGCAAACGTTCATTTGTATTTATTTATTTATTTACTTACTTATTTACAAAATTTGTATCCTGTCTTTCTGCCCTTACAAGAGCCACCAAGGCAGCTAACAATTTAAAACATACATGATGAAATCACATTTTAAAACCATTAAACTCAAACCCCCAAACACATCATTAAAACAATTAAAATCAGAATTAGGATACATTCAAAACATAAAAACATTAGAAGAAGAAGAGTTGGTTTTTATATCTTGCTGCGGCTTACAATCACTTTCCCCATTGGTTAGGAAGGAGGAACCATTGTAAAAAAAACAAGCATAATTTATGTACAATTACTGTTTGCGTGTACAAATGTCAATAATATTTTATATTTAATATGTTAATGCATTTTTGTGAGTGTTAGTCACATCTTCAGTTACTTGTGGGTGCATTTTCCAGACTCTATGGTTAAATCACTTAATACTTTCTCTCTGATTCAGAGTGACTTGATGGTCTTCTGGTATGCTTGGGTTATGCGGCGATGGGTAGAAGCAGAACATGGGCCAGTTGTGACAGCCCAGTGGATTCTGGGGTATCATCAAGCGGTTCAGCATCCAGTTCTGTTGATATAATCATAGGGGCATAGATGCCTCAGAGCTTAACACAGTTATGAGCCCAAATAAAGCATGTCTGAAAATTCCCATAAATTGAAAGAGTTGACATCACAGTTTCCTCGTGTGCCCACCAGCTGTGAGGATAAAACTGCCGAAAGTCATATAAAAAAATGGCCACAAGAATAAAGGCTATCCTGAGGACTTCCCCATCTTAACCCTGAAGTGGGGATTTAGTTTGGCAAGGCCAGGGGAATACACAGTTTAAAGATGTGAAGTCTTAACACTAACATACCGCCATTTTGATTGATATCATTCCAGGCGATGCCTACTCAATCCTGACAACGATCTAAGGATTTTCCAGTGAAGTTATGGTTTCAGCTAAAGAGAGGACCAGGGTCAACATTTTTTCGGTTCCAGGTCAAAATGACCATGACTGAATGCAACCATTTTTATAGCATCAGGAGGAAGTGAGATACATATCAGGCAGCCTGTTTTGCCACAGTACACTTCATAACAGACAGTTTTATAGCAATGGCAGTGCGGTTAATACAATTTGCTTTGTATGCTGCTAGATCTGTGTCCCTTTCTTTATGAGAATTCATTTGATACCACAGAGGGAGTCCTGGTCTTCCACCAGTGTCTCGCTTTGGAGAACTTTGTTGCTTACCACATTTTGAAATAGCCATTAGTTACAGAGAAAAATTAATTCTGTTGACATTTTCGATCATTTTTTAAAAATTGGCTCCAGGCAGCATCACAGAACAAAGAAACAAAATACCAGTGAAAAGAGTTAATTACAAATGGCTAATTATTTTTCCCCATCCTCACTCCCTAAATCATGAAATATTATCCCCATGAAAAAAGGGAAAGGTCTCTTCACTCATGATCTTTTCATGGATTTTATGCACCTAATTCATCAAACTAGAAAAACTTCCTGCTTTTCTCCAATCAGTTAAAGAACAAAGCTTGTGAACCCCCATGAACCTCCTAGTTGGTGGAGGGCAAAACTTCTAATTTATATCTCCAAGGCATTCCCACAAATTATAGGCCTCCTAGCTTTGCACTGTTTCAGGGAACAATCTGAAACTCAGGAGCACATAGTTGCTCCAGCTGGAAGGGTGTACTGGGAACGAGAGATGAATTTGTCCTTGAAAGGTGGTTTGGTGTCCTCAGCACAAACCTTGCAAAGTAATAGGAGCTGCCCTCCCCCTGCTAAATTCTTCCCAACTAAGCAAATATTAAAAGAGCAGGAGCTAGAGATGTAGTACAATCTTGTTGGGGTATGATATTATTTCTGAACAAAATCAGTACCACACCTACCCAGTCTCCCACAAATTTTTCTGGCTCTCTGAAAAGTTGTCTGGTAACATTATTTCTATACTTTATTAGGGTTGCCAGCCTCCAGGTACTAGCTGGAGATCTCCTGCTATTACAACTGATCTCCCCAAACCCTGCCCTTCTCAGGCTCCGCCCTAAAAACCTCCCACCGGTGGCGAAGAGGGACCTGGCAACCCTAACTTTAATTCTTGCCACAAACAACAATGTTTGTCATGGTTCTTTTCTCACTTCTCCCTCATATTCTGAACTTCTCATAATAAAAACTGTGCTGAACACTATTTGATACTGTACCACAGATACTTTTTAACTCCTGACACCAGCAAGCAGCTCTACTGTTGATGGTAGCTGCTTCTGTTTTCTTTTGGGTGTTGTGTGTGGTCAGCCGCATTTTGTGATAAAAGGTGGGAGCACATTTTCAGCTGCAAGTTTTAAAAAGCACTCCATCCCCCTCCTATCACAATACTACAACCTTCCCCTTCACAGTCCCACATCACTAAGTGAGATGATGCCCCAACTAAACCCCAAGATGTCTTGAGAATGTGATTTTAAAAGGATCTCTGTATTATTTGTAATTGCTCCACTGTATATGCTTGCAGAAAACATACCTGAATCAATCCACATTCTCAATATGCTGATTTGGATGTGTTAATTAGTACAAGAGATACCATAGATCAGTCCATATTTACTAATGAACTTGTCAGATACTGCTGGGAGCTTTATGACATCATCATAATTATTCATTTATTCTGTACCACATTTCAAGCATTCAAAGCACATCTTATGCATTATCTTAGTAACTTTTTCAACAGTGGTCTAGCATTTGTTACTATTCTGTGAATTAAGGCAAGACTCAGCAAATAGCAGTTTGCCTAAAGGAATCCAATAAGTTCATGGCTGAAATGAAATAAGACTGGAGTCTAGTGACACCTTAGACTTTATAGCAATAGAAAAGAGCAACAGTTCCGTAGCACCTTAAAGACTAAATTCCAGGCAGGGTACATGCATTCGTGAGCCATAGCTAACTTCTTCAGATACCTAACATGGCTACCCATTGTGATCTATCACCTTAGACTTTATTACAGAATTCAGTGAGTCAGAATTCACTTCATCATCTGATTCATCTGATGAACTTTGACTCATGAGAGCTTATGCTTGAATTACTTCTGGTAGGTTCTAGGATGCCACTGGACTCTTTTGTTTTGCTGCAACATGCTAACACCATTACCTATGTGGCTGCAATGAGATTCAAACTGGGGACTTCCTGGCTTACAATTCATAGTCTTACTTGCCATGTAACACCAGGTCTAGTAACAATATGAAATACTTTTTCTTAACACCAGCCCAAGTTACACAAAGCAGTGTGCAAACTTTCAGGTTCTCCAGAATTCATCATCAGCCTATAGATGCTGAAAGCTCACAGATTGTTTTGGGTAATTTTTGTTGGTCTTAAGAAAGATATTACATGTATTTTGTTTTTAGAGGGTTTTTTTTTTTTTTACTGATACAGTTATCTTGAACTTCTATCTACTCAGGTCTGGTAAATGTGAGTTGACTTGTAAAATGTCTACATGATGAAACAAATACACAGACATGTGCCAGCACAAACACGGCTCAGTCCACATTCACAGTATCCAGTTTGGTCATGTTAATTGGATTAAAACTCAAGAATGAGAAAAGATATGTTTGATCTCAACTTTGGAGCAACACACATGTTATAGCAGGGGTGGGGAACCTTTTTTCTGCCAAGGGCCATTTGGATATTTATAACATCGGTTCTTGTAGGTTATCCGGGCTGTGTAACCGTGGTCTTGGAATTTTCTTTCCTGACGTTTCGCCAGCAACTGTGGCAGGCATCTTCAGAGTAGTAACACTGAAGGACAGTGTCTCTCAGTGTCAAGGGTGTAGGAAGAGTAATATATAGTCAGAAAGGGGTTGGGTTTGAGCTGAGTATTGTCCTGCAAAAGTATTGTCCTGTAAGTATCAAGATAATGTGCTAATGAGGGTATGGTATGTTGATATGGAACCATTGTATCCTGAAGTGATCTGTTAATGTGTGTAATCCAAAACTAATCTGTATGGCTATTGTTGAATGTTGTCTTTGTCTGGAGGTTTTTCAGGGCAGGAAGCCAAGCCTTATTCATTCTTAAACTCTCCTCTTTTCTGTTAAAGTTGTGCTGATGTTTATGAATTTCAATGGCTTCTCTGTGCAATCTGACAAAATAGTTGGTAGAATTGTCCAGTCTTTCAGTGTCTTGGAATAAGACCCTGTGTCCTGTTTGTGTCAGTCCATGTTCAGCCACTGCTGATTTCTCAGGTTGGCCAAGTCTGCAGTATCTTTCATGTTCTTTTATCCTTGTTTGTATGCTGCGTTTTGTGGTCCCGATGTAAACTTCTCCACAGCTGCAAGGTATACGATATACTCCTGCAGAGGTGAGGGGGTCTCTTTTGTCTTTTGCTGATCGTAGCATTTGTTGTATTTTCTTGGTGGGTTTAAACACTGTTTGTAGGTTATGTTTTTTCAAAAGTTTCTCCATCCTATCAGTGACTCCTTTAATAAATGGCAAGAATACCTTTCCTATGGGAGACTGTTTTTCTTGAGTTTTCTGATTTTTGTTTGGTTCAATGGCCCTTCTGATTTCATTCTTGGAGTAGCCATTTGCTAGCAGTGCGTGATTTAGATGGTTAGTTTCTTCCTTGAGAAACTGTGGTTCACAGATCCGTCTTGCACGGTCCATTAATATTTTGATTATTCCTCTTTTCTGTCGGGGGTGGTGGTTGGAGTTTTTGTGTAAGTAGCGATCTGTGTGAGTTGGTTTCCGGTAGACCTTGTGACCTAACTGAAGGTTTGATTTACGGATGACAAGGGTATCAAGAAATGGGAGTTTACCCTCAATTTCCTTTTCCATGGTAAACTGAATGTTTGGATGGATATTATTAAGATGGTTTAGAAAGTCCATTAATTTTTCTTCACCATGGCTCCAAATGGTAAATGTATCATCTACGAACCTGAACCAGACTGTAGGTTTGTAAGGTGCTGATTCTAATGCTGTCTTTTCAAAATATTCCATGTAAAAGTTTGCTATTACTGGACTGAGTGGACTTCCCATAGCTACTCCATCAATCTGTTCATAAAATTCTTGATCCCATAGGAAATAACTTGTTGTCAAACAATGCTGAAATAAGGCTGTTATATCTTCTGGAAAAATCTGGTTAATCAATGAGATTGTGTCTTTTACTGGAACCTTCAGTGTTACTACTCTGAAGATGCCTGCCACAGTTGCTGGCGAAACGTCAGGAAAGAAAATTCCAAGACCACGGTTACACAGCCCGGATAACCTACAAGAACCAATGAACTCTGACCGTGAAAGCCTTCGACAATATTTATAACATCATTTGCGGGCCATACAAAATTATCAACTTAAAAATTAGCCTGCTATATTCGGTCAAACATTTAGCCAAGAGGCACGACTAGAGACGGATCCGAGTGTCTGCCATGTTTCTCCACTGCCCGGGTGGGAAAGGGTTAACACAGTTTCTTGGGCAGTCCTAGCAGCTCCATAGCTAATAACTCTTCTGCAAGGGGGAAAGAAGGTTCCTTTTCTCAGCAAAACAAACTCACACCCGCCTTGAATAGAGGCTATTCCTGTCTGCGGGAGGGGGCGGATCACCAGTCCTAGATCCTTCTGATCTAGAGATCTACCAGGACCCACGAAGGGCCAGACCAAATGATTTCGCGGGCCTTATACGGCCCCGGGCCTGACGTTCCCCACCCCTGTGTTATAGACTATGGATGCAAAGTACTGTGCCGCTGCCAAAAATGGTTGGAGGGTAAGATGGTAAAAGTGGGTGAAGCAATCATTTGACCACCATGACCACTGACCAAACCATTCACTGATCCCATGCTAAATTCTGCTTGATCTCAATGTGACCGTGTATCATGGGGAGGGGTCCTCTAGCAAGAGCCCACATAGCAATGTTTAAGATGTAGCATCTCTAACAAATACAAGATCTTAAAAACAGCATTGCTGTCTCAGAATAAACACCCATCTGGTTCAGCATTCTGTTTCCAAAGTGAACAGTCTTACATTCTAAGCAAAGTTATTTCAATGAAGGGTATAACTCTGCTTAGGATGGCACTGTTATACCCCTGGGCACTGTCAAGCTAAGGCATGGAGGCATTTCCTTGTCCCCAGTTTCCAATATTCAGAGGTATACTTCCTCTGTATATGGAGGTTTCATTGAGCAGGCATTTCACTGTATTCTCTGCAATATTTGTCTAATTCTTTTTTAAAGCCATCAACATATCTTATGGTTGTAATTTCAGTAAATTAACTTTCTTAGGTAGCTGAGTTTTTAGAAATTGTAGATCGCTGTAAGGCATTTTATGGCTGCGAGACGATCAATGCAATTAATTAATTAATTGAGTGTTGGTGAAAAAGCACCACTGGTTAAAATCTGAAGGGAGGTGAAATGGCAAGACATTTCTCTGGATGTAAGCCAAAATCATGGCATCTAGCAGCTTTTAGAATAGAAAAGGAAGGTGTAAACACAGGGGCCCAGATGCAGAAAGGTTTAATACTGCAGAAACTTTAGCAAGTCTGCCGAAGAGTTGCAGCCCAAGAAACAAGCAGCAGAATGTCAATATGGTGGCATTTTAACAGCTTTTATTAATGTTTGAAAGCAAACAGCAGGTGTCGAATGGGCAAAGAACAGCAATCGCATCAACAGAATCATATAGCTTGTCATCTGCATACCTATAACCCACTGACCTTTGGGGTTTCTTTCTGCATTCAGCAGTTATGTTCTCATTTATTTGTTCCTTTCTGCATTCAAAACATGGTCTTAAAGAGAATCCAGAAGCAAGAAAACTGGGGGTGGGGGGGGGAGAGTCCTGGTGGATTTCACAGCAAAGCCTTGTTATATATTGCTTCCAGCAAAAACCTTTTCTTCAAAAAACAAATGCAAAAGGGGACCATCTGGGGGAATGAAAACACATTTGAATCAATAGGATAAAGTTAACAGAATAAAAATAAAATAAAATAGAATGAACCAAATGGGATAAAAATTCCTGTGGATATATTAAAACTCGATACTAGATTTCAGGGCAGCTGTGGAATCATATCATGGGCCAAAACCTCTTACGGTGTAACCGTGGACAGCTTTTATAGCTGCTCCTTTATTTTTTTTCTCAGATTTTTTTTTTTGCAGGAAAAGACAGTTAAACAATGGACAGTGTGAAGCCTCAAGCCACCAACCTCATGACAATGAGGAGAAGAGCCTGGGCTCCATTGTGGCCAACAGCTGAAGATTCTTACAGAGCAGAGAGCCACTCAAGCTCAGTGAGGCCACAGGAGAATCGCCAGCTATCAGATTCACTACAGTGGGATGAGGAGGAGGAGGAGTCCAAGGTTTTAAAAAATTGCGAGGGACGGTAGAGAGCAAGGAGATAAAAGTCAGCAATCTAGGGCAGAAGTGTGGGTTTTCTAGAAGAGGAGTCAACTGTATTCCTTTGTCTCTTACCATGAGGAACCTGCTGCCTCAGCATGGTGATGCCTGCTGCCCTGTCTTCCATAATAGCAATCCTTTTGTCTCCCCAGGAGGAAATCAAGACTATACTCTACTAGTATCCAGTGCTAAAACCAGCCAGGTAGGACTGCTTTGCAGGTTAGACATCTTGGCTATAGGGTGGCCAGCTCTAGTTTAGGAAATTCCTGGAGACCTGGGGGCAGTGCCCGGATACTGTGGAATTTGGGGGTAGAGGCAATTGAACTGTATGGCATTGAAGTCCTTCCCCTCCCCAAACCCCGCCCTCCTCAGGCTCCGCCCCAAAAATCTCCCGCCGGTGGCAAAGAGGGACCTGGCAACCCTAATGTCCACCCTCAGAAGCTGGCATTTCCTCCAGGGGAGCTGATCTCTGTAGTCTGAAGATCAGATGTAATTCTTGGAGAACTCCAGTCTCCATCTTTAAGTCGGTAATCCTATCTATTTGGCTTCCAAAGAGGTCATCTAGACTGACTCAGCACCTACACCTAAGCAGCAAGAAGCTAGTTCGGCCCCATCAACTCCCAATGCCCCACACATGAACACATGAAGTTGCCTTATACTGAATCAGACCCTTAGTCCATCAAAGTCAGTATTGTCTACTCAGACCAGCAGCAGCTCTCCAGGGTCTCAGGTAGAGGTCTTTCACATCACCTACTTGATGTTGAAGGATGAAGGCTGGCTAAAAGTAACATGGATCAGAGGATTTTGGTTGTTTTCAAAAGTGGCTTCACAACCTCTTTGAGAGAGGCTGGGACCATTCCTTTAATCAAAAATGTTCTAATAATAAATGTCAAATGCCATGACCAGCAAGAAGGGTCTAAGAGATAGGTATTGGCTGAATACTACCCAGAATCCTGTCCACATTCTCAAACCAAAGTAATTTAAAATAATCCAAACAATTATGATAGGGAGAAGTCTAGGATACTTCTCAGTTATAGATAACTGTGAAGAAGATACACACTGGGACAGTATTAATATTGAAATGAGTGGAGTAACATGTATGAAGCGCTTTGTGCAAATAGTACTTTGGCAATATCCTAGGAATTTGACATCACATTTTGAGGATGAAAATTACTTTGACCCATGCTGCCTCTCTTCCTTTTACAACCAATCCAGTTCAAGGTTGGAGTCACAGCAGGCTTAATACCACAAAAATAGTCTCACATAAGACTTCATCTAGGGCAGACCCAATGTGCTTTGTTGCCTGGGACAGAACATCCAAATGAATGTTGTTTTCCCTTTAATGGTACCCCAAAATAAGGTGGCTTCCTCATTCTATATCATGATAGAGTCAGGATGGATGTATCCACATCTGTTTGTGTGTGTGTGTGTGTGAGTATGGGGGGGAGGGGGAGAGATGACCTCATTAAGTTCCTCTGATCTTGCAGAGCTTTGCCTTATACCAAACCACAAGGCAGAATGGGATTGGGATAGATGGCATATTCCACAAGAGGAGTGTGGCACTAAATACCACAAATAATGTGCACCCTCCCGAAGTTATATCACAGGGGTGCAGACAGAGATGTAAGACAGTGTGGCATAGCACTTCTCTAGCAGTTTGGATAAAAGGCTTTGTGAGGGTTGTTTAAGCCTAAAGTACTGACATTCCTAAAATAAAGTGTTAAGTATGTTCCCTAAATAAAGTATGTTCCTTACTAACATGCTCCAGGATGATCTAGGAGATAGATCTATTGGATGATGCCTATTTTGGGACCTTGTTTTGGTATGTGTTATATGTAAGTGCTGAGGCCTGCATCCTTCCAGAATATTTGCTAAAATGAGACAATATTGGGTCCCAGAGCTCTGTTTGACAACTTCCCCCAACCATTCTCACTGGTTAAGAAATAACCAAAGCAGATCAAGATCAAGTTCTTCATGATTTCAGGCAGATAACGTAGTATACCAGATACACCAGGGAGAACCAGTTGAAACCCCCTGGGTAACGTTCAGGCAGCAGCTATTTCTTAGTCTAATTTATTTCACAGGATTACTGTGAAAGACATACTATGCATGCCTTCCTGAGGTCCTTGCTTTTAACAACAACAATAATAACAATAACAATATTTGTTTATCTCAGTCCTTCTTCATGAGATCCTTTAACTAGAGAAGTTATATGTCAATGTGATCTGCAGTTAAACTATAACACCTCCCTGCTATAGTATCATCAAATGTTAGGAGCAGCAAATTCAATACCCTTTTAATTAGAAATGTAGTAGGCACTCTTGTGTGCTATGCAGAGAACATTCTGACAAGTACATCTTGCTAATTCACCAGTCCTATTTTCTGCTGCCCTGAGGATATTCCACACTAATACAGACCTCAGAACATTACTGCTCAGCTTAAGAGATCTGTTTAGAGGAATGGTGGCTAGCCATCGGCTAAAATTCTTACTTGTCAGCATCTCCTTTGTCCAGAAAATACTTTGACATACTACTCTCTAACAGCTTAAATTGGGATATTTTTGTATCCTGATTTGAATGGTTGCTCAGCCTCAATCTATGATGCTTCCATTTATCTTCTCCCATTTCTCCAGGTCTGTGTATTGGCCAGAACCAAAGGTTTTCACAGGCTAATCAACATGATTAAATGATTGATCAGCTAACCACAAGAATGTAAAAATGAAAATTTGAATTTTTAATCATGCTTCCATTGGATGTGATCCATGCAATAGAGTGTTCAATGCTTATGGCATTGTTATAAACAATGGATGCACATTTATTGATTCGGGCAATGATTTACCAGACTATAAATGGTTTATTTGTGAAACTATTTTCATTAAAGTTCCTCAGATTATATCACCTTTATTGAAATGTGCTGGTATTTCTCTTAAGCAGTTAATTAGTCAATTAATGGGTAAAAGCAGGACAATTAATTGACCAAATATTTCTCCAGGCTGACAATCTGTAGTGCAGTCCTAATCAGAGTTATACCTTGCTAAACTTATTGACTTCAATGGACTGAGATGGGTACAGTCCTGTTAAGGATTGCACTGCTGGTATACTGGTTCTCCCCCCTCTTTTGTTTCCCCCTGCTTTCCACTGATCTAAAGACATTAACAACTTCCAAAAATAGTAGCTGTAAATGCTGGAATATAAATTTTCACTTTTCTCATGCCATGAAAACTTAAATGTTACTATTTTCCACTGCTTATCAAAGGGACAGAGTAGCTCTGGGGATAATATGGATTTACAGTACTCTGTCTGGATCATGCGCCATGCTGGGCTTGGGAAGAACTGGGAGATTCCATAATCAGATTTCAGTCGGTCTTGTTCCATTTGAGAATGTGTTCAGTTCCATGAGAGAATGTTCCATTGTATTGGAATGGATTATCATACTGGGCAGCAGTTTGTGGAAGCTTCCACTGAGCAGCTGACTACAGATAATTCACTGGACATACCTATGTAACAAATTTATATCTATCTAACAATGGTGGTTTCATCTAAACCACCAGTGTTAGATAGAGTTGTAGGTTGGTAAGGGTCTTGAAAACCCTTCATAAGACTACCATTCTCAGGTTCCCTGGAGATAAGGGATGAACAGTTTAAATTAGTGATACAGATATGCCCCTTGTTTTCTTTGCTAGGTACACATGATACTGAATCAGTCCATCAGAGTCAGTATCGTCTACTCAACTTAGCAGCAGCTCTCCAGGGTCTCAGGCAGAGGTCCTTCACATCACCTATTGCCTGGTCCTTTAAGCTGGAACTTCTGAGGAGTGAACCTGGGATTTTATTTATTTATTTATTTATTTGTCGATTTATACCCCACCCGCTATCCTGGGCTGGGCTTAGAGCTGCTGACATCATCAACAACATACAATATGATAAAACCATATAACTAAACTTAAAAAAAATTTAAAAACCAGCTTCCAGTTTCCAATCAATTCAATAATTAAAACAAGCGCTCATCACAAGAGCATAGGGCCACAGTGGGCCTGAAGGAGCAGTCAGGGCCCCCAAATGTAAAATGATGACAATGGGGGGGGGGAGGTAGGAAGGTCCTCAACTATAGGCCTGGTGGAATATCTTCATCTTACAAGCCCTGTGGAAATCTTTGAGGTCCTGCAGGGCCCTAGTCTCACTTAAAAAGGAGTTCCACCAGGCCAGACCCAGGGTGGAAAAAGCCCTGACCCTAGCTGAGGACATCCAGACACTCTTTGGGCTGGGGACTGCCAGTAAGTTGTTGTTAGCAGAGCATAAATCTCTTTGGGGGCGTACCAGAAGAGATGGTCCCACAGATACGATGGTCCCAGACCATGTAAGGCTTTAAGGGTTAACACCAGCTCCCTGAACCTGATCTGGTGCTCCACCTGGGCCAGTGCAGTTGAGCTCTGCCCATCACAGAAAGAACTAGATAATCCTATGTATAGGTATTTGATATGTGCTGTGAGGCTGCAGTCAAGTGGCTAAGGCAAAACAAGTTGAAGGTGAATCCAGACAAGATAGAGGTAATGCTGGCTGAGAAGCCTGATATTCAAGAGGGATTGAATCCACTTGTCTGAGATGAAGTGGAGCTGGCTTTTTGAGAGCAGGTTAAGAGTTTGGAGGTGCTCATGGATACTGCCTTCCTCTTTGAAAAGCAGGTTAGCATGGCGGCCAGGAGTGCCTTCTGTCAACAGCATCTGGTTCACCAATTCTATCATTACCTAGACTCAGCTGATCTGGCCACCCTGATCCATATTTCTGTAACTTCACAGATAGATTACTGCAACACCCTCTACACCAGGGGTGGGGAACATCAGGCGTGGGGGCCATTTAAGGCCCACGAAATCATTTGGTCTGGCCCTTTGTGGGTCCTGGCAGATCTCTAGCTCAGAAGGATCTAAGACTGGTGATCTGTCCCCTCCCACAGACAGGAATAGCCTCTATTCAAGGCGGATGTGAGTTTGTTTTGCCGAGAAAAGGAACCTCCCCCCCCCCCGCCCTGCAGAAGAGTTGTTAACTATGGAGCTGCTAGGACCGCCCAAGAAACTGTATTAACCCTTTCCCACCCGGGCCATGGAGAAACATATTCCCTCTGTACGACAAGAGGGCTGGGGGCGAAAGTGGTGACAATGGAGGGGTTAAAGGGGGCAGGGCCAGAATGCATGGGGGGCAGTTCTTAGCCAGTGTGTCCTCATTTCATCCCTGCAGGCGGAGGTAGCAGGAGCCAGCTGTAGAATCTGGGCCCGACAATGCGGAGCAGAAGCAACTCCGGTGTGCCTCTTGACGGCTACGCCCGGCTGGTGCAACACACCATCCTGTGCCACCAAGTGGGCGAGTGCACCACTGGTTGGATGCCTGCCTTCTTGCCCATGCCGGGGGTGGGTCATCTGGGGCAGCTGCCTGCTTGGGGCTTGGTCGGGTAATTTTTAAGTTGATAATTTTGTATGGCCCGCAAATGATGTTATAAATATCCAAATGGCCCTTGGCGGAAAAAAGGTTCCCCACCCCTGCTCTACACTTTGAAGACAACCTGGAAACTACTACTGGTCCAGAATACGGCAGCCCAACAATTGTCAGGGATTAACCACCAGGAACATACGTTGCCCATTTTGAGACAGCTATATTGGCTGCCAGTCTGTTTTCATGTTCAGTTCAAGGTTCCCTTTAAAGCCCTTCACAACCTCAGACCCACATATTTAATGGACTGCCTCCTTCCATATGTCTCAGTGTGTCAACTATTGTCTCCAGAGAGTCATCTGTTGGCTGTCCCACCACTTAGGGTGGCCTGTCTGGCATCAACCAGAGCCTGGGCCTTTTCCATCATGGCGTCCCTGAGAAGGTGAGGGGAGCTCCCTCCTTTGACATGTTCAGGAGGTGCTACAAGGCTTGGTTGCTTGCCAGAGCTGTAGATGGGACTTGAGTGGCAGGCATCTTTTAAGGGGGAGGGGGAGATTTGGAAGTTGTTTTATTTTGGTTTTCATTGGAAATGTTTTTAAGCTATTATTGTAAGCTACCTTGAATCATGAGGAAAGGCAGAATAATATGTTTTAATAAGTAAAATAAATATGTACCAGTACAAACTGCATTATTCTGTATTCTGGATTAATCTGCTTTTGTGCAGTTTGGACCCGATGATCCGTTCTTTTGAATTCTGTAATTCAAGTGAAACAATCTTGTATTTTACCTGTATTTAATTAAACAAAGGTTTGTGGCGCTGCAGATGACATCATCCCGCTCTGGGGAAAAGTCAGAGAACTAAAACCACCTGAAAGACTACAGGTGCCTGGGTTTTTCCAAAATCTGCCAAAATGGAGCAAAGGAGCCCCGCCACTCTCCTCCCAGAACAGACCCCTTGCCCGGCAAATCTGTGGTATGTAGAGCCTGATAGGAAGTTATGGGCTTGGAACCAAATTGAAACACGTTTACTTGAAAGTGTGTTCCACTGGTTTCAGGGATCTTTATTGCCATTCCAGGTTGGTATGTTTAAGGATTGCAGCCTCTGATATCTTTGGCCAATATTAGCGTAAACATTGCCTCCGATGAGCTGAGCCAGTATAGCTTTGAACCACATACAGGCTCAACAGAAGGGCCTCCAGCCACTTTTGCTTTTGCTTAGTGCTTCTCTCCCCATGTCTCATCTCTCAAAGCGGGCAGGAGATGGACACCAGCAGGCCCCAGTCATTACCAAAATGTCAGCGGGTCCCTGTCCTTCCAGTTAGAGGTGAATTGTTACTCTGAAAATATTTCATCCTTAATGCCTGCTGCATGAGCTGGAGCATGCATCTCCGTGGGGTTATGCTCTTTCTAATTTATCTGCTGTCCCAACGTCCAGGTCAGATGTCTCCATTGCTCTCCACCCCCTGCCCTCCTCTCAGTTTTCAGAGACACTGCGTCTCCACTTACGCCCTCTCTCTTCCTTTGCTCTCTTATCAGCACAGCATTACTCTGCCAATTGATGAATGAGGTCAGGAATGGCCTGACAGCCATGTTGAATTTGCAAGTGGTCTGGGGGGGGGACTTGGAAATTGGGGGACATGCTTCTCAAATGTCTCTTGGCTGAATGGGATGTCATTCATTGGCGTTCCAGTGTTCCCCGCTCATCCCTCACCCATTTTAACGTTCCTGTCACATATGTGGCTGAAATGTAAGAACTCAAGGATCATGACAATGAAGTTTTTGCAAGTGCCCACAACAGCTTTGTGTAGTTTTCTGGTGTGAGGCTGCCATATTGTTTGGGGTAGAGATACAGCACTTAAGAAACTGGGTCTTGATGTGTGCAAATTAATACACATAGGACAAAAATTTATGCTGCTAACCACACACATCTCCTTCCCATGCAGAGTCTTCCTAAACATTGACTTGAATAAGGCTGCCTGCTGTTGGGAAGAAACTCTCTATTGCAGAGACATGCTCTGTGGAACATTTCATTCTTTATGCAGAAATGATTTGTAAATAAGTATGTTTAGGCTTACAGCTTCTTGAAGTCCTCAGCTCTTATGGCAGTGGTGTTGGAAAGTTTGTTAGTCTCCTGCTGCACCATCATTTTACATAGTTTGCTTTAGCAACTATTAGAAGTCCAAGAAGGAACACTGATTTGCCCAAAGCTGCATGGAAGATTCCCAGATGAGGCGCAAGAGGCATCAATGGCTTTGCCGGGGAGACCAGGATATAAGAATAACAAACAAATAAACAGATAACTAAATGGGTTAATACAGACAGATGCAAAAAATAGCAGCATGCGGGATGGGATTGCTAGATCCATAGAGTACAAGCCATTAGCAATGTGTCTAGAAAAGCGGGCTTGTTGTCAAAGACTCTAAAGCAAGGGTGTCAAACTCAATTGTTACGAGGGCCAGATATGACATAAATGTCACTTGGTTGGGCTGGGCCATGCCCCGCCAGCCCATATTGAGAATATGTGTGTGTGTGGGGGCGGGGTGGCTGCCTCGGCTGTCTCGCGGGCTGGATAAGAGCTCTCAAGGGGCCGGATCCAGCTCCGGGCCATATGTTTGACACCCCTGCTCTGAAGCTTGGAATAGAAACTTCATGGTTAGGCTTGGAACTTGGCCTAGTGAGCTACCATTAGGGTTACCAGCTCTTGAAATCAAAAACATGGGTCACTGGGCTGGCAGAAGAACCCCTCTGGGTCTTGGGCAGAGCTCAGGGCAATGATGGTAGTGAAGCAGCAGACAGCCCTTTTTGCTGGGTCCAAGGATGGACCCTCTGCTAAAACTCTGCAGGCATACAGCTTCAAACAAATGAAGGGATAAAAAAGCCTTGCCAATAACTTTTCTGGCTACTAGAAGGAAAGAAGAAAGAAGAGGCCTTTCCCCCCACCCTGGTTATCCCACAACCGTAGTGATCCTCGAACCCAGGCTGCAAAGTTTTCTTCAGGCAGAGCAGCACGGATTTAGGATGCACAACATTAGACTATGTGATTGGCAGGCACTATGGAGCCTCTGGATTGGCCAGATCTGGTATAATTACTAGGAGGCTGGTTTTCTGCCATTGCCCAGTCAGCAGGGCAGTAGTTTTTATTTGCTGCAGACACCAACTTCCAGCTCATGCCATTTATGTCTAGGACTGTAAGTTAGAGAGCACACACTCCAGGTCTCAATGTGGCTGACTATAACCCAGTCTGGCCCTGTCACCTGTTCAATTTGTGACCCTCCAAGCAGAGTGCAGCCCACGAGTTGTATATTATGGCCTGCCAGGTGCATCTCAACTCTCTGTTTTGCAGTCCCAGGCAATTGAACCCCTGGTGAACCTCCATAAATAGCCAGTGGGCTGTAGAAAATCTTTATGATTTGCAGGCTTGCCACTGTTTGCCATCCTCTTCCTTTACTGTTTGGTTCTAGTGTGACCCATCTACCCTCAAGTCTTCCTGCAACCTGGAAGTAACATGGCAAGCAGATTAAAGCAGGATATTTTTTTAAGCTTCTGCAAAACACAGAGAAAGATCTGCCCATTGATGCTCAGGGCATCTGCTGAAATATTTGAATGGATTTGACGCTGCTCCAGAAAGTTATTATACTACAGACAGGCAGACAAAGAGATGCTGAGGGTAGGGCTTTGCTTTGCTCTGCCAATTCGCTGTGAAGGCTGGCTCCAGAAGCCATGTGCAGATGCTTAAGCATTTAAAAGGCCAAGACAACCTGCTACAGCCATTTTGTGCAACATCAAATTTTTACTCCTCTATTGGCAGCTCTCTTCTCATAAAGTAGTTAATTTCCCTTTCCCTTATGCCTGCCAGTTTAAAATGATCGGGTGTTAATGGTTCGGGCCAAAGCACATTTTTTAATTTTCCAAATTGTGGCTGCTCTTCTCCTCTCCCAGCCATTATTCCTGACCAAAGCCCAGCATGAGGTTGTTTACGTTGATGTATTTTTAATCCCATCCTCCTCGTTTCCCCCAGTTTCACATGGCAGCCGACCACATTAGCCTGTGTAAAAGCTTTTCCTCTGGATTGCTGGCAGCCAGACTTCCAAGCCCAGCTTGCAGTTTTCCCCCAGAGTGGCTGGATTGATTGGCTACAGGCAGAATGGGCACGGTTCTCCACTGCTTGGACTGAAACGGAACCATCTGTTACACCTCTAGTTAAAAGTACATAAAGTTGAGCATTTGCGTGTAGACAATACCACCCCTGATACACTCCCCACCGCACATCTCACTCGCACTTTGGCAGAATCTCACACCATGATGGGGCCCAGTACAGGAAAACCGGCACTTCAGCTCTGCTGGAATGGAGCAGAGACACTGGTGCATAAATCAGCCATTGCTTGTTTCTTTACAGTCCTTGCCACTGACAGGCCCACTAAATGTGTGGACGTGGGCTTAATATCACTTGTATAGGGATCAGTGTTTGATGGGATCCAGCACCTAGAGACGTAGCCAATGTGTATCCATCAGAATTGAACTTCCTGTTTCTTTTTGATAAACAAAAGAAGCCACATCTAATAATTGTTTCTGCGCCAAAGTTGCTTTAATTGTTTATTAAAAATACACTGACCTATTTCTGAAAAAGACCATGTGGGTCTTATTCATAAACTAATCAACATAAACTGTCCAGATTTTTTTTTAATTGATTTCACTTTTTATTTCAAAGGGAAAGTTAAGAAGGGCTAATATCTCTCTCACTGAAATCAGTGGAACCTGGCTGGATTATGATCCTTTGATTTTAAGGCTAATAGGTACTATTGATATCATCTAGGTTAATGGGTTTCTCATAGGTGTCTCACATGTCTGCAATCTATTTTGGTCCACAGATTTGCCATAAGAAAGTACACCTTTGTCTTGGTGAATTGTTGGTGATCTATGCTAAAAAATCTTTTTTAAAAAAGATCAAAATTCAGAGCTCAGGTCACTAGATTTTTGAGCAAAGAAAGCTGAATTCTGAAGTTAAAATAAATTCTGCAATCAAAATGAATAAATTATGTAATGTAACTAGGAGTGTTAGTGAGAAAACTGGCATATACTTGTTTATTTTACATAATTTATACTGCTTCTGCTACTTATTGGGGAAGTACATAAAGCTGTGCCAGGTACTGAATTCACGCCTCCTGGCTACTAGAAATCCTTTTGATTCCTTTGTTCCCCATCCCTGGATCAGATGTTTCATCAGATCTTGCCTGCACAGTCTTAAGGTCAGCTTTGCAAACATAAGAGCTAAGAATCTGGGAAATAATACGGCCCCAAGTGAAACACTTGTAAATTCCATTGGTTTCAGCGGGAGAGAATTAAACAAGTGCTGACGTCTCCCATGGAAATATATAGGATTTCATTTTGGCCGGATAGAATGCCTTTTTTTTTTTAAAAATGAAAGCGATGGTTCTCAGGATATTAAATTCTACAAGCAGCACTAAATGTTGTACTTTGTCTATGCTTGTGTATAGTCATGCAACACATGAAGTCTCGGAGGTGGGTCTACTATGGATCTACAAAAAAAGGACAGTGGACTGTTACTTTAGTCATGTTCTTGCATTTCAGTTTTTCCCATAAATAAAGGCGTGACCTTCACTGCCCTTTTAAGTTCACACTGGCTGAGAATTGAAATGATGATTACAGGAAGGAGAGTTAGTGAGGAATGATCGGTGCTGACAATGGTATGGTGGCCTGAAATTTTTTTAACTCCCGAGTCTTGTCCAAAATGTCTTAGACTAAAGTATCTCCTGGTTTAGCATTGACGTGATATGTCACCTGTATCAGAAATACTTCTAGCTTGCCCACATTCAAACTGGAATTTCTCAAACATCATGTGAAACATCATGGTTTGTCATGAGACGTCTGCCACTAAAAATTGTTTCTTTCGCCTATAAAGGCATCACAAATGCCCCTATTCCCATGGAGATCCAAAAAGTTATCATTCCCAACAAGAAAAATGTTCTTTACCACCAGGCATTCTAGAAATCAAAGTAGCATAGGGGTTAAGAGAATGAGCTGTGATACAAGAAGTTTCTGGTTCACATCTCATATGAGATACAAGCTCATAGAAAATGCAATCCTACTCCGAGCCCTTGAAAACCAATTGGTTTAGACTGGAGTAACTCTGTACAGGATTGCACTGTAAGCGGCTTTAGGCAAACTGCTCTTTCTGTCTGCCTAACGCCCATCTGCAATATGGTTATAATACTATTCACCTGTCTTATAGGGCTGTCGTTCAAAAGATTGCTGAGATAACTTATCTAAAGTTCATTTAACACTGGAAGTACCTTATAAATGCTTAGTATTGTGATGATGATTATCATCTTAATAACTGGCTAGCTTCATAAAGGACTTGCTACTGCCCGGGTTCCTCAAGGGGCCTGTGACGAACAAAGGGTTAATCTTTGAGAGAAGCTCAGAGAAAAGGGAGTGGGCAGAGCTAAGGAGCTCACTGAGTTCTGAAGAAAGGAATTGGATCCTGGTTTTCATAACCTGCGTGATCAGCAGCTGTGTTTGACTCTGAGAACCTGAGGGTTCAGATTTTCCTGGTGTAAAACAGATCCTGTGGAGTAACAGCAGGCAGAGATTGGGAGGAAAAGGGCCCTTTCTCAGGTCACTAAAGGGGAATAGGCTCTGGGAAGGAGATGTTCCAAATACAGTGTGTTGTTAAGGGATGACTGCCACTGGAGTGGGGTAGTTCTATAGTGAGAACTGGAAGAGAGATTTAAGGAGAAATCTCCATACTTCTGTAGTCTCTGGGGAAGAGAGGTTGTTTAATCTCTAACTTTCCTGTTAGCTAGGCAGCAGAGTCTGAATAGGAACATCTATAAAAAGTTCTGGGAACTGAAAGGAATCTGAGAACTTAAAAATTGTAATTGTGTACCATCTAAGCCATCTAAGATCGATGCTTTCTCTGAAGTGAAACAGCTCAGCGAGTTCGGGAGTTCACAAATAAATCCGACCAATTCGGGGCGTCAGTAAGCAGCATGACCGTCAGTAAGCAGCATTCTCCTTCCCCGGGCAATCGGTGGCCAAGCTGGGTCTTCTTCTGGCCAATCAGTCAGGATTGAGTACTGGAGGAATCAGCTGATGTGCGGCCCGGCCGGGGAGAAGAGAGAGAGGGAAATCCTCGTGTGTGTGTGTGTGGGGGGGTGCTTGTGCATATTTGCTCCTTTCTGTGGCTGCAGGGGGCGTATTTGTTGGGGTACAGACCCCAAACTTTCAGCAGAGATTCAGACAAGCCTTCTTAAGAGACCACCCAAGTTTAGTAAACATTGGGTCAGGGGGTCCCGAGATATGGGCTCCCCCCTTTTTTCTTTCCATGGCTGCAAGGGGCGCATTTTTGGGGGTACAGACCCCAAACTTTCAGTGGAGCTTCAGATGAACCTTCTTAAGATACCCCCAAGCTTTGCAAACATTGGGTCAGGGGGTCTTGGGATATGGGCTCCCCCCTTTTCCCTCCCCCCTTTTCCATTTACATGGCTGCAGGGGGCGCTTTTTTGGGGATACAGCCCCCAAACCTTCAGCATAGCTTCACACAATCATTCTTAAGATACCACCCAAGTTTTGTAAAGATGGGTTCAGTGGGGGCAGAAATATCGGCTCCCCTCTTTTCTCTTTCCATGGCTGCAGGGGGCGCATTTTTGGGGGTGCAGATCCCAAACTTTGAGCGAAGCTTCAGACAAGCCTTCTTAAGAGACCACCCAAGTTTTGTAAACATTGGGTTAGGGGGTCCCGAGATATGGGCTTTCCCCTTTCCCCTTTTCCCTATTGGGATGAATGGATCAGCTGATCCTGTATGCATCTCCAGAGCAAAACGTCCCATCGTCTTGGATTACCCAGTCCTCCCCAGCCCCTCTTGATGGAACAGAAGACAGCCACAGTAAGACCCCTTTGGGGGCTTTAATCTATATTTTTTCTCCTGTGTGTGTGTGTGGGGGGGGAAGCAGAGTCTGTGTGTGTGTGGGGAGGGAGCAGTTTCTGTGGGTGGGGGGGAAGCCAAAGGGGGCTTTTGCTGGTTCTGCCTGGGTGCGTGTTCCCCCTCGAGTCTCTCTCTCCCTGGTTTGAGGGGGGGTTTCAGTTGTGTGTCTTCAGGTTTTCCCTCATTCATAAGAGCGGTTAGGTCTATTTGGATGCTTGCTCAAAACTGGTTTTCAAATGGTGACTTAAAGAATGCATTTGGAGTCCCATGCAAAAGGGGAAATTCCACCCCTCCTGCTCATTATGCATAGCTAGCTGCCTCTGTCCCTTTCCATGGTTTGCAAACTCCCAGGTGTCAGGCGTTGCTTTTCACAGTTGCAAAGGTGTTGCTTACAAGGTTGTGTTGCTTTCCAGTCGTGTTGCTTTGCAGTTGTGTTGCAATGCTTTGCAAACTTCTCAGCTGTTTGTCGGGGCTGGGAGCTTTGTGCGTGAGCGGCAAGCTCTGCTCAGAGATGCACATTAAGGGTGGGGGGACCCCTTTCTGGGCCCATATCTCAGCCCCCCTGACCCAATCTTTACAAAACTTGGGGGGTCTTTCAAGAAACGTCCTTTGAAGCTCGGTTGAAAGTTTGGGACCTCTACCCCCAAAAATGCCCCCCCCAGAGCCGCGGAAAGGCGCGGTTGTGTTTTTAATGGCTTTATTTGGCCGAATTTTTTCCCCGAACTTTGAATTCCCGCCGAATTGCACGGACCCGAAGTGGGGGAGTTCGGACTTCGGCATATCCCGAATCTAAACGGGCCGAATTCCACCGAATCCGAACTATACTGAATTTTTTTTAATTCAACAGCCCTAGTTCTATGCTTGTCCTACATATAGTTTTCCCTCCAAAACCATCCCTTGTACAGATTTTGGTGTCTCATTTCTACTGAGGTAAAATAAGTAAAGGGAACTGAGGAGAAAAATTAAAACTCCAATCAAACATTTTGGAAAGCAGTCTTTCCCTCTCTCTCCCTCAGCAAACGCACCCGGGGGATCATGACAGGGCCTTTTCATTTGGCTAACATACACCTTACAGCAGCATAGCATAAAGTTTCTAAGGGACAGGCTCAGCCTCAGAACATAGTTTCCCTGGATCCTAACTTTATGCTCTCCTGATTTAAAAAAGCACCATACAGCTTTCATTATAAGCTGCACATACCCTGTAGTACTCTGACTTGAAGACTGGTTCACGGCCTCCTCCAGCAACTTCAACAGCAGTTGAACTTCAACTTCTTTGCCTTGGAGTTGCAAAAGTCCTACAGGCCCCAAACAGCCTGAGACTGAGTTCAGAAATACCTTTGGAGCCATTCATATGATGTCCCCAGCCCCCCAACTTCCCCTTTGAATATGAGCTTTTATCTCTCACTTCTATACAACACACTCCTGCATGGCTAGGCCGTGAACCCAACCAATGTGCGAGACCAAGGCTAATTGCTTTCTTGTGAATGCTGATACACATTTTTCTGTGATTGCTCTGCTATTGTATCTGAGTGACAGCTACACAGGCTGACCAAGGAACCTACAGTAGGAGTTCAATCTCACCTTTTCACTCCCCGAACACTGTGTTTTCAGTTTTACCTGGGCTGCTATAGGTCACAGGGAGGGAGGTCATTGACTTGGATTTGAGCAAGCCTCACTGGCACTTGCTATTTCTCTCCCTATTGTGTCCTGGACAGCTCATCTCTTTCTCTTGAATAAAGCCACCATTCAAGCTTTATGCACACCTCCTTTTCCATTTATATCCTGCCCAGATTTTCACCGGGGATGGACTTTTATTACAGTTTATACAGTTTTTACTTGGCTGTTCCTTGTTCTTATGCCTACTGATATGCTACTGGACTCTCTCTCTCTGACTGGGACCTTTTATCTTCAGTTGTTTGCAGCTTTCTCATTTTTTCCTTAACATGTTTGATGATTTCAGTTACGTGTTCCATGCTCTCAAAAGATAAGAATGTCAGACACGCTTGTCTCTGTTTTAAGAGACTTGTACGCAGAGACTACACACAATGTAGTGGATCCAACAGACAGTATTTTGGACTTGGATCCAGAAAACCTGGGTTCATCCGAGCTCAGCTCGGCTATAAATTCACTGGAAAGCCTCGAGCAAGTCATTATTTCTCATTCACAGTTCCCCACTGGTGAAATGGGTATTAAACAGATCTACATTATAGGGTTGTGATGAGGGATTTGATTGCATAGTAAAACAATAAAGGATATGATGTTTCTCTTTCCAATGGAAGCATACATTTCTGCTCCTTGTAATTGCAAAGAAAATCTTGCTGGTGTGTACTGAGGATTGTTCATTTAGAGTTATCTCCACCTAAAACTTTCTCAACAATTGTGGATTTAGGCAGACATGATGCACTCTGATATGTGTTAGCCCTGCACTGCACTGCAACAGGATTATGTATTGTAAGCATTCAGGAGCAGAACCCCTATACGATTATAGGGATGTGCTCAAACATTTCAGTCCGGTTTGAATTGAGATAATTTTGTTTGTTAATAATTGTGTTCAGATTCTTAAATGTCATAATGACAACCCTCTCTAAAAATCTCTTATCTTTGTATCTAAGATGAAATAGTTTATCTGTGGTACCAGAACCATAGAGTGTTGCTAGCCGGTAAGAAGGCTGAACAGGGGAAAGGGACATCCAGTGAAGAGGGACAAAGACTTCCAAAAGTCTGAAAGGTAGCTTTAACTTTGAATATACTGTTGCTACTTTTTTACTGAGCTCTCTGCATGTGCCCTGCAAACCCCTCAGCATTGCTACCTTAGAGAGGCAAAGAAAGTCTCAAAATTCTGTGGATTTTGTCTCCCATGAGTTGGCTCAAACAGATTGCTGTCCAGGGTCCTGAATGAGCAGAAAGGTGCAGCCATACAGATAGAAGCCTTAATTTCCCATTTTTGTAAAAACAAACAAATGCTCGTTTATTCTATCCCTGCTTTATATATGGATGGGTGGGCACATACATAATTGTTCCCCCTATTGTATTTAGTCAATTAGAGATTTCAAATGCTCCATCAGGAGTCTTTATCACATAGTGATTACAGAGGAGTACCTGTCACAGCAACAGGTGTCTTGCGGCACCTAAAAGGCTAACAAAATTTTATTTTAGTATAAGCTTTCATAGTTTAGATCAGGGGTGGGGAATGTCAGGCCCGGGGGCCACATAAGGCCTGCGGACTCATTTGGTCTGGCCCTTCGTGGTTCTGGCAGATCTCTAGCTCAGAAGGATCTAAGACTGGTGATCCGCACCCTCCCACAGACAGGAATAGCCTCTACTCAAGGCAGATGTGAGTTTGTTTTGCCAAGAAAAGGAACCTTTCCCCCTCCTTGCAGAAGTCGTTAGCTATAGAGCTGCTAGGACCTCCCAAGAAACTGTGTTAACCCTTTTCTACCCAGGCCATGGAGAAATGTATTCCTTCTGTACTACAAGAGGGCTGGGGGCAGAAGTGGTGACAATGGAGGGGTTAAAGGGGGCAGGGCCAAAATGTGTGTGTGTGTGGGGGGGGAGTTCTTAGCCAGTGTGTCCTCGTTTCATCCCTGCAGGCAGAGGTAGCAGGAGGTGGCTGTAGAATCCAGCCCCAACCATGCAGAGCAGGAGCAACTCCGGCGTGTGGCTTGATGGCTACGCCCGGCTGGTGCAACAGACCATCCTTTGCCACTGGTTGGATTCCTGCCTGCTTGCCCACGTGTGTGGGGGGTCATCTGCCTGCTTGGGGGTTGGTCGTCGGCTAATTTTTAAACTGATAATTTTGTATGGCCAGCGAATGATGTTATAAATATCCAAATGGCCCTTGGCGGAAAAAAGGTTCCCCACCCCTGGTTTAGATGCTTCCTTCCTCTGATGCTTGACTCCTCAGTAGACAGATCTTTTATGTAGGAGGAATGAACAAAATGCAGTCATGGAATACAGGAAGTACAGGGTGAAATGTAGTTATGTAAAAATCAAATTTAATCACAAAAAACAAGAAACCAGTCAATGGTTATGCTAAGGTAGCTAACATCTGTAATGGGTAGGTGTATCTCTTCCCCAGGGTTGAACACAGACTTGGGATTTCTTACTCACTGTGTGTATTAATTATCTTAGCAAAGCAGTGTTTGGTGGCAAGGTATAAACAGAAATGCTAATCAGAGGTGGAGCATACATGTATGTGGAGCATACATGGGCTAAATGTTCTAGCTGGACAACATACCTGTAGGGTATATATTGCTCAGCCATTTTCTTCCCTAGCTGTCTCTTCCCTACTGCTCAACATCTTAGAAAAACAGAAACTTAACAAAGGCTGTTACCGCACTAGGTATTCCCAGCGATGTATCAAGAGTTTGGAAATGTTATTAAAAAATCGCTTTAAAAGGGTTTTGGATGCCATGGTTAAGAAATGGTTGGAAGACGTCTTCACAGCTAAAGGGGGCAAACAAAGTGCGAACAGTATTATAACAGTTTCAAACTCTTAATACATCAGTGGGAATACATAGAAAGTGCAAACAATATTTTTTATAACATTTCCAAACTCTTAATACATCGCTGGGAATACCTAGTGCGTTAACAGCCAAAGTGTGCCGGGTGAACTTCCCGATGCGGTACAAGGAAGGTGGGTTGGGGCTCTTCAAGAGGAGCGGGGGAATGAATCCCTCCCTTCCCAGTTGGGAGAGGACAAAGGACCCCTTAAATATGAGACCTATGTTCCCCAGAAACTGCTGCATGATGTGTTGGAATGGAGCCACAGCTCCAAGATGGGGGGCCATTTTGGGTTCATAAAGACTTTGCACCTGGTGAGACGACATTTCTGGTGGGCAGGGATGCGCCAGGACATTGATAAATTCATCAAATCTTGCCCGGTGTGTGCTACTAATAAACGCCTGATGGGGAAGTCCCCCGGATTGTTAAAGCCCCTAGAGACTCCGGGGGGGGGGGGGTCCTGGCGGGTGATCAGTATGGACTTCATCACCGACCTCCCGCTTAGTCAGGGGAAGTCGGTTCTTTGGGTAGTCACGGACCTCTTTTCTAAGCAAGTCCACTTTATACCATGCAAGGGGCTGCCCTCGGCCCACAAGTTGGCTCGCCTGTTTGTTCACCTGATCTTCCTTCTATATGGGTTTCCACAGAAGGTCATGAGCGACAGGGGGTCAGTGTTCGTGTCTAAATTTTGGAAAGCGTTCTTGGATTGGTTGGAGTACAACAGGGTTTATCGTCGGCCTATCACCCGCAGACTGATGGTCAGATGGAAAGGGTGAATGTGGTGGTGGAATGCTACTTACGTTGTTTTGTGAATTACCACCAAGACAATTGGGTTAACCTACTACTGCTGGCTGAGTATGCGTACAACAATTCGGTACACTCAGCTACAAGTGTGAGTCCGTTCAAGGTGGTTTAAGGAATGGACTTCGATCCCTTGGGTGCAGTTGATTCCCCGCCGGGGGGGGGGACCCCAGAAGTGGCTGCGTGGGCTAACACAGTAAGGAATACTTGGCCCCAGTTAGTGAAGCAGTTGGAACAGGCGAAGGAAAGGTACAAAGCGCAGGCGGATAAACACAGAACACCCCAATGGGACCTTAGGGTTGGGGAAAAGGTTTATCTCTCCACGAAAAATCTCAGGTCCTTACGTCTGTGTAAGAAACTGTGTCAAAAGTATGTGGGACCGTTCCCAATCTCCTGAGTTATCAATGAGGTCACCGTAGAGTTGGACCTTCCTAAAACCTTACAGGGGGTACACCCAGTGTTCCACGTAAGTTTGTTGAAACCCTTTGTGCCGGCCCCTGAGTGGCACCCCGAACCCACTGCGGCAACTCCAATCATGGTTCAAGGGGAACAGCATTTTGAAAACTCCCAAGGTCTTAGATTCCAGGGCACGGAGGGGCCAGCTGGAATACCTGGTACACTGGAAACACCTGAACTCTAGCCATGATGAATGGGTGCCCGCTGTACACGTGAATGCCCCCACCCTGATAGCTGAATTCCACCGTAATTACCCCACCAGACCGAGAGATCCGGGGGAGGGGTCTTTGGGGAGGTGAAATGTCAGCTAAGGCTTCCTGGCTTTCGGCCTCTGCCCATCCCCCCCCCCCGGCATCTACATCTCAATGGAGACCTGCCCGGCTAATCGTCAGTGGCGTAGCGTGGGGGGTGCAGGGGGGGCCGGCCGCACCGGGCGCAACATCTGGGGGGGCGCACTCGCAGCTCTCTGCCCCTGCCTGGCTCACTCACTCACTCTCTCTCACTGCAGTGAAGACGTCTTCCAACCATTCATAAGCCGCGGTATCCAAAAAACCCTTTCAAAGCGGTGTTTTTTGTATAACATTTTCAAACTCTTGATCCAGCGCTGGGAATGCCAAGCGCGGCCACCCTTTCTCAGCAGGCCTCCAGGGGGCGGGAAAGCCGCGGCCCCGCTCCCCAACTCACGGCAGGGCCGCCTCAGGCATTAATCTCCCTCCCCCTCGCCGCTGAGGCAGGGCCGCACGGCGGAGCCCACAACGTCGGCCTCACCCGGCCCAGCCCACCTTGGGGGTGGGACTCAGCAGCTCCTCCCTGCCGGGCCAGCGGAAGGGGGGGGAGTTTCAGAGGAGGCTGGAGGGCGGCGGCCGTCTTGTTTGTGGCGAGCAGAGGCGGCGGGGAAGGAGGGGTGGGGGGCGAAGGCGAGACAAAGCTGAAGGGCGCGGGGCGGCGCTGGGCCCTGAGAGAGGCGCCGGTCCCGCGAGGGCCGTCCCACCGGCCCGGGAGCGCCGCCTGCAACAGGTTCCTGGGCACGCGAGGCCGCCGCACTCCTCCAGGCCTCGGCCGTTGGTCTCCGCCTCGGTCCCGGGTGGTGGGAGCCGGCGCCACCCGCCTCAATGCGGTTCGGGGCGAAGATGATGCCGGTAAGTGGCCTCTGGGGGGGCGCGTGGGTCCACATTCTTGGCTAACCCATTATCTCATAACTTCAAACACCAAAGAAGGTTATCTATTCTTTAAATATCTTCTTAGAATATTTATAAATGTTTATAAATATTTATAAATTCTCTCATCTCATCTTTCAGGTGGCACTTTGACATTGGATGACCTCAGGAGTTATCAGGCGGAAATTGTGAAACCCTTGAATATTTCACTGGGTGAATACACTGTGTATTCTGCCCCCTCACCAGCAGCGGGGCCCATTCTCTTCTTCATCCTTAACGTCCTGAAAGGTAAATGGGTGAAACCAGAGCTGTCTGGCCCCTTCTGTGCAGCTGTGTGGCTAGAAATAGATGCTCTGCCCAGTCTGTGATGGTGCTCAGGCATTCTACATCTCTGGACTGGGGAACTGACTAGAGATTATACAAATTACAGCCTGTTCATTGGCGGGCTGTATTGTTAGAGGACCCTGACCTGGATGGCCCAGGCTAGTCTGATCTCGTCAGATCTCAGAAGCTAAGCAGGGTCGGCCCTGGCTAGTACTTGGATGAGAGACCACCAAGGAATACCAGGGTCGCTATGCAGAGGAAGGCAATGGCAAACCACCTCTGTTAGTGTCTTGCCTTGACAACCCTACTGGGTTGCCATAAGTCGGCTGCGACTTGACGGCACTTTACACACACACACACACATTGTTAGAGAAACCACTTGTGGATTAGAATTTGATGCTTAGTGAGAATTGCCTCCTGGACTTTTCTTTTTCAAACTCATCTTCCACTTATTACTAATTGGTGAATTTGAATTGTATACAGTTAATTTAGTTTTGCAGCATGGGCCAATTTACTATTCATCTTTGCTTCCTGTGGCCAGGATGTGCACAGAGGTGTATAGCAAGCATCATATCAGTAAACAGTAAATATATGTTTTGGGCATATGAAAATGAATGGGGGGGGGGGGTACATGAAGTCCCAAAAGGAAGCCAGTGGCTGCTTTCCACCTAAACAACACAGGAGGAGTATGGCCCAAAGACAAGCAGGCATAAGGTTTGTATTGCATCTTCCAAACACCTCTTAAACACAAATTATTAAGTACAGAGGTATTTGCAAGTCCCACAGCTGCTTGGTATACCGAAGGCCCCAGGTTCAGTCCCCAGAACCTCCAGTTCTGGAAGACCTGCCAGAGGGGCATGGAGGCCAGACTTACCCCTGTTGTTGAGACCCCGCTTGGCGTAGTGGTTAAGAGCGTCGGACTCTACTCTGGAGAAGCAGGTTCAATTCCCCACTCCTCCACATGAAGCCTGCTGGGTGACCTTGGACTAATCGCAGTTCCCTCAGAGCTCTCTCAGCCTACCTCACAAGGGGGTGGGGAGGCGATTATAAGCTGGTTTGAGACTCCTTACGGTAGAGAAAAGCGGGTATAAAAACCATCTCTTCTTCTTTGTTGAACCCCCCCCCCCCATGCTGGTATTTGAAGGGTCACTGCCTCTGAACATGGAAGTTCTATTTAACCATTGAGACTAGTATCCTCCATGTTTGGTTGGTTCAACAGTGACGAGACAGATTTCGATCCATATGTAGCTGCTCCAGCTCAACATAAGTTGATGTAAGCCAGTGGGTCTAGCAACCTTTAATTTATTTATTTATTTTGCTGAAAGAGTAAGGCAATAGGCATGAGGGTGAATAAACATTATGTTAAGAGTAAAGAAATGGTTATACAATGAAGGGGTGCTAAAAGTGCAGCAAGGCAAGAAAGTGTTTTTTTTTTTTTTTTTTTTTTTAGAATTTTAGCAGAATACTACACCTATATCATGCCATACAAAAAAGAATCTGGTGCACAAGGCAGGAAAAGGAGAAAAATAGAGACAGAGCAACAAGCTAACTTAGTTGGAAGCCTTCACCGGTTTTTGGTGAGTACTGCTGAAATTACAGCAGGACCATCAGCAGCACCACAGGAGACTCATAATCCTGATCCTGTGTCGGTGGACATTCCTGTTCCTGCATTAGAAGCAGAGACAGTTTCATCTAAGGATGTTTATACTCAGCCAAATCTGCCAGAAAATATTGACCAAAAAGTTTATACTGATATTGGCTATTGGCCTGAAACCATGGATGAAACCTTGAAAACTGAACTTGTCAGGCGAAGGACAGAGGAACTGCAGAATAAGGATGCATGGTTTCCAAGAGACAGTAATGGCAGGTCATTTTCCAAGGATTGGTTCTACATACATTTGGAGAATGGTGAGACTATGTTAAGGACATGGTTGGTGTTTTCTCCTGTAAACAATGCTGCATATTGCTTTCCTTGCATGCTTTTTCAGAAGGCTAAAGGGAAAAGTTCATTTGGAAAGTCAGGTGGATTTAATGCATGGAGAAAGTTAAGCCCTAGATTACTAGAGCATGAGCGCAGTTCATATCACTTGAGTGCATTTACAATGTGGAAAGAATTAGAAATGCGGCTGCATAAACAGGAGACTATTGATGCTGCTGCCCAGCTTGCACAACAGAGGTCATTTGAAAAATGGAAGGCAATCTTAGTCAGAATACTTGATTGTGTTCTGTATCTAGCCAGGCAAACCTTACCCTTACGTGGTCACTCTGAAGATTTAAATACAGATGGTAACTGTGGAAATTTCTTAGAAACTTTCAAGTTACTCGCCAAATATGACCCAGTTGCCAAACAACATCTTCACAGAGTACAACGCACAGATGGTTACATTGTGTCCTATCTCTCTCCACAGAGCCAGAATGAGTTTATTAGCCTGCTCGGCGATCACATTCGAACAGTCATCTTTCAAAATATCATAAAGGCCAAGTATTTTGCTATAATGTTTGATAGCACTCCTGATATTTCACACACTGACCAAATGTCCCAAGTGATTCGATATGTGCATATTGAAGATTCAGGAGTCCATGTGACAGAGTCTTTCATTGACTTTATTCAGTTATATGGGAAATCAGCTGATGTCATTACAAAACAAATTTGTGACAAGTTGCAAGCTGATGGCCTTAAACTAGAGCATTGCTACAGCCAGGGATACGACAATGCTGCGACTATGGCTGGACACATTAGTGGTGTACAAAAACGTATTTTGGATATGAATCCCAAAGCAATGTTTGTGCCATGTAACAATCACTCGCTCAATCTTGCTGGGATGCATGCAGTTGGTGTTGGGACAAAGGCTGTTACTTTCTTTGGCACTGTGGAAAAGGTGTATGCATTTTTCTCATGCTCCACCCACAGGTGGGATATCCTTAAGAAACATGTACCAATTCGTGTAAAGCGATCGTGTAACACAAGATGGAGTTCAAAGCATGAAGCTGTATGCGTACTTGCTGAACACACTGAGAAAATAATAGACGCTTTGGAAGCGTTGAGAGATGGGCCGGAAGAAACCTCTGAAACCAGGGGTGATGCAGGAAGTCTTTTAGTTTGCATAATGACATATGTTTTTTTCTCTTTCTTGCATTTTTGGAACCCAGTACTAACCGAAGTAAATGATACTCAGATCTACCTGCAGCAAGAAGGACTTGCTCTTGATCAATGCGTGCAAAAGTTAAAAGCATTGGCTTTATTTTGTCATGAAAAACGTGATAGTCTAGTGTCAAAGGCAACTGAGAAAGCTCTGCAGGTATGCAAAACCTATCGCATACCTACAGAGAGAAGAGTTGGAAGACGCAAGAAGATGGATGGTGAGAACAGTTGCGATGCTGGCTTGACCTTAATACAGGAAACAAGCAGAGAACAACTGGAAGCAATTGATCAGCTCCAGGCAGAAATTAAAAAACGTACTACGCAGATGAATACGCTTCACCAGAGATTTGCTTTTTTGCAAATCCAAACATTGTTGGATACTGAAAAAGATGATTTTATTAAGAAACAAATTCAGCACATGTGTGCTCAGTACACAGAATTGAATGCTGCATCTATGCTCACCGAAATAACTCGACTTCGGCACCACATTATCTTGTATAAGGAGGTCAATCCTGATGAGCAGGTTGCAAACTGGTCAGCTTTAGATTTGCTTCGCTGGGTGTATAAGTGGAAGCTGCAAGAAAGTTTAACTAACTTTGTTGTCACATTAAGAATCTTTCTTACTATCACTGTTTCTACAGCGAGTTGTGAAAGAAGTTTCTCAAAACTTAAACTAATTAAAACATATCAGAGATCTACAATGAGCCAAGAAAGACTGAGTAATCTAGCAATACTGTCCATTGAGAGAGACTTTAATGTAGATTTCAATTCCGTTGTTGAAAAATTTGCGCTAATTAAAAGCAGGCGAATTTAAATTAATCTGTATATACAGATTGATATCTTGCACTTCTATTAAAGAATTACAATTAGAGGTACAGGATTGAGGAAGCTGGCTCCATCTAGCCCAGTCTTGGATCATCTCCAGGGTATGGTTCCATTTTGATGTTTAGTTTTTGTTCTTGATATTTGTTGTTCTTTACGATGGTTGTGAGACGACATATAATAGCATGGCCCATGCTAGGTTACTACATTTGTAGATTTGTATTCATAGACCTGCTGAAAATGTGGAGAATGTGTAATGCATGTTCGCACTCAATAAAGTGTTTGAAAATAAACTTGTATTTAGATGCATTTTACTTTAATTACATCAGTATTTTCATAACAAACAATACATGTGCTTAGGGGGTAAGGGTTTCTTTAACTAATCTAGTGGAAGAGACTCGAGTGCTAAAATCCACGGGTTAGGGGGCGCAAATTACTTGCCTTGCCCCGGGTGCTGACAACCCACGCTACGCCACTGCTAATCGTTATTGAGTTACCAGGTCCCGCGGAACAATGCCTGGGAGCCCTTGCAATCACCTAGCTATTTCACACATTAGTTTCATGTATGGTTTTTCCTGTGAATAGTTACCGGCTGTTACCTTCTGTATTATTTCCTTATACCTAAACCATCAAGGCAACTCTGCCTCAACTCAGCCCTTTTGTATTGTGTCCTGAAACTAATCAATCCTATTGTATGAATCCTTTAAATGTACTGGTGTTTCCCCATGTCTGCATTCTAGCCTTATGTCTCAATGGACCCACTGAACTCTCTGGCTTTCTTAAATAAAACTTTTAAACTCGCGATTATGTCTGGAGTAAAGTTCCTTATGAGAGAAACGCAATGAGGCGCTGGAGTCTTACATCTGGAGACAGACACGGAAAGACACTTAAGAGGAGAAAAGGTGCTGACCGTACTATCCTATCTAATTGCCCTCTTGCTGATGCCTGAAGGGTCTTCTCTTCTTCTTTGTACATCGGTCATTGCCTATTCCAACATTTTCATCCAAAGATCATACTTGAAAACCACAATAACAAAATGAACGAGCACTGCAGGAAGTCATGTGTGCCAACAGAGCCTCTGTCTAACTGGATGGTTTCATCTTAAAGTGAAAATCAGGGAATCTATAAAGTGCCACACACAGCTTTGTTTAGCAGCATGTCAACTTTGACCCCATTCTTTGGTCAATGCAGTCATAAGCAATTTTTAATAGGAACATTAACATAAGAACAGCGAACTGTACTACTCCTGGCTGTGAAGAAGCAGCTTTTTATTAAATGTTCTACACCATTTTTTTTGCATAATAAAGATGAATATATTATATCCTCCTTCTCTTCAAGAATGAAACAATAATAGGAATGTAAAAAAAAAACCCTCTGCGAACAAACAAACAATAAAGTTAAACATAAATAGAACATAATGGCTATAGTGGTGAACTGAACTGACTATATACCATCTGCCTTGTGAACGCAAACATGAATTCCTACAAAGAAGTATGTTTATTGACCTAACTTTTCTCCCCTCTTTCACTGAAAATAATTAGCACTGAGATACTAATGAGTCTCTTTCTCAGCACAAAGGATGACTTGCAAATATTTGTGAAGAACATTCAATTTCCCATTGACTTAGTTTGCTGAGTCATAGGCTCAGTTTGCTTGTAATGGCCAAACCATGATTTTCTTGTTTGTGCTGGAGCCTCCACCTTCCCCACTCTTCTTTGCTTTTCATTCTCCCCCCCCCCTTGTTTTTCAGCAGACCATAGCTTGTCATCAATACCTTGCCCAAGCTATAGTTTCCTGAGGTTGCAAGCAGCCATGTCAGTCTGCAGTCACACACCCTGCCCCTGCAAAGAGTCACAGAATCCCTTTAATTAGACCAACCCCAATGTCATGTACCAGTGTGAAAACTTTTGAGCTCTCTAGAACTCTTCATTAGGCTGGATGTTCAGTACAAAAAGAAAATCTAACTATTCATTCAGGTCTCTAGTCTTCTAATATCATAAAATACAATAAAACAGTGCCCAGCTCAAAACCGTCTGTAATCTTTTGAGTACTCTAGCTTGCACACTATTTTGTAATTTACATTATTTTGTGAGTTTTGCTTGGTTTAAATGGGATGACCATTTGCTGAGAAACAATGAGAGAGGGAGAAATTTGGGGAGGGGGAAGGAAGGATCATACGAGTCCACAGTATGTTTTCAACTGTCCACAACATAATTTGGAAGAACATTATATCTAAAGTGATCAAAAGTCAAAAGCAATTTACAGCTATTCACCTATTCCCCATGGTTTGAGCCTCCAGCCCATATGTGAATGTAGCCTGTGGGCAATAAGTTACCCAAAGTGCATAGAGTTTTTGGATAAAATGATTTCATATGTAGCAGGGTTTTATCACTCCATGGGAGAGTGGTTGGCTTAGATCCACCAGATCATTCCCATGGACAGGGGGCATATTGGATTGTAGCCGGAGTGGAGGTGGGGCAAGAAAGTCACATTTCACAGGTGGAAATCCTTCCATCTGGGGAGCACTCTGATGGATCCAAACCAATGTAGATGGAATATTGGATTTGGGCCAAGGAGATCTGGGTGGAAATCCCCACTCATCCATGCTGCTAGTTGTACATCAAGTAATATAGCTCAGCTCTGTAGATCAGTGATTCTATATCAGCCTAATCTATCTTTGAGGGTGGTTGTGAATATAAATGAGTGAAACCACAGGAATGTCATTCTGATCTCCTTGGAAGAAAAGTGGAATCTATATACTAATAGTGAAGTTGGCAAAATCTGAGGATACTTAAATCTGGTGACTGGAACTGTGAACAGGCAAGACAAATCTTTCTACAAACCTGAAAAAGGCCACAGGGTTGTAGAAAAATGTGAAATCTTAAAAAAGACAACATTGGAGTTTTTAAAAACCTCAAAATGTTAAAAGGAGCACCTGTAGCTTTAACAAACAGATTCCCTTGGTGGCTGTTGCTAGGCAACCATAGCATTCTAGGCTGGGTTCTCTGAGTAAAAAGGAGGGGGAGGGGGCAGGATCCTTTCCAGGGCTGTTTTTTGGCCTTTGAGAGAGGACTTATAGGGGCCAGGCTTGGGTGTAGGGTTGCCAGCTCCAGGTTGGGGAATTCCTGGAGATTTGGGGGTGACGTCTAGGGAGGGTGGGGTTGGAGGAGGGGCCTCATCCAGATTTAATGCCACAGAGTCTACCCTCCAAAGCAGCCATTTTCTCCAGGGGGACAAATATCTGTTGTCTGGAGATCAGTCATGATTCTGAGAAATCTCCAAGTGTAGGATTGCCAATCTCCAGGCGGGGGCTAGAGATCTGCTGGAATTACAACTGATCTCCAGACTACATAAATCACTTATTTGTTTATTATTTATTTATTTAAAACAGTTATTCCACTTCTAGAGAAAATGGCTGCTTTGGAAGGTGGCCTGCATGGCATTATACCCTACCAAAGTCCCTCCCCTCCCTAAACCCCCTTCTCCCACCCTCAAATATCCGCGTATTTCTGAACCTGGAGTTGTCAACCCTGTCCAGGTCCCCCCGGATATAGTCAACCCTCGGCCTGGCAGCTACCACTAGATGACTTGATACCACTCAATCTGCACAACTCAGCTAGGCCTAGCTGCTTGCTACTGTTCAATAGAAGCCATCCTATGAAAGCCAGTGTGGAGTGGCGGTTAGAGATTCAGAGTAGGGTCTGGGAGACCCAAGTTTGAATCCCCATTTTGCTGTGGAAACTCACTGGGTGATTTGGGGCCACTCACATACTTTCAGCCTAATCTACCTCACAGGGTTGTTGTGAGGAGCAAAAAAGAGGAGAGGAGAATAATGTAAGCTGCTTTGGTCCCCATGATAGAGAAAGCTGGTGTATAAATGAAATAAATAAATAATATAGATGGAAATGGGAGGCAGATAAAAGGCAAGAATGAGGCAGAGAAAGGGGAGAGGATAAGGGTATTGATAGGAGGAGGGAAACAGTAAATAATGTGGGGAGGGGATGCAGGGGAAAGTGAAGTGGACCCCCACAAGTCCTTAAGGGTTCCCTACCATGCAAGTGGGCCTGGCCCAGTGGCCAGCATTGTACAACTGGGCCATAGTTTTCCTAGGGAGAGGCTGCTGAGGGGGTGGGGGAGAGGGAGACCTGAAGACAAAGTGGCAAATAAATGTAGGGTGGCTGTTGGGGGAGAAGGAAACAGGAAAGGGGGAGAGGCTATGTGGGCTTTCAAGAAAGGGAAAGAGGAAATAGTGGGGAAAGGGGAAATGAGATGCCTCCCGCAAGTCCTTGTAGGTTCCCATGTGTATAGCTGTAATTTGCAATCATAACTGTGTGTCCAGGACAGAATTTTCCTACAGATTACATAACTTGTACCTCCTGGGCTTTTCACTTCTGGGGTATGTTTTGCAAAAAAAACCATCTTCTTTGGTATGATGGATTTATACTTCCTAAATGATCTTTAACAGCCAGTTCAGACATATGATTTAACTTGTAATTTGTTACCTTATTATGCCCCAAAACAACAGTAGATATCATCACTATAAGTATTACCTCTATCTGGCCAAATTGTTCTCATATCATGATAATGACAGAACATTCAAGAACTAATTCTGTGGCCTTTAACTACATGACAAGATGGCAATCAAGTGAAAGACAGTATAGTATGGCACTATGTCACTATTAGTTGGTAGTAGAACATTCTTTGCAAAGCAAGTTTCCCTCATACCCACTACTCAGTCTATCACAAACTTAATGAATTTGCTGTGTCTTTGGTGGATGTATGGGTCATGTAGCTGGCCTTAGGTAGATCTACCTGCCTAGTGAGCATGTTAGCTACAAGGTTCTCAGTCCACCTAACTTCATGGGATTTCTGAGATTTCCTCATAATTATATAAATTCTCTTGCAGCACTGGATCCTTTATCTATTAAAATGACAGCACTAAAAAGTTTTAACAGTACATATAAGGAAACTGCCTGTGTTGGAGAAAGACTCACATTGTTCTGAATTTATGGCAGTTTTTCTGGTGTAACTCCTAGGGACAGAGATACGCATAGATACAGATGTATGCAAACACATTCAAAAACACACACTTCATCTGCTCGGGAATGAATATAGAAAAGAGCCCGTAATGGCAGGGACTGGTTTAAGTGTGAAACAAAAGTGTGAAAATGCCTTTAATGCAGGGATTTGACAACTGTTCACACTTTCACCTCTCCCATTTGTCATTTTCCTTGGGAACTCTTGATCCCTGCTTGTAGTTTATTTGTGCAGTAAATTGTGCATATTGCTAATTAGATTAGTGTGAAGTCCCAAGGGGCTGTTGGCCATGGGGTGTCTGATATTTATTATTCATTATTTCTTCTTATTAATTATTATTTATGATCCTGATTAGGTTTGCAAACACAAACAGCCCTGTGCCTGGGGTGATGGGGGATGCCACTTTGAGAACTACAGGCAGTATCTTGTCTCCTGTTTCAAGCACAGGCCTCCTTGGGAAATCAGAGGGGCTTGTTTGCTCTCCTTTGTGAGTGAGTAGAAATTAGTGAGTTGCTTGAAACAACAGTGATGATCTACAGAGGACTTTGTCCAAGCTCAGTGAGTTGATGTGTGAGGATATAAATGACTGAGAGAACATCCTGTGGAAGACTTGGAAGCATCAGTAATTGTTACCTCATGGATCAGGAGCAAACTAGGGTAGAGAGTACCTCAGGATGGGTGTGTCACCTTGACCTGAAGGATCCAGTCCAGAATCTGTTGCCCACAAGGGATGGCATCTCTCATAAGCATTCATTCTAACATCCAGCATCTTTATGGTCATCTTGGGTGCATCAGGAGGTGGGGTGGGATAGGAAATTAATTCCTTAAAATTGTAATGTTTTCTGTAGCTGAAACATTCTGGCAGCCGCCCACCATTCTGTGCTTATTCCCTCTTGAACTTTATAAATAGGCCTATCATAAATGAAAAGCTCTCAGCAATTAGAATATGAGACTCAATAGTCAGTGGGAATTATTGGAATATGCTCCTCACAATATCTATGCAGAATATCTATTGTGCAACTGCAGGACTTCATAAATAACATTCTAATGTCTAATTCTTAGGTATTTAAATGAGAGACTGACAAGGAATAATATGAAGAGTTATTACTCTTGTGGCTGTTGCTGTTATTGAGATGATACATACAGTTCAATGCACATGATAAAAAGACGTAGTCGTGACGCATACCTATTCTCCCCAGGAGCAGAGGAGCATGCCTATTATATTAGGTGCATTGGAACACAGGCAGGATAATGCTGCTGCAGTGGTCTTGTTTGTGGGCTTTCTAGAGGCACCTGGTTGGCCACTGTGTGATCAGACTGCTGGACTTGATGGACCTTGGTTTGATCCAACATGGTCTTTCTTATGTTCTTAGGATCCATCAGGGGGAAAATGGTATTTACACACAAAAGTAGCAAAAATCATCTATTTGTGGTCAAGATCCGAGACATTCAGCTGACTGGCAAGTGTCAGATTAGGGTGTCAATCAAAAGCCCATGGCATAAATATAATACTTATACTGTATGATTATCAAAAACTTTCGAATTCAGATATGAAGATTTCTCCACTAAGCTTTCATCTGGCCCATGACTGTGCACTAGTCAGACTGTGCTATCTCTGTTACATTTTAAGATAGGGATGCTTAAAAACCTGCTAGTTCAGTTCATGGTCTGTTTGTCAGTGATGAACAGGCAGCTGTTTTTCATCAGTCAGTTTAGGTGTTTGCAGCCATTTTGAGCCTGTTCATCAGGTTACTTCTCATGCATTGAAACAGTACAGTGGAATGCAATCAGCAGTGTGTCACACATGCACCTTCTCACACAGTTGGATGGGAGTCCCACTTTCCCCCCCTCTTTCATAAGCCTGTTGTAATTGCACACCTCATGGCAGCTAGTCATATAAACAGTGAGCAAATCAGTCAGTCAATCAGCTCTTATTAATAAACACCACATTAAAAAAAACCTTACCACCTGCTGTTTGTTTAAGTTATCTGAAGAAGTGAGCTGTGGCTCACGGAAGCACATACACTGCCAGAAACTGTGTTAGTCTTTAAGGTGCTACTAAACTTTTGCTCTTTCTACTGTTTAAGTCCATGTTGTTGATGTTATTTCATGCACACACATTTTTACACAGCATTAAGGAAAGTGTAGTCCCTCCATTTAATTACCTAACCTGGCCATCCAGGAACCTGCATAGACTCATCTCAGTGACTGCACAGATGCAAAAGCACATGCAAGGCAAAGAAATGAAACTCCCATCACTAGAGCCACTGCACAGCTGTTTGACAGCCATTTGAGGCAGATGGTAGACAGGCCAACCAGATTGATGGTTTGGATCATGGGTGATAATAGCTGTTCTATATGCTTGCCTATCGAATATGTTTGGCACAGAATTTGCAACTATTCTATTTGCAACTATTATCCCACTATTTGCAACTATTATCCTACCCATCCCCTAATGAACTCTGGGTGGTATACACAATTCTTTCCTCCTCTCACCATAACCTTGTGAGATGGGTTAGGCTGAGAGAAAGTTACTGGCCAAAGCTTGAACCAGTAAGAATCATGGCAGTGGAGCTTTCCCAGACCAGTCATGAGAGTATGCAGACATTGAGGTACTTACAATTCTAGGGCTTTCTTGGAGATACAAATACCACAAGCTCCAGAGATAGAGATATCACAAGTTGTTTGGTTGAGTGACAGTATTAGACTAATATGACACATCCAAATGCACGCCTGTATGGTCTTGTTCCATTGCTGTTCCCAGATGAGAGAAGAAAATGCTTGCTGCCAGATGAGTTCCCCACCTTTAATTTGCCATTATTATCCTTGGGGATATTTGGATTTTTTTTCTTGACATGGGTGTGTGTGTTTCTCTCTATTACCTTCTATTTCTGCTCTCCCCTACCATTAAACCTGAAAGTATGAGAGTTTAACTCGGATACCAGTGGGAGAGCAAAACCGTGCAAATTAAGGTCAAAGCTAAATCCTGCAGGTAATGAGATGTCAATATAAGGAGGACAAGCTGCAGAGGGATGCTGGGCAAGCTCATTATTGGACTGCTTAAAAGGAAATGAATAATAAGCCAGACATATACAAAAAGGAATAACCACAAAACCCTGTAAAACTGAGCATTGGTGGGGTTTCTTAATTTATTCTATCAAGTTATGGAAAATGGGAAGGAAGAAGAGACGAGAGAGAAGAAGAGTTGGTTTTTTATATGCCGACTTTCTCTACCACTTAAGGGAAAATAAAACCAGATTACAATCACTTTCTCTACCCCTCCCAACAACAGACACCCTGTGAGGCAGGTGGGGCTGAGAAAGCTCTAAGAGCTGTGACTAGCCCAAGGTCACCCATCTGGCTTCATGTGCAGGAGTGGGGAAACCAACCCAGTTCACCAGATTAGCATTCGCCGTTCATGTAGAGGAGTGGGGAATCAAACCCGGTTCTCCAGATTAGAGTCCACCCCTCCAAACCACCACTCTGAACCACTACACCATGCTACACACATACCCTCCCCGACTGACACTGACAGAGGTAAATTGATGCACAGCCATCTGGAAATAACATCCTCCCTAAGATGGAGTAGTTTGGGTACCATCGGGATAGGATTATTAGTTCAGTTGTGATTTTAGTTTGTTTTAACTTGTATTATACTTGTATTTTGTATTATACTTTGTATTTATATGAAGGTAGCTGCCCTAAGCCTGGCTCACCAAGGGAGGGTGGGATACAAATAAAATGTGTTTGTTTGTTTGCTTGCTTGCTTCATGTTTGCACAGAATACTTCCAAAATGGGTAAAGCTCTATTCAAAAATCCACGCTATACAAAAATGGCACGATTTCAAATTTTCTGTAATGTGTGAGCAAATTTAGGATAATATTAAAACAGCGCAACCTTTTTCACAGAGCAATCCCCAAATGTGGAAAAAAACCTTATTCAAAAATTCAGAACTGAAAGATCTTAAGGTTTACTTCGGTATCAATAAACTCAAAGCAGTGATAAAATTACAGAGATTCTTGTGGCCCCTTAAAAACTAATTGCTTTATTGTGGCAGACATTTTAATGTTCTACAACCTGCTTCATATCACAAAAGTTTTTTACTCCAGGTCTTTGTCTTGATGGTGCTGCAAGGCAATCCTTTATTTTTGCTTCAACATACCACCACAGCTACTCTTCTAGCAACGGTGTTCATTTGCACTAGCAGCTCCACATCAACAGCACCAAGACAATCTCTGCTAATTTTTGAAGATGAACTAGCATCTATTGGATTTCAGGTCAATCTTTCAAGACCATACTTCCCTTCTTCCAGAAAACTACTCATTAGATTGGATCTAGTAGAAGATTCCCACAGATGAGAGAGGGAGAGTCCCCCCTCCCGCTGCTGACCTTTGATCCCCCGCATGCTGTTTTGGACAGGTCCTCCAGGAGCAGCGTTTGGGGGACATTTTGGGCTGTGAGATGAGAAAGTCATTCTCTACTGATAGAAATGCCTCCCATCAGCAAAAATTATCAATAGAGTCAAGCCACTATCTCCAGGAACCAATACACATTGCAAAGGATTCTGGAGCATATTGTAGCATGCATGCTCAGTTCATACAGGATGCTAGTGTCAGCGAGGGCATGCAATCGGACCCGGGATAGCGAGGTGACTTTTGTTTCATCTCTCCTTCCCGTGGGAAGGAAGAGGCAACAGCCAAAAGGCTCGAGAGATCTCCACTTCAAAGTGACTTCCTGATTGTAATCCTGCTCTGATCTTAAGGTGTGAATTCTCTCTCTTGGTATTGGGGAACCTCTGATGTTTTGCATTTCAAAGATGTTACTTGTAAACATGCTAGCGTGTGTACTCTATAAGAATACCCTCCAAATGATTTGGCGCCATTGTAACGTTGTGTTTCATAGATTACTGTACCCTTCCTTTCAAATAAATTCTACTTTAACTCTCTGCTAACGTCTGGAGTAAAGTTGATGATTCCTGAGAGGCAACGGAGTCCTAGAATCTGACAGTACGTTACAATCCCAACCTTTTTTGTTTTCGGGTCAGAAGTAGTATTAGGATGTCTGTACCACCCTCGGGGCCGCTCAACGCGGGAGAGGAAAGTCGGCAGACTCCCGCTGATATTGAGGTTGGCCAAGGAGAAGCGACCCCGGAGCAGCGCCCACCCGGGCCTACCGATGTCCCTGGAAGGCTGACGTGGACCCCCCGACTCTCGGGGGCCGGGCAGCGGCAGAGAGCAGCGTCAGAACCAGGAGGCGACTTCTACCGGGGACCGCTGGCCGCTTGGTATGGAGAGGGGGAAGGGTGGAAGGACCCCACGCTCGCTCACACCCCTACCCTCACGGCAGAAGCGGCCACTCTGATACGCAGACAGAATCAGATGCTCGTTCTGCAGAATCGGGACCTGCAAACTCAGCTAGACACCTTGCAGCGGGATCTCGCAGCTGTTCTAGGGGCAGTGAGGGGGCTTGGACAGCCCGTGCAACCACCCCAAACGGATTTGCGGCCGACTACTGGACCGCTCGTTGTTGGGGAGGTTCCCACGCCCAGACGCCCTACGGCCAGAGACCTGAAGGTATCTTTCGACGGATCCAGCTCACAGTTGCCTCACTTCTTACTCCAAATTTCCGGCTTCATGAAGGACCAGGGGGAGACCTTTGCCTCGGAAGAGGCTCGGGTCAGGTATGTGATCAGCCTGCTGGAGAAGGAAGCGGTGGAGTGGGCAGTGACGGCGGCAGAGACTATGCCTAGGGTTTTGGCATCCCTGGATGAGTTCTTGTCCGCTCTGCGACGCAGGTTCGAAGACCCCCACCGGGGGGAAAAGGCAAAGGTTGCCCTGCGTCGTTTGAAGCAGGGAACCCGCTCAGTAAGTGAGTATGCACAAGACTTTTTATCTTTGTCGTGCAAGATACGGGAGTGGAGCGAGGCCACAAAGGTCCAGCATTTCCGCGAAGGGTTGCGGTGGGAAGTGCTGGATGGCTGTTTGACTTTGGGAGATCCAGAATCGGTGGAGGAGTGGATAAGTTTGGCAGCTCTGGTAGAGAATCGCAAGCTTACCCTCCAGTTCTCCAGGGATCGTCCTTCGAAGACAACCCCTATCCCGCCCGCGAGAGGGGACAACGCAGTAGGCCCCCGGCGAGAGGGAAGACATCGAGGAGTCTACAGTCTCGACAGGGCGCGTCGGTTCAGGGAGGGAGCTTGCCTCCAGTGTGGGAAGATGGGCCATTTTGCAGCAAAATGTACCAACACGCCGTCAGAAGGGACGAGCAACAGGGCGACACAAGAGCGGGAGGCGACACCACCTCGGAATCTGGAGCACAGGAGAGCGGAGGGGATGAACGGTCGCCGTGGGGCGGCGGCCCTGCAAGCTGAAACCTCATCGGATCTCCACAACCGTTGTACCCGAGATAGTTTCCGAAGCCCCTCACCGGCAAAAAACGAGGACGGCCTTCTGTGAGGGAACCGGCACAGAGGGCACCCGCGGAAGAAACCAAACCGGCTCCATGTAGGGTGAGTGATCAGGGAGAGACATTACTGATACCTGTGGTGTTACGAAACCCCCAAGGGGGGGAACCTGTGGCTGTTGTGGCTATAGTGGATTCCGGGTGCTCCCGGACCCTAATTGATCAGGCGGTGGTAGAGCGTCTGAAAATTGGGACTCGAGAACTGGACCAGTCCCTACACTTCCATCAAATGGATGGGAGTGACCTGCGGGGGGGGCCGGTTCATTTGCGCACTCGCAAGATGTGGTTGGGGGTGGGAAATCACTGGGAACAGATCCACTTCACGGTAGTTCCTAAAATTTCCTACCCGGTGGTGCTCGGCATCAATTGGTTGGTGGGGCATAACCCGAGCATTGATTGGGAACAAAGGCAGGTGGTATTTGGAGCTCCCCAGTGCGAGAGACACAGCCGGGATGATTTACCTGGAGGGGAAGGGGGAGACGCCGCTGCTTTGGAGATGCCCACGTTACCCCCAGAGTATAGTGACTTTTCCGATGTATTTGAAGGGACGGATTGTGATTTATTGCCTCCTCATCGCACAACGGACTGTGCCATCGAACTGATTAAGGATGTGAAACCGTCCAAGGCTCGAGTTTATGCCATGAGTCCTCACGAGAAAACAGTGCTGCGAGAATTTCTGGACAAGAACTTGAAGCGGGGTTTCATACGGCCGTCCAAGGCTGCATTTTCTTCTCCCTGCTTCTTTGTGAAGAAGAAAGGTACATCTGATCTCAGACTGTGTGTAGACTACAGGGGGCTTAACGCGATTACTGAAACTAATGCCTACCCCCTTCCCTTAATCCCGGATCTCCTGAGTGCGTTACAGGAGGGTTGTGTTTTTTCGAAAATTGACCTGGCGGAAGCCTACTACAGGGTCCGGATCAAGGAGGGGGATGAAGCTAAAACAGCCTTTTCTTGTTGCTATGGTTTGTTTGAATTTTTAGTCATGCCATTCGGTCTGTCTGGGGGGCCCTCGTGCTTCATGCAATTAATTAATGAGATCCTACACGACCTCCTATTTAAAGGTGTAATAGTATTTCTCGACGATTTATTAATTTACTCCAAGGATCCCGCAGAGCACAGAGAGTTGGTGCGGGAGGTGTTGAGTCGTCTAAGGGACAATCATTTGTATGCTAAGTTATCAAAATGTGCATTCAACCAAGACCAATTGTCGTTTTTGGGTTATGTGATATCTCCCCAAGGGTTAAGCATGGATCCGGAGAAAGTGCAGGCAGTGTTAGAATGGGAACCTCCCAGAACTCGCAAACAAGTTCAGCAGTTTCTGGGGTTTGCGAACTTTTATAGAAATTTTATTCAGGATTTCGCTCAAATAGCCTTGCCTATTACGGATTTGCTTAAAACCAAGGGGAAGGGGCAAGAGGCCACATTTGCACAATACCAGGTACCTTGGACCGCCAGGTGTCAGGCGGCTTTCGAAATTCTTAAGGAGCGCTTTACCTCTGAACCCATTCTGGCGCACCCAGATTGCTCCAGGCCATTCACCTTACAGGTAGATGCCTCTGACAAGGCGATGGGAGGCGCGCTCCTTCAGAGGGATGATCAAGGGAGACTTAGACCCTGCGCATATTTTTCTAAGAAGTTCTCTGGCCCTGAACTCAACTGGCCAATTGGGGAAAAAGAGGCAATGGCGATTAAACATGCACTCACGGTTTGGCGACAGTTCCTGGAGGGGGCTGCCGAGCCCTTTGTGGTATGTACTGATCACCGCAACCTCGAATCTATTTTGGGTCAGCGGAAGCTGTCAGCCAAACAAGTGCGTTGGTCTACCTTTTTCTCTAAGTTTAATTTTACCATCAAACACATGCCTGGGAAAGAAAACTGCTTAGCAGACGGACTGTCTCGCATGCCGCAATATGAGTGTCAGGTTGAGCGGCCGGTGGGTTCTCTTTTCACACGGGAACACCTGGGTTTGACTGCAGAGGGGAATAGTGCAGGAGTTCTGACCAGAGCGCAAAGCCGCGCGGCGGCACAGGACTCGAGTTCGAGTTCCCCTCGTGAAGTGGTCGCTCCCACCTTCTCATCCCCAGCAGTCCCCGGAGAACTCTCAACCACTACCGCTGGGGAGGGGGGGGAAACTCCCAAATAGAGCGAAGGGACCAGGCTGAAGGGCCGGTACCCACCCCCTTGCCGGGGTTGGATGCTGCCATTCCCCGCCTCTGGGCAGTTCCAGAAAGCCTCCCAGAGATAGTCAGGACGAGGTGGGGGGAGGCCCTTCAGCGAGAGCGGGAGGAAGAATCTATCCCGTCCCAGATGACGGACAAAAACGGTATCTGTAAGAACAAACATTACGTGCCCAGGGAACTGAGGCGGGAGATATTGGAACGGAGCCACAGTTCAACAATAGGGGGACATTTTGGGTTTGCTAAATCCTTACATCTAATAAGAAGACAGTTTTGGTGGCCTGGGATGCGCCAAGACATCGAAGTGTTTATCAAATCCTGCCCTGTGTGCGCAACTAGTAAACGTTTGATGGGAAAACCCCCGGGATTATTAAAGCCCCTAGAAACTCCCGAGGCACCCTGGCGAGTGATTGGGATGGATTTCATAACAGACCTCCCATCCAGTCAGGGGAAGACTGTCCTGTGGGTTATCACGGATCTTTTCTCTAAGCAAGTTCATCTCGTGCCGTGTGAAGGGATGCCATCTGCACATAAACTGGCTCGCTTGTTTGTGCACTGCATATTCAAATTGCACGGATTTCCACGGAAGGTCCTGAGTGACAGGGGCTCCGTGTTTGTGTCCAAGTTCTGGAAAGCGTTTTTAGGAATTGTAGGTGTGCAGTTGGGTTTGTCATCTGCCTATCACCCCCAGACGGATGGGCAGACCGAAAGGGTTAATGCGGTGATGGAATGTTATTTGCGTTGTTTTGTTAATTATCACCAAGACAATTGGGTTGATCTGCTGCCACTGGCAGAATATGCCTACAATAACTCGGTGCACTCTGCAACCGGGGTGAGCCCATTCAAAGCAGTTTATGGAATGGATTTTGGACCATTAGGGGCTGTACCCACCCCGCCAGAAGGCGATCCCCCCGAGGTGTCTAAATGGGCTCACACAGTGAGGAACACTTGGCCCTGGCTTGTAAAAAACCTGGAACAGGCTAAAGATAGGTACAAACTACAAGCAGACAAACACAGAACACCTCAGTGGGAATTGAGGGTCGGAGAAAAGGTGTATCTTTCCACTAAGAACCTCAGGTCTTTACGCCCGTGTAAAAAATTGAGCCAACGGTTTGTGGGCCCATTTTCTATCTCCAGAGTTATCAATGAGGTTACGGTAGAGCTGGAGCTACCCAAATCCTTACAAGGGGTGCACCCGGTGTTTCACGTGAGTCTACTAAAACCCTTTCTACAAGCACCAGAATGGCACCCCGAACCCGAAGCGGCAACTCCCATCATGGTACAGGGCGAACGGCACTTTGAAATCTCCAGGGTGCTCGATTCTCGGAGGCGCAGGGGCCGACTGGAATATCTTGTGCGTTGGAAACATTTAAATTCCAGTCACGATGAGTGGGTGTCCGCTGTTCACGTACAGGCTCCAACCCTTGTAGCGGATTTCCATCGCCATTACCCGGACAAACCAGGAAATCTGGAGGGGGGGCCTTTGGGGAGGCGGAGTGTCAGCGAGGGCATGCAATCGGACCCGGGATAGCGAGGTGACTTTCGTTTCATCTCTCCTTCCCGTGGGAAGGAAGAGGCAACAGCCAAAAGGCTCGAGAGATCTCCACTTCAAAGTGACTTCCTGATTGTAATCCTGCTCTGATCTTAAGGTGTGAATTCTCTCTCTTGGTATTGGGGAACCTCTGATGTTTTGCATTTCAAAGATGTTACTTGTAAACATGCTAGCGTGTGTACTCTATAAGAATACCCTCCAAATGATTTGGCGCCATTGTAACGTTGTGTTTCATAGATTACTGTACCCTTCCTTTCAAATAAATTCTACTTTAACTCTCTGCTAACGTCTGGAGTAAAGTTGATGATTCCTGAGAGGCAACGGAGTCCTAGAATCTGACAGCTAGCCAGTCCTGTTGACCTTCATGGAATGAACTAAAAATGCTGGCAACACTGTTTAGCTGTGAAGAAGGCTGCCTCAGTGGACTATGTGACCTTTAGAAGGGCCTTTGCCAGACCTACTATTCTATTCATTTATTACCCCCAGGATTGTGGCATGACAGCAACTTTTTAGAAGAAAGGTTAATGTTCTCTTACATAGAATATTCTTTTTATGAGTAGGTGACAAATGCCTTCATTATCCCTGTGTCCTAGGACTACTTCCATGAATAGCAGGAAGCAAAAACATGAAGTTATCTTCCTAGCATGAGAAGAAGCTCATTTTATATTATCTGTAGCTGGACTTTGGAAGTACTGCTGGGATCCTGGCTCTTCTTTCCATTATGGCAGATGCTTCATCTGTGAAGCTCATTGGTTGGCCTTGAGCAAGTCACACTCTCTCAGCTTCACCTGCCTCACAAGACTTTTATGAGGATAAAATGGGGAGGTATGTAGTCCATGCCCTGACCCGAATTGCTCCAGGCTAGCCTGATTTCATCAGATCTCAGAAGCTAAGCAGGGTTGGCCCAGGCTGATATTTGGAATGCAGACCTCCAAGGAATACTAGGGTAGTGTCGTGGAGGCAGGCAATGGCAAACCACCTCTGAATGTCTTTTGCCTTGAAAACCCCATGGGGTTACTATAATTTGGCTGTGACTGCACGGTGATACACCTTTTTTTTTTTGCTTTCAAGTCAAAACCATATATTTTTTGCTGTCCTGAGAGGAAAGCCTGCACTGGTCATGCGAGGCAGCGTGACTGCACTGCCTCCAAAGGAGGTTTCGACCCCTCCGAAACCTCCTTGCAGTGCTAGAAATCCGTGCAACCCTTCATGGGGTTGCATGAGAGATATGCCACCTAAAAAGGTGGTGTATCTCACCAAAATAAAAAAGGAGCGTTCCTGGCCCGAAAGGGCTTTGGAGGCTACCTAAAGGCGGCTCCTCCCCCAGCCCAACACTGGAACTCCCTGGGAACGCCTCCCTGGACACCTGTGTGGGCTTTGATAGCATTGGGATGCCGGTGGAAGGCCCCGTCGGCGTCCCAGGGTGCTGCTGCTATGGCAGCGCCCCGTGACCGGCGTCTGGGCCTTCCTGCCAGCATTCGGGCCACTAACGCTGGTGTAAGTTGCCTGGATTCCGGCGCCGGGTGCCCAGACGCTGTCGCAGCACCTTCCTGGCCTCCTAAGGGCTTTCGCCTTTAGAACTCAGGAATGTGCTGTTAACATATTAATGTATGGAGTCATAATAATAGTTTTTATTCATCACCAGCCTGTGGAGAACCCCCAAACCTGGGCTCTTCAAGCTCTCCTACAATGGCTCCAGCTGTGATGAGGAGACCCATTTTCATGCATTCTTGGTCTGACTGCCCTTCTTAACTCCAAATCCCTGTCAACATTGTCTGTGTCTAAAGTAAATAACAATGTGCTCAGGGCTTCCAGAGGAGATTAGCAACAGCTGTATTTTTCTTGAAGGGAATTCACAGTGGGTAGCCGTGTTAGTCTGTCTGCAGTAGTAGAAAAGAGCAAGAGTCTAGCTGTATCTGAAGAAGTGAGCTGTGGCTCACGAAAGCTCATACCCTGCCAGAAAATATTTTTGTTAGTCTTTAAGGTGCTACTGGACTCTTGCTCTTTTCTTGAAGGGAGTCACTTTATCAAAGGAGAGAAAAGAGGTAAATTTTCCAGTAAGGTTTTTAAAGGGGGAAACTGGCTCTGAATTTCTGCTCTCAGAATGTGACCCGGCTTCCCCCCCATAAAGCCAAATGACTTTGTTTTCTCCATGCAGTTAGGGGGAGGGGTGAGCCACATGAACAAAAATCTCATTAGTTGTACTGCTTATTCATGTATTTATTCTGGCACACATGTGTGGTGCCTTTTCATATTGTTAAGCTTGCAGCTGAGCAAGTTGTTCTAAAAGAAGGAATGTGAACACGGCCTGTTCAGTACATAGGACATAAATGTACTTGATTAGCTCTGCAATCCTTATCCATGAGTAAAATCAATTGAACACAACTGAATTCATGGAAATTACTCCCAAGCAAGAGTACATAGGAGTTCAGCTTTACAAGGCACACTTTGTTTGAAATGTTATCCCTTGACTAACATGGCATTTACTTCCATGTCAACATACATAGGATCAGGTTACCTTTTGGATCACAGGTTTGGTTTGGTTTCTGTTTTTACATAAAGGCTCTTTTTTTTGCTTTTCATGTTTTTCATGAAGCCTGCAAGAGTGCAACTATATAAATAGCATCCACTTTAAAAGGGGAAGGCTCAGATATAGGGTTGCCAGTTGACCTGGAGTGGGGAAAAAGCCCTGTCCCTTTGATAGAGGCTAAATGGCATGTTATTTACCAGGTGATGTTATTTAGATCCATGTCATTAAAAACTTCAACTGTCCATTCCATGTATTGTCTCTTTTCAAGAACAGGACATTTTTCTTCAGGTCAGTTGGCAACCTTACTCAGAAACCACTGTGATGTAATCCTTTTGAGACAGACCAGGGTATGTATCCTACATATATTTACTTCTGAGTAAATAGGTTACCACACTTGTATTCCCACCGATGTATTAAGAGTTTGAAAATGTTATAAAAAATACTGTTCGCACTTTCTATGTATTCCCACCGATGTATTAAGAGTTTGAAAACATTATAAAAAATACTGTTCGCACTTTGTTTGGCCCCTTTAGCTGTGAAGACGTCTTCCAACCATTTATAAGCCGTGGTATCCAAAAACCCTTTTAAAGCGATGTTTTTTATAACATTTTCATACTCTTAATATGTCGCTGGGAATACAAAGTGCGGTAACCTTCATAGTTAGAGCTGGACTGCAAGAAATCTAAATTATCCCACGGGGTTCCTGTCATGACAGTCACATGCTAAACGTGCAGTGGATTTGAAGAGTAACATGGGACTGCCAACCGAGGAATGCAGGTTGGTTTCTGTTTACCGGTACTTCAGCACACTCCTTATAAAAAGGAAAGAGGTGAGAAACAGCACTGGCTATTTTCTCTGAACTGGGCCACTTGCTTTACTTTCTCACTTCTGAGGGGGAACTCCCACAGGGAAAAAGTGTGAGCCCTCACTTGTTTTGTCTTCATTTATTTTCTCCATTCATATGCTAATAAACCGTCATAGGTCTTTTAATGACCTGCAGATGCCCCTTTAGGATTATTTCCCCAGGAAAACGAGTTGCATAATTCACCCAGCCAGGTATGGGCTCGGAAAGGACTTTCCAAATTTTAGGTACATCCTTGAGAATAACATGCTCTTAAAGAAACTGGGGTTGGGTGTAAATGTAGAAAGGCAGACAATCAAATTGGAGAAAAAGCAGCAATTCTGTTTCAAGTACTTCATAAGTAAGAGATGTGGTGTGAGTTTCTGGTTATTACTTTGTTGGTGAGCTTGTTCAGAGAATGGGGGGGGGTTAAGTAGTAATATCTGGTGAACAACAATTGCTGCTTGCAGGGAGGATACGGGACGGGAGTGAAGATAAACTAGTCGGGAACCCAAGAAGGGGAGCTGGAAAAGTTGTTCGGCCTCAGCACTCACGAAGTTATGATTAAATTCGGAGCAAATGTTGACAGTTAATTCTATTTCCAGCGTCTCGCTTTTATTTCAGCAAGAGGGGGGAAATATTACTTTTTAATTGATTTCATCACTAGAGTTGTTAGAACTGCAAAAAGAAAATTAAGGTGGTGAAGGAGGGGAAATGCCCTTGCTTGAAAAGTGAGTAATACCCACAGCTGCTGGGAGAGAGAAGTTTTGCTGGGATAATTTATTGGAAGGTGAAATAAAATATTATTGCCTTGTCTGTCCAGATTGCCTCTGAAATGCATCAATTCTCATATTGCAATATAATTCAATGATTTGTTTATTTGGTCGTCCTGAATTATTAACAGCGGTTGTTTTATAATAAGAAGGTTTGGCTGGATTATTTCTTTGATTTCCCCCCTCCTCTGTTTATTAAGTTTCCATTGATTTCAAACACATCTTCCTGCCCCCTAAACCAAAAGAAGATGAATAAAAATCAGAGCATTCCATACCCCAAACTCCTTAATTTCTTCAAGAAATGCTAGTTGCAGTTGGCACTCGGAATAAATTATTCACAGGCGCTCACAGGCGCTGAAGGAAGCAGATATTAAAGGTCTTGGGAATGAAATGCTCATTTTGCATTGGGATCTATATTAGAATCATCATGCTGAAGGCCTTCCCCTCCCCTGCCCACTTCGAAGCTTCTCTGTATCAGCAAAGAGGACCCGATCCTACGCCCCACACAAGTGACATGGATGCTTCCCTTGGAAAAGAATGCATTTTCCTTCAATTAGAAGATAGAGAGGCACAGAATAAACCTGCGAGGGAAATAGTTTGGGGAGGGCACTAGTCCCCTATCTTTGCCTTTTGACCACCCCCTATTAAACTTTATTTGGTTTAGTATCTGGTGTAAACTAAGCAATAAAACCTACTGGCAACAGTGGCAGGAGGAAATATCTAGAATTCTGGCTGCCAAGAGTTACAAAAGAGAGAAGATCTTTTTGACCCCCTTCCTAGTTTTTGCTAGTTGGGTGGCGGGACCTTGATGTCAAAAAGGTATTGGATGCAGTCAACAAGCAGTCTCTAATCTGAGGAGATCAAGAAAGTTATCCAGCTTGGAATCAGCATGATAACCCACTGAAATCTCTCTCTCTCTCTCTCTCTGTGTGTGTGTGTGTGTGTGTACCTTCTGCAGAAGAGGCCCTGACTTCCAGTGCTGGGAAAGAGTTAGCAACAGAGGTTTGGCACCATCCAGTCGCCAGCAGAAAAGGAGCTCATGGGAATAAGGCTTTCCAGCTGCTGTTGTACCCTTTGCTCTAATTGTAGTTTTGGAAAAGTTATTCGCATCATGTGCCAGAAAGTAACCAACGCACCAAAGAAAGGAGTCTGGGCAAAAATCTATTGGAAGGGTATCCTGCACAAATCCAGAGGGCAGACTGTAAAACCAGCAAATTCAAGGGCCCAACTACATCTTGTGTTTACAGTCAGCTTCAAACTTTCTGAATAAACCCACCCTGGTTGGTTTTGTAAATGTAATAAAGGGTTATGGGAGTAAAAGGAGGCTGTTTCTGATAGGAGGTTTCCACAATTTAGCAACATCTCTTTTCAATGGAGAATAATAGAGAATGTCTTTAAAAAGCAACCTTTTCTTTGAAAACCAGTCTGAGATTTCTTGAGCTGTTAAGCTTGACTCAGTTGAAGTTGTGTGTGTGTGTTAAGTTCCGTCAAGTCACAGCTGACTTATGGCGACCCCTTTTTGGGGTTTTCATGGCAAGAGACTAACAGAGGTGGTTTGCCAGTGCCTTCCTCTGCACAGCAACCCTGGTATTCTTTGGTGGTCTCCCATACAAATACTAACCAGGGCTGACTCTGCTTAGCTTCTGAGATCTGGTGAGATCAGGCTAGCCTGGGCCATCCAGGTCAGGTCAGTTGAAGTTAAGAGCCCTTAAATCCCATTTATTTCAATGCATGTGCTTAATTCTCTCCCACTGAAATCAGTGGGTGTTACACGGGTTTAACTTTCACTGATTGGTGCCCACTCCTTTCAACAATAACAAGTATCAAATAATCCCCCAAACTAGTAAAGTTCTATAATCCCCCAAACTAGTAAATTTCTAATTATGGTAATGTAGGAATGTCAAAGAAGAAGAAGAAGAGTTGGTTTTTGACTTTCTCTACCACTTAAGGGAGACTCAAACCGGCTTACAATCAACTTCCCTTCCCATCCCCACAACAGACACCCTGTGAGGTAGGTGGGGCTGAGAGAGCTCCAAAGAGCTGTAACATGCCTCTGGCTTCTTGTGTAGGAGTGGGGAAACCAACCCAGTTCACCAGATTAGCCTCCGCTGCTCATGTGGAGGAGTGGGGAATCAAACCCGGTTCTCCAGATCAGAGTCCACTGCTCCAAACCACCACTCTTAACCACCACACCACGCTGGACTGGAGTTTGAATCGGTGCCTTGCTAAATCCATCACCGGGAATCAGATCTGTTTGGGAATATTTGATAAAGATGAAGTTAGTTTAAGTAGTAAGTTCCTTGAGGCCGGGATCCTGTCCTTAATGATTTGGAAATTCTGTAAAGCATCAAGTTCATTGATCCTTTTGTAATACAATAACAGAAATAATAATAGCAATTCGACTAAACGGTGCGCACAGAATTTATAGCGAAGAGCTTCTTCTTTTTTTTTAATTGTGGGTCAATGTTTCCAGCAATGCCCTGGTCAGTTTCACAAGGGCTACCGGTGAGGAGTTCTGTCTTTGCGCGGTCATTAACGGATCGAGGGCGCCCATTAATCAATTTAGGCGTAGAAGTCCGGCGCTAGGCAGAAGGGCTTCCCTACTGACCGTGACTTCAGCCCTTTCTTCCCTACAGTAACAGGAAAAGCTCTTCCGGATTCACAGCAAACTTTGGTCAGGAGCCCCGAGGAGCTGACTCTGAGCTGTAACTTCGTTTGAAAGTGTGAGCCCGAGTAAAATGTGTTCGCTTAAAGAGAAATGTCTTCTGATGCCGGGGAGACGAAGAGGCTTTGGGTTATATAAATGAAAACAGAGGTTGAGTATGCCAATACAGTTAAAATTTAACACACATTTTCGCAACAGAAGTTCACCTAACATTGGGTTATTAAGGATTTTGGTCTCCCTGCTTTCCATTCCCAATCCGAAACAGGTCTACGGGAGCGCAAACCCTAACGGATGCTTTGTGTGTTCTTGTGTGAGCTACAAGAGACCAGGGGTAACTTCGCAAGATTGTAAAAATGTGGCGTTGAGCGCCTTCAAAAGGCGTTGCACTTTACTTGGGAGTAAATTCTTCCGAGTTCTGTGGGATTTGCCTTCCAGTCACCAAATCAGCAGACTGCACAGTCACATGCTGAAGATCGGAATCGAATATAAATATGAAAATATTGTTATTTTACGTGAGCAGGAGAGGAGAAGAAGGCTTATCAAACACGGGAAATGCCTGCAGAGTTTCCGTCCCGAAATTTGAACAGGCAACCTTGAAGCAAAAGCAGGAGAAATAAGGACGCAAGAAGGAAAAGATCTTTCCACTGCATGCTGAAAAGCGAAATTAAATTAAAGGCGGAGACGGAACCAAGTAACTCATCAGGAGTCGTCCAGAACTCCTAAAGAGTCGTCATAAGGAGTCGTTCTTGGCAGCAGCACTTCCCAGTGCCGTTTCCGCAGGTGACCGATTTCCAGCATGGGTTTTTTTTTTTTTTTTGGGGGGGGGGACAACTTCGGGAGAACAAAAGCAGCTTTGAGAACCGAGGACGTGAATCCACCCCTAGTTTCTGGATGCCGACCGCCATGCTCCGTGCTTCTTTTGGCAAGAGAACACAAAGGGGCGCTCCCACTTGTGGATACTTGGTTGAGATCAGGGAGATCAGAATAGCCCGAAAAAAATGCAGATTAGCGATAGATTTTGTTTAAAAGGACAGACATTTGCTCCGTCTTGGCAACAAGATGCAGATGACGTCTCCTGTCCAGGCTTCTCTTTGGTAGGCCCGGAATCCAAGCACTTACAGCAAGCAGCTTTCTCAAAAGTAGTCGTTCGCCATCGAGGTGGAATCGAATTTCGTTAAAGAGAAATGCTGCGAATGCGGATTCCGACGGCTTTCAGTCTGTATGGTTTTGCGCGCAAGCGAACTTCCACAAGTGATGAATTTGGGTTCAGGGATTTGAACGTTGAGGTTATTTGCTCCATCCTTTCCCCTAGTAGGGTTTCTTAAAAGTCAAATCAATGGCTGTTCGTTTTTCTTTCACCGGGATCTCGAATGCCGGCCAAAGGGGGAACAGTAGCTGTCCTATTGAAGAGGAAAAGAAAGAGCCGGCATTATTAAGGAAAAGGGCATCTTGCTTTCGATTCCTTTGGGAGTTGATTTGGCGCTTTGCCTAGGGAAGGAAAAACAATATGTGGTGTCTCTCACCTGCATTTTGAAAAAAAGTTATTCCCCCCCCCCTTACTCACTGGAGAAACAACGGAAGTAGATATACAAATGAATTTTCCTTGAGTAGCTTCCCAACTACTGCGTTGGAATAAGTGGAATTTGGAATCAGGGGGCCCGCGGCCCACTGCTACGTTTGAAGTATGCCAAGCCAGAATGTACACCCTGGATCTGTTGACACGGATTAGTTATGCCTTGACTGTCAAAAGGTCTTCACTATGCGATGGCTTAGAAAGCGTCTGCCTTAGAAAGCGCCAGATCACGGTCCTCTTCAGCTAGTATTTTCTGTAGTAAGAATTCCAGCGACCAGCAAGTGCTGGAAAGTCTACAGAAGGAACTGTTAGTTGTGAGATAGTAAAACAAAACAAAAGTCCAGTGGCACCAGTAAAGCCTATTTATTTCAAGTAACTGACCAATGATGCTCGTTTATTTCAAGCAACTGGCCATCGGTCAACTGGCAGCCGGCCATGTTCTATCCCCCCCCCCCACACACACACACACACTGCAGGGTTGTGAAGCAGCGGGTTGCAAAGAGATTTACCGTCCCTATTTAAAATTTGGAAAGACGATCCAACGATTTCAGGGGAGCTTTCTGTCAAAGATATAAGGAGCTGAAAACAAACCCATCTCTGAAAGTGATTACGCTGGGAGGGCAGAACGACTCTCCCGATGGACAGGCGCTTTGATTTGAGAAACTCTCCTAAAGTCTGTATAAAAGTTTCTTGGATTATGAAATTTGCCCTTTCCTTGGCTTGAAACTCTCAGAGTTCTGGATTGAGAACTTCGAGAGAGATTTTGCTCCTGGCCTGGTGGATTTGCCTCCCCCCCCCCTAATTCGTAGGGGAGGAGCCAAGATAAGGTTTTGTAAGAATCGATTCGAAGGAATTATGCCTGCTTGGAAAGCCCCTTCCCAGTGAAACTATTTCCCCCCTCCCAACTATTATGCAGAACTTAAAAAAAATACACACCACTGCACCAACTAAATTAACGTAACTCCTTGGACACGATCGAGAGAAAATCGGGTGTTCCGCTGAAAATCACTGAACTTTTAAACCTTATTAGAACTTACTTCCCCTGGGTTACAATAGAATTAAGATAACTCGCCTTTTTTTCTGGGATGGAGCTCCTGGTCTAAAGCGTTATTTGTTTTCAGCCATCTGCAAAATATCTGAGGATATGTAAAAGTATTGTAGTTTGCAAATGTAAGTGACACTTACAAACGAAGAATGGGTGGTGAGACGATTCTGCTTTTTGTATTCTGTTCCTGTCTTTAAAAAAGTGTTGGTGTTCGGAACGGCTTCTTCCACCTTTTTTCCACATTACTAGGAGTAGATGCCGTTAGGGAGGGGGATAACTGGGCTTATTACAAATAGAGTTGAAGGAGAAGGAGCTGTGAGCATCCATTGAAACGGGTGGCTTCCATTGAAACGGGTGGTTTTTAGGGACTTTTGCCGTTCTGTTGGCTTGCTGTTATATTGATATAGCAACCGCTAGGTTTCTATCAATATAAAACACTGTAGCCATGAGAATGGAACCGCGGATGTGGCTGGGGTCTACTTTTCCGAAAGTGTGCATTTGGCTTAATTAGAATCGATTCTGCTGGCCATTTGGAAAGGTCCTGATGTAAGAAAGGTCCTGATGTAAACTTCCCCCCTGATTCTGCAGCAAATAGAATGTTCTGAGGGAGAGGGAGATGATGTCAACTCAACTAGCGCCTTTGTAACTCTCATATCCAGTTCTCGTTGGGTTTTAATCCTCGGTAAAGATACAGATTTCATATCGGAGGGTTCTTCCGCGCGAGCCCCGCTGAGATGCAGGAGGAATCGCTTTTTATGTCGTTCCCACTCGTTTTAACGGGGTCTAGGGAAGAGAATTTAGTCATGAGTTGTATTTCCTTTAATAATACAGGATAATGTTATTTCTACAAATTATTAGTTGTAAATGAATATCCCCTTTCATTCCAGAGATCAATAGACAGGTGTCCAAATTTTGAAAAGCGGAACAATACTCATAGGAGGCACAGCCTTTCACCTCCTCTTGTCTGTGTTTTTGTAAGACACACTATTGCCTACTGTGAGCGATGTAGCGTTTGCTTCTTCTTTTTAAATAGTTTCCTAGATGTTAAAAGTGGTGATTTAGGCTACTTTGAAACGATTCCTTTAGTGGAAAGAATCCTGACACGGCCGAAGAGACGTTTTTACAACGTTTCATACAGTTCAGCGCCAAGCTGGGAGCTTCCCAATAGGGCCCACCCAATAGGTGAGTGGGGCAAACGCCCAGGTGCGCCAGCGTCAGTCATGATACCTTGGCCTGGTAGGCTTCATAGGTCTAACTGGCCTGGGCTTCATTCTGCCAGGCTTCAGCGTCCTTAATCGCATGGCGGCTTCTGAAGCGTCTGAGCAGCAACGCAAGAAGGTCTCTGGCTATCGGGAGGTTGTGCCGGGCCTTCATCTCGGACAGAACGGGATAGGACAGGACGGAATACAAGGTGATACTTCCATCCCTATGATTGGGGAGGGGGGAGAGAATAAAGATGAACGACCGGGAAGCAGATGAAGAGAAGTCATCTGTAATATAAATTACGACAGATTTATAAAATGAAGAGTGCCAGGAGGGAATGCTTGCTGGCCTGGAAGCCTGAACTCTTTTTTGGTATGGAGTGGAAAGTGGAAAATACTCTGCCCATGAACAGATGCACTCCCCTCTTCCTTGCCTCCTTTTGACATTGAAAAGTAAGCTTTGGACAGGAACCCCTTATCGAATCATTTTCCTCCGGCTTTAGAGCATAACATAAGAATATAAAAAGAACCCTGCTAGATCTGACCAATCGCCCGCCTAGTACAGAAGCGCACCAGGAGAAGCTCTATCCGTCCACTTTCTCAACCCAATAAAACAGGTGATCCAACTCTCTCGCTTGCCCCCCCCTCTCCTTTTTGCCTTCAAGTCACAACTGACTTATGGCCACCCCTTAGGGTTTTCAAGGCAGGAGACATTCAGAGGTGGTTTGTCATTGCCCGCCTCTGCGTCTCGACCCTGATGTTCCTTGGAGGTCTCCCATGCTAATACTTGCCAGGGCCGACCCTGCTTAGCGGCCCCCTTCCTGCCAGGCATGCATGTGCTCTCTGCCAGTCCCCTGCCAGTTAGCTCAGCGCTTTTGTCTTAAGCTGCCCTCGGCGACAGAAACACATGGAAGGGAACCTGCATTTCTAAGGAGGGTCCCTCCTTTCCTCTTCTCCACCCCCTCCCTCCAGATTCCTCTTGGGGGCTCCAGCGTTTGTAGGGGGTTTGTGGTTGGCCCTGGGGCTGTCGTGGCTGTTTCTCTCTGCTGTCCTGCCAGGAGGACTCCGAACATGTCTGGGTGGGTCAGCTGGGCAGACATAACTAACTGGGAGACAGGCAGGGATCAGCTATGCTGGGAAAAGAGGTGTCACTTGTACGCAGTCACTTTGGTGATCAACACGGGAACGATTTATGCCTCCGACTTTAATTATATTTCTGTGTCAGGTGGCACTTCCCTGGACAAAAGCTGGCAGCCAAGACGGAACGTCCCTCCATTAATACAACCGGACTAGTTACAACATATAACGCTCACGGCCCTCCCCCACCCGGTTTCACAAGGAATGGCCGATGATTGGGGGAAGAGGGCAATCAAGGTCAAATCTTTCCTTCCCTTTCAAATGAACACAGCCTGTCCTTCCCCTCCAAGTGTTTTCATCTTGAAATAAAATGCAAAATAGCCCGTCCTCACCACTTGAAGAAAAATACCTGGGAAAACTCTGGGGTGGGTTCATACCCCTCCCCCATTTTTCCTAAGCTGGAGTGCAAAGGAAAGCGTTTGTCCTCTATAAGAGGTCGGGCTAAAAATAGATCTGCTCTTCAGTTATTCAGACAAAGATGACCCGTGATTATCAGTCTTATCCACAGTCGATTTACAGAGGATTACTTGCGTGTCACCAGAGAAAGCCCCACTGAAGTCAATGGCGGAAAATAGGCTGGAAGGCAGTTTGGGTGAGGGCCAGAACCCTAAAGACCTGGGTGTCTCCAGCCCCTTCGATATTAATGCCGTGAGCGATTTACTCCTCTTATTTCTGGCAATAGTTAAGGCTCCTGAAAGTTTGCTGGAAGGGGATTTGGCTCAGAATGTCGATCGCCTCTTGAAAATCAGGCGGAGTCAGCATTGATGTGAACAATAGTTGGATGTCTTTTACAGGTGTGTGTATGGGGGGAAGGTCCTTAAAGCCCAATCCTAACCTCAATCAGAACAGAAAATAGAACCTTTATTGGCATTAACATTAACAAAGCAAACATGCAAAGCAGCTAGACATGGATCCAAAAAGAATGAATACACAGTTCATCGGCAAATATTATAATAAACAATTAAATGAGGGTTCCCCTCCTTTCCTAACCTCAATCGTAAATCTCGTTGGCGTGGGGTTTATGTACGCATTCTAGGTATGCCTTGGACTCGGACTTGATGCTTTCCATGCTGATTTTATCTTTTATGAATATCTGTCCGTCTGATTAGATTTCTTGGCAAACCCAAGAGATGTCCCTCTAAAGCTCTGCATTGAACTCTGTGAGATCGTTCCAGAGAAAGTGCCTTGGAAATTAACGTCATACTCCCAGCAAACTGGAAGGCTTGTTTGTATGCCCATTGTATACCCACGTGAATACTCAGTCATAATGGCCGGGACTGGACATGCGGCTTGAATTGTTTTCCTATTCCCTTTTCTCGCGTTCTTTATGCAATTAAAAAGTTCAGTCTTGAAAAACAATATTTTGCACAGAAAGAGAAAAACAAACAAACCGACAAATAAAATTAGAACTTCAGGAGAATGGCAATATAAGCATTCTGGGGAGGGTGTGGTGTAAGAAGTTCTTCCCATCCCAGGTGCTGAAGACTTTGACCTGTGATGAAATTAAGTGAAATTAGCTGGAATGGACTGCACCACTTGAGAATGCAGGTGGTAGATTCCAGGACTGAAAGTTCCCTTGCATTAAAAGAGGTTCATGCCTACAGAAAACTGACACAGCAAGAAGAAAGGGGCATTCTCCCCTCTGTCCTTGCTGGTTTTCCTACTAGCTGTGTTTACTAAAAGCATTCTCCAAATTCAGAGGCAATGAACCTCGGTGCAAGAGGGCAACACCAGGAGAAGACGTTGGTTTCTGTGCCGTTTGTTGGCCTTCGTGCAAATTGTTGGCTACTGGATGAAAGAGGATGCTGGATCAGAATGACTTATTAAAACCTCGTGGTTCAAGGTGGCTTACAATAATGGTCTGCAGCAGGGTACCTTTTATTTTCTTATTTGCAGGAAGTTTTTAACATAGGGGGACATTAAAAAACCTGCTCTCCTATGATCCTCCAGCTTTAGTGTGAAATGATACACTCCATTCTGCCACTTCAGTTTCCTGCCATTCCATTCTCCTACATGTGCGACCAGGGTGTAAGTTGTCACATCCAATACTTGGTTTTGAAGCCTTCTTGGATCAGAATTCCTCCAGTTGACAGGCATGGGCTGGGAATGCATTGGAATTCTGGATCCTTGAATAAATTCTGTTCTGCACCTAGTAATTCTACACTCCATGATCTCTGTTGGTTGGGTGCTCTATTGGTTCTGATCCATCATCAACACATATACTCATGAGCTGCCTTGTGAATCAGCCCATTGGCCCATCAAGGTCAGTAGCAAATCCTGGCACCCACCACTGAGTCACAGCCCCTCCCTTATATGTGTGGTCATCATATAAAGTCAACCTGAAAATCATCAGGAAGTGGTTGCATTTCAAAAGTCTACTCACATATGCATTTCGAAGTTCTGTCAACTAGATGTCAACTAGAAGATACTGTCTCTGGGATCATAGTCAAGCAACCGTGTTTACTAGGAAGTAATCTGTACATAAGATTGTAGCTTTGAGCTACAATCCATTTATTGGAATCCAGGACATTGAAATAAATGGCTAGAATGTAGCCATAGGCGTGTTCCAGAGTGCTTCAGTGACGCTGGTCTGGAATCTGTGATTTGACATTAGCAATATGAAATATTATGTTAGACACTTTCCCCCCAGCCATGGTCTTTGGGCTTCAGAAAGCTTATGTCAGAATAGATTTGCTAGTCTTTAAGGTGCCACAAGACTGTTTGTAGTTTTGGCTTCCCCAGACTCACTGGACTATCCATCTGGAATATTTCTTCTTAGAAGAAGGTGTTGTTAATGTCCGATTCAAACACACACATAACCTCCCATTTTACTCCTGAACCTAATTCCTTGATAAATTCAGAGCAAACTACCTGGCTTCTGATGCATGTATTTAAATTTAGTTATTTATAACATTTTAATCCAGTATGTCGTTAAAAACTCCAGAGGCATGAGCAATCCTCATCAAAATTGAACTGTTTTGGTTTCTACTTTGTTTGCTCCTTGTACAAATCACATACTGAAAACAAAAATGTTGTGGCTATCCCATAATCCCTTGCAGACGGAAAGGCAGAGGCTAGCATTTTAAAAGGATACTTTGCTCAGTTATATGCCAGAGCACAAAGCAGTCACTTCCGGACGCCCGGAACTCACGCCACTGTCTCTTTAACTCTGGAACCGCTGCTAAATAGCGCTATTCGGTCAAACGGTTCTGACGCTTCCCGAAAGGTGGTTCTAATTCTTATCATTTGTCATAGAAACGAGACTATTCGTTGGTTCATATTTCGTATAAGTGAACTTCGGATTTGAACAGCCCGATGTCTGCCAAAGGCACTAGAGAATTGTAGATCACCGGCAAAACCAAGGAACCCCAAAAGACTCTCAAGAGTTAAATCAGTAATTAAAGTGGCCGTCCCATATTTCCTCCCCCCCCCCCGGAACTCCCAGTACTGCGATTGCTCAGTGAGGAGAGGCTGATTCCCCCACCAGATACTCCCCAATGTTTTAGGTGCCCATTCTTGCCCATTTGTTCACCACTGATAAAGGCTGAGAAACAAAGATCTGGGAAGGGGAGAGAAATATGGTCCAAACATTTCAAGGGCCCTTAAATAAATTCTGGTTCGGCTAGGAGGAGGCAAAGGTAGAGAGGCAGTCAGTTTATCGAGCCTTTACACTATAGTGCTGAGAATTTCTGAAAAGCAGAGCCTACACCCGTAGATCCACTTTATTTCCTAACACACAGGCTTAAATATTATTCAAAAGGTACTTTGTGTACTTTGTGTGTGCACACGATGTACGGCTGGATTGACCTACGCTTGTGAGACAGCCCCTGAGAACTATGTTTTAATATCTGTATTGCATTTCAGATTTAAACGATATTGTTCATATGCCTACACGTCTTTTAGGGTTTTACATTAAATATTGCATATTTGGGGTTTTAAAAACAAAAAAAATTTAGGACATGCCTTCAAGATCCAAGTATCTGGGCTCAGGACCGTGAAGCTGAACTATATATTTAAAATGCACACAAAATCAAATTGGCACCCCGATCAGGCATGCTTAAGTGGAAGTCCATTTCTGAGAAACGTTGAGGACAGGGTGGAGGAGGTCCTTCCTCAAGCCTCCAGTGGCTAGAGTCTCCGGCCCATTGGATTTATGTGGTTTGTGGCATTTGGGGGGGGTAGTTATGGGTCCCCCGACAAGCTCCCGCTGCTTCTGTGCGATGAAGCCCTTCTGTTTTCTTATATCACGGACAACCTGCCATCAAAACGCTTCCACACACACACGCGCGCAATCCGGAACCGACATGTCAGGAAGCTCTGTCGTTTGTTGTCTCGGTTTCGACGCCCGCCCCTGACTCCGAGGCAGGCTGCGCACAGCTCTCTTGTCGGTCAAACCTAAGCAGCCATCCCTCAGCCGGCTAAAAGGATGGACCCTGAGCCCCAGCACTGAATCACTCTTGCTCCATGGGAGAGCGCCGGCGATTGCGACAGGATCGCCTCCGAAATGTTCGTGTGTGTGTGGAATGATGATTGAGACTCCAATCATTTATCAAAGCAGGAAGCCAAAAGAAGGGAAACAATCCCTTTCGGCAAAGCTAAGGAAAAAAAACACCCTAACGATTGAGATCCAGGGTAATTTCTCCCCTCCCCTAATCTCTTCGCAGTATTTGATATGATGAATAACCCAATATAGGCCTTTAAAAATAGGTCACTGCATAAAGAGACTCCCAGCGAGCAATAAAAGAGGGGGGGACGAGGGCGCTTTAAGGAGAGCGGGCCTTTGACTTTCTCTGCTCTTTGGCAGCTTGCATCGACAGAGGACAAACGGCACCACTGAGTCGAGGATGGGGGGGAGAGAAGGGGAAAGCGACCCCCGCCTGCTGCAAGTCCCCTGTGGCAGGCCAGTTCCGAGGGCTCAGGTTGAGAGGGGGAGAAGGCGACAGAGCCCCCTGCATCCCCTCGATTGATCCAATCTGTACACCACATAATAAGATCACAGCCCCTTATTCTGCTTTCATGAATCCGGGAGAACAGCGACATCCTACTTTTACCTACAAGAGCTGGATCAGAATCCACCTTTTCACCTCCACGCCGGAGTGGACGATGTGGGAAGCCTTCCCTTCCACCACTCCGATTGGGAGCCTGACCGCGGGGTTAAATACTGCTGAGGGGTAACTAATCCGCGGTATGGGCTGCTGGGGATGCCCTTGGATTTCCGCGCAAATATGTGCCTTTGAGACGGACGGCTTCTTTGTCGTCGTCCCCCCCCCCCCCCATGGAACGATATCCCATGTTTTATTAGGAGTCACTGAATATTTGCCATGGATGTTGAATACAGAGCGGGAGGGATCAGGAGCCCTTTCCATAAAAACGGCGTTGAAATACTGTGCGTAAGTGCGCACTGGCGCGCTCGCGAGAGGAGGCGTTGGGAGAGATTGATTGAATTGGAGCTTTACAGACATGAAGTTTCAGGGACAGATAATAAATAAGAGGGGAGGGGGATTGGCCACCGGAATGGTATATTTCCTCACACCAGAGCCCAGGAGTGAAAAGGGGGAGGGGAGGGGAGGGGAGGGGAGGCGGGGGAGGGCGACTCCAGGTAATCGTTTGAGAAAGGCTCGCAGGAGCAACAAACGCGGCAAATGTAGGCGGAAGAGGGAGACACATTTCCTTTCCAAATTTGCGGGCAAACTCTGTTCGAGGTGTCCACCCTGCTCTACAGCACCAGCGCGGCTTTGTCGAGGCAGGAGGCGCCCCGGCCGCTGACTTCAAAGGGGGGGATTGGGATTCTGATATGGATAACTTGTTCCTTCTGAAATAATCTTGTTATTGGGGGGTCTTCTATGTTTAAGGGCCCTGACGATGAAGGCCCCCCCCACATTTCAGATCGCTCTGTTTCCCATTGTGGAAAATATTGCCCCCCCTCAGTAGAATGAATAAAGCAATCAAAAGTGCTGCTTTGAACTGTCCAAAAACAGTAACCATCATCTGGAACGTGACGCTTTAATACAGTCATCTCATTCTATGGAAGGATTCATTACAATAAAATGGTTCCTCTCCCCCTCCAACCCAAAACCATCCAATGACAACCCTCCCCAATCTCGCTGAATTCCCGGAGACCCTTCTCGCCCTTCCAATCACTCAGGGAGCCTTTAAGAAAATAGGAAATGTCTTAACCCCTCTCGACTGCAAGCCCTCTCCCACCAAAGAGCAGTATTTCTGCTCAGCTTGTGAGTCAAGCCACAGAAAAGGAGAGGGAGAGAGGAGGGGGGACCTTCCCTGTCAGGATCATCTGGAGTTTTTAAGGGAAATGAAATATGTCCCTTCCGTTCTTTGGTGGCCCTTTGCGCTTGAGTTATAGCAGAAAAGGGCTTAGCTAGAGCTATAGGGGGACTCTGCGTTCTCGTTCTCTCTCCCTCTACTGTCCTCTAGGTATTATCAGAGATGATATATTTTCCTAAAGCTTATGCCCAGGTTTGTGAACAAATAATAATAATAATAATAATAATAATAATAATAATAATAATAATAATAATGACGACGACGACTTGAGCTCAATACGTTCACCCATTACAAATGCTCAAATAGACTGGTCGCAGCAGGAATCAATAACAACCACCGAGTATTTTGTTCTACGAAATCTGGAAAGCAGGAGGTCGCCATGGTATTAAGACCAGGGTGCAAACTTCTACCCCAATACGTCAAACAATATGTCATTTTTTTTAATGAGCAAGCGAAATCAGACATAAAGGATGATAAAAATTACTCCAGTACCCCCCTCGGCTAATGTGAATAAATGCACACCATACTTAAATCAGTCTTCGCGAAACGTTATCTCCAAAATTGCAATGCCATGCTAAAAGTTTATTTCTGAGCCTTTAGCTGTTACCAGTTTTGCTAACGTTCAAACCCCACTTGATTTAAAACGAAGCGCCGAACAAAACGTATAGCATTATAATTTGGAAAAATAAAGTGAATGTCATTTGTAAGGAATTAAATACACACAAGCACAGAATAAGCTTTTCAACGAAATGTTTCCCTTACCTGGTGACACTTTTGCTTCTTCTGCCTCTGGTTAGAAAGAAGAATAATCAAAATTTTAGAAAGACTAATAACCATCTCAATCAAAGGGTGTGTATGGGGGGGGGGGGGAGAGCCAGAAAGCAAAACGGATAGAATTTGGGGGGGAGGCGATTTAATGCCCCCCCTCAATCCACACTGTATTATCCTGATGCAATAAAGCCTGGCTGTAATGTAATTTTAAAATATATACGTCCAAGCAAATAGTGGGGACACAATATGACAAGTGTATTTCGACATTATAATTCAAGTGGGCTCCACCTACCCTCCGCCTCCCAATTAATGGCCTAACCAAGTTGCGAGAGCCTGCATTGGCCAGACTCGAGAGGGAGCGAGGCAGAGACGGGCGGAGGAGAGGGGGCGAAAAAGTGTCATTGAGGCGAAGGGATGGCCTCCCAATCAACAATAACTTGTTAGCAAGAGTCAATTACCTCGCCTCTGCCTCTCGCCGTCTCTTTCAGCCCCCAGCCCGGGGAAGAGACGCCTCTTGCTCTGCCCTCACTCAGGAGGCGTCTTTTTCCCCCTCTCGCTCTTCCTTTGGCTGGGGGAAGAGGGAGGTGGGGTGGGGTGGGGTGGGGGGCAAAGACACATCTGGGGCGATTGGGGGGCCGCGTCCTAAAATAGCAGCTGGGAAGAGCGGCGAGCGGGAGAGCAATAAAGCGGGACGGGAGCGCCTGGGTCCCCTCTTTCCCAGCCAGGACTGCGGAGGCCGTCGGTCCAAGCCCGGCTTCCTCGGCCTCCTTCGTCCTCCGCCGCCTGCGGGAGCGCTTCCTCCTGGAGTTGAGGACCTGAAGTTTCTTGGGGGAGGCCCTCCGCCTCTCCCTCCCCGCCCTCGGCGGGTGTTCCGCGTCGGGGATCGCGGAATAGGAGCGCGGGGGTCACGCCAGGCGAGGAGGCAGCCAGCCAGCCAGGCAGGCGGCGAGAGGCAGGGGAACGGGGGTGCCGCGGTGGGGAAGCAGAAGGGGCTCCTAGCGCCCGCCAGCCCGCCCAGCATGACTTCCAAAGAGGAGGGCAAGGCGGCCTCGGCCGAGGAGCGCCGGAGGAGCCCGCTGGACCACCTGCCCCCGCCGGCCAACTCCAACAAGCCCCTGACGCCCTTCAGCATCGAGGACATCCTCAACAAGCCCTCGGTGCGGAGAAGTTACGCCATCTGCGGGGCTGCCCACCTGCTGGCCGCCGCCGAGAAGCACCCGCCGGCCTCCCTGCCCCTCTCCAGCCGGGCGCTGCTCTCCCAGACCTCGCCGCTCTGCGCCCTCGAGGAGCTGGCCAGCAAGACCTTCAAGGGCTTGGAAGTCAGCGTTCTGCAAGCAGCCGAAGGTAAGCCCCCGCCCGCCCGCCGGCCGCCTGCCTTCTGTCTGGTGGGGAATGGGGTGTGGGGGGTGTGGGGAGGTTGCTGCGCTTGTGGAGAGCATCATCTCGAGAACTTCACCTGCTCGCGTTAGAAACGAGGGCCAGGGGACCGCGGCTGCTCGGGGAGGGCCGAGGGCGAGGTCCTGGCCAAGGAACGGGCGGCTCCGTCTCCCCCAGACTCCACGCTGGGCCACTGCAGAGGGATCTGTGGCGAAGGTGCCACGAGCATCGTGCAGTTTCTCACCCGACCACCAGCACATCCCCTCCCCCAAACAATGTGTTTATAGATTAAGCAACCCACGCGTGAAATCTGTGCAGCCTTCTTTGGGGGAACCGGTGGCCTGTTTGCCACCCCCTACCCCCCAGGTTATCCATATTCCTTCCAATGTAAAAAAAAATGCAACCCAAAACAACCCTCCGAAACCCTATTGAGATGGTGCAAAATATTAGGCCTAGTTTCCTTCTGTGAGGGGAATAACTGGATCTGAATTGGCTCCCGTGGCAAACACAGGGCGGACTTTAAAACGGATTTACCCGGTAAAATGCACTTAAGGGAATGTGAGGGTGTGACCAAAAAACCCCCCCAAAACAAAACCAACCCTTAAGTTTTTATTTAGGGGACTGTTGGTGGTTGGGGGTGGTGGTGGTAGGATGGTTTTCAATGGATGTGTGTCTGTTCCGATCTTAGCGTCGGGGAGCCAGACGGATAGGTGGGGTGCGCGCTTCCTTGTGCCTATGTGAGAGAGAGAGAGAAAGGGGAGAGAGAGAGAGAGAGAAAGAAAGAGAGAAAGAGAGACTCTGAAAAGAATTATTTGCCTATTTGCAGGAAGGGATGGGATGACAATATTTGGCCAGAGACAGACCCCCAAGAAAAGGAGGAAGTCTAGAACAGCCTTTACAAACCACCAGATCTACGAACTGGAAAAAAGGTTTCTGTATCAGAAATATTTGTCCCCCGCTGACCGAGACCAGATCGCCCAGCAGCTGGGCCTGACCAATGCCCAAGTGATCACCTGGTTTCAGAACCGCAGGGCCAAGCTCAAGCGGGACCTGGAGGAGATGAAAGCAGACGTGGAGTCTGCCAAGAAACTCGGACCCACCGGCGGCCAGGTGGACCTGGTCCCCATCTCCGAGCTGGAGGCCGCCCCCGAAGGGAGAGCCAAGTCCCGCTCCCTTTCGCCCGCCTTGTCCAAGCACGGACTGGACGGCAGCGGCCGCCTCCAGCTTTCCCCGGCCTCCCCTCTCACGGACCAGCCGGGCAGCAGCAAGGATTGCTCGGAAGACGAAGACGTGGAGATTGACGTGGATGACTGAGCGGTGGCGGGAGGGGGGCTTCCTCCTCCTCCTCCTCGCCCCCCCTTCTCTTGCCCCGCAAACAAAAACAAACTGAAGAAACTGACACGTCTCTCCCCCCCCTCCCCGCGCGCGATCCCTTCCACGCCCGCACGCCCGAGGAGAGAACTGCGCCTCCGTCTCCTCCCGCAGCAGCAGCACCCGAAAACAAAACGCCGGACTTTAGGGAGAAACTCGAGAACTCCGCTTCCGCGGCAACTCCATAAGGCCGTTTCTTTTCAACACAAGCAATAAGCATTAGAAAAGAATTTAAAACCACCCTTGTTATTAAAGTAAGAACCACTAGCCCACCGGCTGCCAAACCAGGTAGCTATCCTTTTTTGGAATGGTGCAATTATGGAATCGCTTCTGTATAAATATTTAAGCATATCTATTGGGTAATTTTCATTTCTGAGGGTTGCTTTTTTTTAAAAAAACTAACGATATACTTTTTTTGTTTATAAAAGATCGCATAACCATGGAGTAAAACACGCCTCTTAGATGCTTTGTTATACAGTTGTTCAGTGGGGGGGAGTTGTTTTGGTTTTCTTAAAAAAATAAACATCACTTTAATGAGATTTAGGTTAGGGTTTGATTAGCAGTCCCCCCGCATGTTTGCAATCTGCACGATTATTTTTGTTTGATTGGTTTATTCTTTATTTCTCCCCCCCCCCAATACTATGGAGGAATGGGTTCTATTGCAAGTTTAAATATATACTTTCTTTTTTTGTCTCCTCCCAGCGCCTAGGAATTGGCCTCCAATGAGATTTCTGCCTCGTTTTACCAATTAAAAGCTATTTTTGCCATTTATTGCTATTGTTGTGGTTTTATTAAAAAAGCTACCTTTCCTAATTTTGTATGAAGGTGGTTTTAAGAAAAAAGAAACCTAGACTTATTTTTACTCTTTTTTAGAATTGTTTTGCATGCTGCCGATAAAATAATACTAATACTACTGCGAATAACAGTAAACAGATCCAACCATCAACACATGGAAATATTATCTCTATAAATACAAATGTACAGATTTAAAATGTTTTTCTTTGAGCTGTAAAAAAATTTAAAGGCCTGCTTATTTAAGTTTCATCAGGGGACAATGTTGCTTTATATCCTGTCTCTTAGAGTTGTACAGACAAGTCTTTTTTCCGATACAATAAAACCTTTACAATTTTAATATATACTTTTTAAAGTTTTCTTTGGGGATGCAAGTCATCAAAGAAAATGCCCCTTGTGCCTGTGATAACAAAATGCTTCCCTTTTATTTCAGGGGCGTCCAATTGAGGGTCTGTTTTCAGATACAGGAGCATATAGTGTCTAGAGTCTGACATATAGTCAGGTTGCTAAATTTGGGTTGGCTGAATTAGCAACTTGAAAACTGAATTCCAAACATATTCGGGAATCAAACTATAGCTAGAATCTTTCGGTTTTTGTGGTGCATATCTGAACTCATAATCCCTAAAGAGGGGGGGGGGTCAAATGTGGAAGTATCCTTGGCTATTTAAAGAAGTTGCCCCATCAAACAGAATAGATGAACGTGAACTTATGTGTGCCTGCATTCTAAAATATGGTCCATATACATGCATTTCATATGTAGTGTTTACAGCAACCCCTCCCTCCTTCAAATGATATGTAACAACATATAGACATCCAATGATTCATAGCTTTAAATGATAGAGGAATTATCCAGTTTTAACAAAGAAAACAGAAGGAAATATTTCAAGCGCTTAAAAAAAAATATAAAGCAGAGGAACCCGGGGGATAAAGAGCAAACAACCAGAGGATATGCTTGTGTCCTCCTATTGCATGGTTTGCAAAAATCGCCAGGTAAATATTCCTTCCTTCCTTAATTATCCCCCAAAAATTCATTAATTGACCCTCCCCCCAAGCCTTTTAAAAAGTGTCTGTCCCCTCCCCACAACTCGGCGCCCTGCCTTTTTGACCCGGTAAAGTGTGTTTCCCTATTCTTGGTAAAATTTATGTGAGAAGCACAAATCTGGTGTATATAGTGGTCGAGTTAAAAGAGAAAGGGGGGAGTGGAGAACGAACCGGGTTCCAACTGGGGGGGGGCGCGGCTCGTGGGGGGGGGGTAGGGTTTTTGGGGCCAGTTTCTCGGAGGCGAAATCAATCTCCTCTTTGAAAATGGATGGCGTTGTAATTTTTAGCGTAAAGCATGAAAACTGGGGACAAATGAGGCCTCTTCTGTGAAGTGACAAGCGACAATGGAGCATGCTCGGCCTCCTGCGGCTCGCCATGCTGAAACAAGCGTGCGCCTCCGTGGCAGAAAGGACCAAACCGCTTGGAGACCATATGGTTTTTGAATTTTCCTCACAATTTCCAGACAATTTGATGGATTAGGTTAACCCTCCCTTCCACTGTTTAACTCCACAATAATGGGAGTAGAGCTGCCTCTCCTCGTCCCGCCCCCCACCCCCATCCCCCCCCCGCACTGGGGCATCTGTGCCTTTCGATGGGGCTCCCATTCTTCTCCTTTCTCTCTTGGCATTTGGAACAAGTCTATGAATTACAATGAAAGGCACTTTCTTTAGTATTATTTGGGAGCGCGCTTGTCTTTCTCTCTCCCTCCCCCCCTTTTCCTCCTTTTAAGGGGAGGTGGGGGTCTATTTGCCATGGGTTTGTTTGACTTCTGTCCAGATATCACGCGAAGCCTTCAATCTTGTCCTTAAGTGTTTTTATGCTAAGCAGGCGAATCGTAAAGGCTGAAAAACTGTGACATTTATGTGAAGATCTAGTTAAAGGGCTTTATTTGTTTTCTTTATCTGTTCTCCCTCCCACCCCTCCCGATCCTCTTTCTTTCTCCCCCCCCCCCCCAGCTTCTATTCTTTTGTCTTCGAATGGATTTAATGAGGCTGCAAAAACTCTACAATTCAACTGTTAAGCAAGAAATGTGGTCGGGCTTTTGTTTTAGAGGCCAGAGGAGAGGAGGTGGGGTGCGGGGAGCGCAGGGCCGAAGTTCATTTGGACGCGGGAGCGATTGACTCCCGTGTGCAAACACCAGAGATGGATGGAGCGGAGGAGCCCCCCGCGCAAGTTTGCTACACGTGGCTAACAAGCCTCCTCCCTGGCTCAGTTTCGCCATCCTGTTTTTTTTGGCCGGGCCACAAAGACCGGGGGAATGGCGCGCCCAGCTCCTTCTCCAGGCCGGTTGTCAAGATTCTTTCAGAGGGCGGCAGCAGCAACACACGATCCAGGGGGGTCCCGACGCTTCCCCCACCTCCAGGGGTTCAGTTTCTGGATGGAGGAGTCCGGGGCTCCCCTCGGCGTAGCGAATGGGTGCTGCTGCCTGCCTTCCTCAGAATGGTCTTCCATTCCACAGGAGAGGTTAGAGGAGGAGAGGAGATTTAGCTCTAAGGATGAGTTCCCCCGCTCCCTACCACCATAGTGGCTGCCTGTGTTGCTCTGAGAGGCTGACATTCAAAGGCGGGGGGGGGGCTACATAAACAAAGCGGGAGGGGGCTACATAGGCCATTTATGCATGGGAGGTTTTGCCTTGGATTTGCTGCTTTCTAGATGCACATTTCCCCCATCCGAATTCTCAAAACTCCGCATGGGGGCTTACAGTTGAGTTCTGAGAATCTGGATGGGGGAAATGTGCATCTAAAGAGTGGCAAATCCAAGGCAAAACCTCCCCTGCATCAATGGCCATAAACCAGCCTCTGCGGAAGGCGACTTGGCCGCTGCCCTTCACCGAGCCCTTTCTTGCACGGAAGCCGAGCAGACTAACCAAACAAACCAGGAAAATTATAACCAGACAAAAAACAATTCATGTTTCGGTCTCAGGGTATCTCGTATCTCTCTCCGGTAGCCCCCGACTGGAAGTTGGTGGGCTGTATATTTCCCGAGACAGACGGAGAGATGTGAAAAGGAGTGTTTCGGGCGAAACAAGAGACATCTTGACACCCAGACGCGCCAGAGCTGAGTGGACATTTGATGAAATCACTACTCTACACAAAGCCCCGAGCAAGGGGAGGCTTTTATCTCTCACCAAAAGAGGGGGCGGCGGGGAGGGGGGGGGCAACCGGCCTTTTAAAAAAAATGTAGCCCTATGATGTTGGATACCTGGTTTTTAAAAAGAAAAGAAGAAAAAAGAAAAGAAAAACCGCACGTTTCACGGTTAAGTGTATTTCTGTGCTTGAGAGGAGCGGAGTCCTGTATAAAGAGAGACGTCACTCACCGGCCCTCCTAGCAAGGCAAACACAATCTTTTCAAACCGGGAAATCGGCAAAGGAAATTGGACCAGTTTAGGCCCGGGACAGGCGAGATTCTGAACAGTGCTGGAATATTTGTAGAGGTCCCTGAGCAGGAGAACGCGGGGTTGGTTTGTTCGCTTTTGTAGCTTGGAGGGCCCCGCACAACAGAGCGACCGAAGTAACACGCCGGTCCTAAACACCTTACAGTCACTTTGCGGTCCCTGGAACCTCTTTCCAAATACTATCGGTTAGGCCTGCCCTCTGGAAGCCAGAGCCTGCGCCTCTTTAGGGAGAAGTACTTTGCTGTAAGCGACTGACTTCCAGGCAATTGTGCCAAGGACGCCATCCTTAGAGTCATACAGAACTCTTCTCCAGGCGTCTTCAGAGAGGCTGCCTGGTAAGACACAACGCTTCCTCTTAGGATCAGTGACGATTTTAAATTAATCCCACAGGGGTGATTTTAGGATTTGAGAACCTTCCTGTCTTATGCCCCACACCCACCCGCATTCCCCTGCCATTGACTTTTGCTTAAATTCGCTGCAATTTATGGGTTGAGAATAGGAGTGGAGAGCTGGGACACAACACCCACTCTTTCTCTCTCTCTCTCCACTGTTGCAATCTTCAGCCTCCTTCTCCCCTCCCCGCCCTAGCCGGTTTTAGGGCGCCTGTCCTGGCTTGAGCCGCGGGGCGGGGCGGAGAGGCGTGTTTGGCCCGGGTCCCTGGAAGCGCAGTTTCCCCTCCGCGGGCGGCGCGGGAGAAGCCACCGGCTTGGGACCATTCGCGCTTGTAGGACGCGCTAGATTAGCTGCTGGCTCCGTGTTGGGAGCGCCTGTTTCGCCACCGGGATCCGCTCTGGGGGTCGTTGGCCGGGAGCAGGCGCGCTCCGAGCAGCCCGCAGGGTGCTGCGGGGTCCCCACCCAGGCGCACAGCCGGAGCCCCCCGCGGCTTCCTCCTCCTCTCGCCCGCCCGGCTCTCTGGAGCCCCTCGCCGCCCGTCTTGCCGGGGGGAGTCCCTAGGCTATTTTTTCTCAAGCTAGTGACGAGGAGACCTGCGGGTGTGAGAGACTGGCCGGAAAGCCCACCGAGTCCTGCGGCCGGGGGACCAATCCCTCCCTGGCCCGGGACCCTGCCAGGGGACTCCGAAGGCAGCCCGGAGGCGTCCCCTGCCTCCTGGCCAGCCCGCTGGGGCTGGTCGGCTGGCCCCCGGGCTCCCCAAGGTAGCAGCCGCGAGAGCCCACCCCCCTCCTCCCGGCGGGGAGACGGTTGAGTCAGTGAAATCCAGTTCCTTATTTTATGAGGTGTCAGGGGCTGGTGTCAGACGCGGCAACGATAACTAATACTACCGTCTGAGAGACCAGAACGTGGTAATTAATCCCAAAGACTTAAGTGTATTTTAGTTCAGGAGGAAAAAAAAAATCACTAATTCAATCGTCCGGAAAATTGAAGTTTGATGCATGAGTCCCTGTTGAAAGGAAGGCGCTCCCCCCACCCCTCTCCTCGGATGCCGGGGTTGAGGCTGAAGTCGCATCATCTTCGCTTGCCTGTTCGAGTTGCGTGAGTGTGTGTGTGCACTCAGACGAGCACGCAGCCCTCGGTCTCCGCATCACACCCCGCTGAATTCACCTGCAGGACAAGAACCCGCAAGCATCCACACCCGCTCAACGGGGACCAAGTCCCCCTGGATTTGGCCAGACTTACTTCCGAGTAAATCCCGACAGGATCAGGCCGGGAGGGCTGAATTAACTGGGGCTAAACCCTTCTCAGGCTTTCTTCCGAGGAAGCTGCTTTGGATGGGGCTGCCTGAGTGGCGATCTTAGCCCTGCGCAGCTGGTAGGGAGAGGCCATTTATGCACGGGAGGTTTTGTCTTGGATTTTCCCCTCTCTGGATGCACATTTACCCCATCCAAATTCTCAAAACTCAAAAAGTAAGCCTTCAAGCAGAGTTTTGAGAATCCAGATGGGGTAAATGTACATCTAGAGAGCGGCAAATCCAAGGCAAAACCTCCCGTGCATAAATGGCCAGAGCGTCCCATTCAACTGGGGGCTCTCTGCAGGATGGAAGCTCTTGCTTCGGGATCAATCCAGCTGAACCCAGTGAAATGTATTTATGAGCAAACGAGGCTGATGGCGCTGACAGATAACGCCTTCGTTATCTAGGTGCCAGTTTCAAAGGCATGCCCGTCCATGCCTGCAAATGCACATCCAGGCAAACTGCAGTTCGGAGTGCAAAGACCATCTGCGCGCTTCGACACCTACACAGCCCCAGGAAATAGAGCCCCAAACAGGTTCACTTGCACCAGGATGACCTTGCAAGGATCTCAGGGAGCTCTTCTCTTTCCACTACACCTGCACGTTGCTGTACCCTGCCTCATAATACCCACAACGCTGCAAAGACCCTCACTTCAATGATGCCGCCAATCTTCGGGCAGAAACCTAACCACTCTCTCTTTAGACATTTATGCATGGCAGGTTTTGCCTTGGATTTGCCGCTCTCCAGATGCACATTTCCCCCATCCGAATTCTCTGCATGGGGGCTTATTTTTGAGTTTTGAGAATTTGGATGGGGGAAAATGTGTATCTAGAGAGCGGCAAATCCAAGGCAAAACCTCCCGTGCATAAATGGCCATTTGTCTCTGAGAGAAGGGCCACAAGTCCAAACCCGGGGCGATGGTTAATATTGGACGCTTCCTTTGGCTAGTTAAATAATCCTGACCCCCGACCTCTCGCTCTTTAACGTCTGACGCTTGTAAACAGATGCACAGGTTCCACAGCATAACCTTTTACATCTGTTTCCATACATCAAAGGTATCATTTTTGAGACGTCGATATTTGGCGTGCCGGCTGTTACTCTTTGGGCCCCTAGAACAAGAGTAGACGGAAGAGGAATCAAGTTACTCAGCACTCCTTAATCCCGGCCTTCTCTCTTTCTTTGATAGATGGGCTTGCTTGGGGGCGTGCGGGGCAAGGGTGCCGCTGCATAGGAATGCCCTTTTGTGTCTGAAGAGGGAGGGAGTCTCCAGGCCCTGAAACCGACCCAGCAGGTAGACCTGGCCTCCTGCCTGGGCTGGGCCCAGTGGAGACCCAGGATCGAATCCTACATCTGTGCCGTTTTAGATAAGAGATGTGAAAATATATTAATAAGGTCCCAGTTGATGTTCTCAGTAGAATCAAGGGAAGAGCCTTTTCCTAGGCTGTACCACTTTGAACGTTCTCAGCAACCCCCCCCCAAAAAAACCCCTCACCCTCTTAAACCTCTTGCTGCAGGAAGTCACTCTAGCATTTTTTCTGGAATGATCTTTTCCTACATGTACAACTCCTTCTGGTGGAGGTTATTGATGATACCCACCTCTTACCTACAGGCAGAAGTGGTAGGATTCAGGTAAAGCTTTACTATGGTTCAACTTGCATGAATAAGACTGGTCCTGAAAAGGGGCTCCTTTTTTTGCCATCAAGTCACAGCTGATTTATGGTGACCCTGTAGGATTTTCAAGACAAGGGACATTCAGAAGCGGTTTGCCATTGCCTGCCTCGGCATCTCCCCTGGTATTCCTTGGAGGTCTCCCATCCAAAATACTTGCCAGGGTCGAGGTTGAGAGTTTGTGACTGGCCCAAGGTCACCCAGCAGAGCGGGGATTCGAACCTGGGTTCCCAGATCCTAGTTCCACACCTTAACCACTACACCAGGCTTGCTCTCAAAAAAGGGCCCTCGCTACAAATATTTATACCTGTTTATATATAAATATCTCTGCATAAATAAAGACAGGTCCGTGGCTGGTTTGTTTATTACTATTCTGCCTACATCAAATGCACCATTTGCAGTTGCAGTCCCAGATTTCTTTAGCATATGGGCCTGGCCTTCCTTCCCTGAAGAAACTCGAACTCACTGCTTGTCCGGCCGCTGGGACGATCCATTGCTTTACAGCTGTTTGTTTATTCGGAATCAAGTCCCACTTCTAGATACTTCCACTTAGGCAGCCCATCGGTTTCTGGGCGGCAAGGCCCTCTGCGCTCAGTAGAATTTAGGCCCAAGGGCAACAGAGGTGGGCAACTTTCCTGGTTTATTCCAACAGTTATTTGTGAAACAGGTGACTCAGGATTGAGGGAACAATCCTGGGCAGATCTTCTCGGAAGTAAGTCCCATTCTATCCAGTAGGGCTGTTTTTAGCATTGCTTCCTGAGTACACTTTCCCCAGAGGCACCGGAGCCTACTCTTCTGGGAGAAGAGGCTCCTTCCTTTGTTCCTTTTCAAGATTGTTCAAGATCAGGAAACACTTTGGGTTGCAGACACACGAACAGGAGATGAGAGAGGACCTGAAAAGCTTGAGCAACACAAATTAAGCCAGAAGTGGGTTTTCTGTTTTCTAACGACAGAACGACTTATTTCAGCCAGGGATCTCTTAAAAAACAGCGGCTGCACTCGAACTACAGTTCTCCTAGAGGCATGAACCAGTGTCTGGGCTGTACCACTTCGGCGTGCAAATCTGCTCACATTCCCCCAAGGAAGAGACAGATGGGGGAAAGAGTTAGGGGGAGACACTTCTCAGATACCTGGTTTTCTCTGTAGCCAGAGTATCCGAGGACAGGGAGGAGAGGCAGACAGGTGGCCCTCTGCCTGCAGTAGGAAGTGCTACAGCTCGGAGACAGGATGCTACTTCGGCGAACGATAGACCCACACAGAACGAGGCACAGACGGGTTTTTCTCCACGTTATCCATCATTAATAAGGAAGATGACCTATTTCCTTGTCCACAATTAGCTCTTCAAAAGTGTCAGATGGTTTAAACTCAAAATATCCCACCACACCTCTATACAAAACACGGTTTTTTTTTTTTTTTGTAAATCCACTGATTTCAAGGGAACGTAGTAAGAGAAGTATGTTGTGACAGGAGAGCTCAGCTCAAGGGCAAGGAGGTGTGTGCAGTCCCTGAAATCAAGGTCAACAAGGACTTGGCGGTGTTAACCGGGGAATACCAGCCTCTCTCCCTCTGGTCGTGATCCTCTGCTGGTGAAACCGTGGCAGTGGCCGAACGAGTGCTTCGCAAAATGTGACTGACAACACTGGCCGATTTGCCACAATTAACTCGTTCATCGCCCTTAAAAACAGCAACAGCCTGGGATGTTATCCTCAATTGTCTCGGTCCCTTTAAGGAGATGAACAACGATTCTCCCCAAGCATACCTGATTTATTTGTGTAATATTTAGTCGAACAACCGTTACCTGCATATACAACTATTACTGAGGCGGTCGAGTATTTGAATCGGTTAACACGACCTGTCTGTTTCCAGCTAGCAGCAATTTGCTTCTCTAAAAGTCGTGCAGCGGTGACCAAGCCTATGCAGAATTCACATGAAACATGTAGGGATCGTTCCTCCTCCCTCCTTAGCGAATCCCATTAACTAACTTCAGAAATAATCGTTTTGCACATTATTAATCACCAGTGGCGTTTCCTATTCCCGGTTAAAATTTGCCCCACAGGCCTGTGTTGGCCCTCCCTTCCCAGCCATTCCTTGAATGTACAGCCCCCTGGCCCGCCTCCTTCCAGCGCCAGAGACAAGACGTTTAGGGTGGCCATGCTTTATTTCTAGGCTGGGAAAAGCTTCACCGGCTTGACTTCTGCCTTTCAGATCTGCTCTTAAAGAAGCAGAAAAGAGGTGCTGTCCCTCCTTCCAGACGCTGGTGCATTCCCGCTCCTGAATACAGGCAAGGTTCCCCTACCTTTGAGGTTTTCCTAGCCAGGAGGCATTCAGGAGCTGCCTTGATGGAATCCACACCTACTTCACCTCCGGCTATTCAAGGCACAACAACCACGTCCTCTAAACCAAGTGGTGATCGTCCGCATTCCCAGGACTATTGGTGGAGTCCATGACAAATATTAAACGACTTTTGCTGCAAATAAATCATGACTTCACTGAAGTCAGCATTTTCAAAATATTCCTAGTTTTAACAGTTTGAACTTCATCCTAATCCAAAGGAAGGGGGCTGGGTGATGTTATCAGAAAGAAAGGAGGGTGGATCAGGATGCAGGATTCTGTCTCCATCTCACTTCAAGATCCTCTCATCTACAGTTCAAGCCTGCGTGCAGGTGAACTACCAGCAATTAAAGGTAAAGGTCCCCTTTGCAAGCACTGGGTCATTCCTGACCTATGGGGTGATGTCACATCCCCACGTTTTCTAGGCAGATTTTGTTTACAGGGTGGTTTGCCAATGCCTTCCCAGGTCATCTTCCCTTCACCCCCAGCAAGCTGGGTACCAGCAATTACAGAAAGGCTAAAGCTGGAAGAATTCCCGACTTCACCTAGCTATTGATAGCCTGCATTTAGACAACACTGACTGACTCCAAAGTATGCACCAACTTTTATTTCGACTAAGCTCCTATGCCTGTAAGAAATCCAGCTGTGAAAGTTGGCAGGCAAGGAGATGCCGGACTGTGAAGTGCTTCAGTGGTTGGACTTCTGCAGTTGATCTTAAACATTTCTAGTCTGTGCCACTTCTAGCGTCTGAGAGCATTTGGAACAATTTCTGGCGTGTTTGTTTTAGTTAACACACTAAGCCTAAATAAATCTGCTTGGAAGAAAGTCAATTACACTGATATCAGTGGGTTTAAGGCATGCACTCATTGTTGGTAAATCTGTTTAGAATGAATTGCAGATCAGTGGATTGGTGGATTAACAATGTATTCCTAAACAGATTTACATTAAAATTTTAACTGTCTTGATTTTTAATCGAATTGTACCAGTTTATTCAAACGACTATCTTCTCTTGTACCTTAATATTTCATTACTGATTAATTGATCAACAGTGCATTCCTAGGAAGAATGACTCCAGACGAAAACGATTGAAAAAAAGTGGAGAACCTCCCTGGGGTAATTCTGCATAGGACTGTACTGTAGAGCTCTGATTTTTCGATTAGGCGTTTAGTATTAAAGGCGATTATTCTAGGCTGGTGATCTTGTTTGAACTGTTGTTGCCTGCTCCTCATATTCATTGTGACTTTAAAATGATTATTCACTTACTTTTCATTCTCACTTTCAGATGTGGGTGACACTGCCTTTCCCACCATCCTGTTGAAGATGGAGATAGCACCTGTGGTGGCAAAAGGTGCTTCTGCATCTTCAACAAACCCCTCACTCAGGCAGGATTCTGATTGGAAGAGGAGTACGAAGTAGCACACAGACTCACTGCTAGGAATTTACATTGGCTAACATGTGTGTGTGGTGTGTGTACACACTAGAAGAACCCTTTGCAGTCTCCCATTCATCTAGACAAGGTAAATTTCTTGCCTCAAAGTCATGCACTCAGTGTTTGAGGCTGAATTGTTTATTTATTTAAAATGCATTAGCCGCCTTGCAGAACTCAAGGTGGCTTACAATACAGATGAAAAACAGTCAATAAAAACAATGAGAATAAAACAACAATTATAGAAACACATAAAAGGTCACAATTTAAAAACCCCAAGAAGACACCTGCTTCATCATAGAGACTGTTATTGTCAGTGAACTTTAGAAAACAAGTGATTCCCAAAAACTGGACAAGATAAGCAGCCATCAAAAGAGGCGATGAATGACAGCGTCTTTAAATCCAAGATTCCCCCTGCTGTAACCAAGATATATTTCCTATAAATGTTCTCTACTTCACCTGATTTGCACGCCAAATATGCAGTTTTAATTTTGTCTCCATTTACAAACTGAAACAGGCTGGGCCAGACCCACCCACCCCCCTTTCGTGTTGTCAGGTCACAGCTAGCTTATGATGACTCCGTGGGGTGTTCAAGGCATGAGACGTTCAGAGGTGGTTTGGCATTGCCTTCCCCTATACAGCGACCCTGGACTTTTTGGGTAGTCTCCCATCCAAATACTAGTCAGGGCCAACCCTGCTTCTGATATCTGACGAGATCGGCCTAGCCTGGGATATCTATCACTTATTAAGTCTTCAAGAACTTAATGTGGTGTTATTCAGTAACTGGAGGGGGGGAGTCCTGTCCCTTTAATAGATACTTGATGGGATTTATGCACACTAAGCTTCTTTGAAAGGGACAGGTCATTTTCCTCCAGACTGGTTGGCAACCCTTCCCTATAAGAAGTATTATAAGTGATACCCGAGAGGATAAAGGATTGAAGATGATCTTGCTTTTCAGCCCCTGCTTGAAAGAGATGCTAGATCATGCGCTTTCCAACCACACCATGGGCCTTCCTGAAAGCCGTGGGAACGTTTCCAGGTGAAACAAACAAACAGGAGGGGGGCATTTATTCAGGTAACTCCTATAAACCGAACTATTGAATAAATGAAGCTGTCAACAGTCTATCTAACCGAGTACTGTGACTATTGTCTATTGTGACTGGCAGCAGCTCTTCAGTCTATCTAGCGCATGCGCCTGGGAAGAAGGCACTCTACCATGCTTGGTTGTTGTTTTTTAAATAAAAACACAAACGATTTTATAGGTTCCACCACAATGGGTCAAAGCTGCTGTGGAGTAACCACGTGGATAGGTGACAGAGTATAGCCTAGGGTGTGCTTTATTTATTTAATACACCTCTAGTTTTTCGATACAAGGTCCTCAAAGAGGCTTACAACATTAAAAATACAGTAAGCCTTCCCTTCCCACTGGTAAGTTTAAATGGCGGCTGATGCGCGATCCAAGCAAGGAGGAGCCGGGCGCAGCTCTGCCGCTGACTTTGCTCTCTGGGTGAGACTTCCGAGATTTTTGTTTTGTTTTCAGAGACTGATTAGAGGGAAAGGTTTTTAGTGGTCCCATCTGTATTTTTTATTGGATCGCTCCCACTCCCAGCCTTCAGACTACTCCCCTGGTGCCTTTTCAAAAATTACTTCTAGTCACAATTACAATATGCAGGTAACATGATTACCTTAGCTATAAGGATCCGCTCCTAGATGACTACGCGGAAAAGTGCCTCGTGACTATGAAATTCTGGGGCGCACATTCTCACAATCCCAAAGCCTGCTTGTTCCCACACTGCGTGCCAGGGCTGCATGCAGCTTGGGAACAAGTAGGCTTTGTGATTGTGAGACTTGTGTAACTTGGTGACTTCGGCCATCGTCATATTTTGCCTGCAAAGTATGTCGAAGCAAAATGTCAAAAAGAAAAGAATACAGCAGAATTCCAGAAGGCAATGGAACGCAACAACCCGTGTGTGTGTGTACGTGTGTGTGTGTGTGTGTGTGAAGTGCCCTCAAGTCGAAGCCGACATATGACAACCCCCGCAAGGGGCTTTCAAGACAAGTGATTAAGCAGAGGTGGTTTGCCTTTGCCTTCCTCTGCAGAATCTTCCTTGGTGGTCTCCCATCCAGGCACCGACCCTGCTTAGCTTCCTAGATTTAACAAGACCGGGCTATATTTTACCACATCCCCTCTACAACCCCTATAACCGTTGGAAAGCTCTTTAAAGCAAAAGGGTGCCAAAACACCGAGGACTTTTCTATTATTGAACATTTATGTTCTGGAATCCAGAAGAAGGGCATTTTCTTAAGCAATTGACAACCTCCGCCCTCTTCCTCTTCAGTTCTCTCTCGAATTTTTACAAAGATACTAAGTAGGAGGTCTGGATGGGAAATGATGGAGAATTGGTCGCAGACATTTAAGGTAGGAGAATCTTTTGTGATAAAGTGATTTGGTGAGAAAGTGCAATGTGCAAGAATTCACCCAGACGTTTTCTAGACCCTGCCTACATGTTCCTATGGATCTGAAGCCAACTGGTAACTTTGGGAAAGAGTTCCATGTGCATCTACTTCTCTCTGTGTGTAAAGTGCTGTCAAGTCACAGCCGACTTACAGCGACCCCTTTTGGGGTTTTCATGTCAAGAGACTAACAGAGGTGGTTTGCCAGTGCCTTCCTCTGCACAGCAACCCTGGTATTCCTTGGTGGTCTCCCATCCAAATACTAACCAGGGCTGACCGAGATCTGACGAGATCAGGCTAGCCTGGGCCATCCAGGTCAGGGCGCATCTACTTCCAAGGAACCTAAATTCTCTGTCTAAAATCGACCCTGCTCATTCCAAGTTCAAGGCACCTATGTGCGTTGGATCGGTGTGAAAGTCAGGTGATCCAGGTCCCACCGTAACAACACTCTATTCCATACCTCTCTAGATTAAAATTTAAAAATCCTCCTTAAAGTACTGCTACTATTGTTTAGAGAAAGATTTTTCTTAAGTGTGGAAGAATTACCCATTTCTGCCAGACGCAGCTCTTCCAGTCTTAAAGGGGTTGTGTGTGTCACAGAATAGGAGGCTTTGGATGACTTTCTCTGAAGTCTTTCTAGAGTTGTTAATGGCAGTATTCTGAAGGAGGGTTTAGGAGCCGGCTACAGCATAGAGAGCCTTTCCAGCCCTGGAACTAGATGGCTGAATCCCGCAAAAGGTTGCATCCTGCTTGGCCCCAACCGTAGTGCGCCCGGAGAGGCTCACCTCTAGGAACTCGCGCACTGATGAGTTCTGCTGGAAAACATTCTCGCGAAGTCGCTGCCCTAGTCCAGAGACCGTGCAGTCAAAAAGTTTTCCCTCCCTTCTTGTTAGAACTAAATCCATGCTTTTCAAAGTGCTCCTCTGGGTTGTACTTGATTAGTGGGGTCTTAGTTGATGGATTTCTGCTGACAACTCTTTTTGGTTGCAAAGGAGTCCTAATCTAGGTGTTGAGGAGGATGCGGCAGCTGGAGCTCTGATACCTTGAACTGGATCCACTTCCGGCATCCAGGTGAGCATCACGGTTTTTGCTTGTTGGCTTGTTTGAACTTCTTGCAGCTCAAGCTGGAAGACAGCTAAGAGGTCTCCAGGCAGAGCAAGTCGCTTTCAGTGGTTTATCACTAGGACACCAGGTTTCAGTATCTGAATGACAGCTTTCAGCGCAGGTAAAGTGCTTTCCACCACAAATTAGAGGGTAGAGTTAGAGGGAAGAGCTTCGGATCTGACCACAGTTAAGAACTAGCGCAGAAGCCAGAGCCGCTTGAGCATAGAGAGCAGAGAGCCCATGAGAAGATACTCGCTGGACCAGAGTCAGGGGTTTGCCATCCCACGTTGCCTTTTTATTATTTGCTTTATTTTTAGTCTTATAATCTGCCTTTCTCATTGAATCTCAAGGAGGATTACATCAGTGCAGTCAATAGGATGAAAACTTCTAATAAGCAGGGTAATAGGACTAGGATTATGGAAATCTGAAACAAACTATATGTCAGCGAGGGCATGCAATCGGACCCGGGATAGCGAGGTGACTTTCGTTTCATCTCTCCTTCCCATGGGAAGGAAGAGGCAACAGCCAAAAGGCTCGAGAGATCTCCACTTCAAAGTGACTTCCTGATTGTAATCCTGCTCTGATCTTAAGGTGTGAATTCTCTCTCTTGGTATTGGGGAACCGCTGGTGTTTTGCATTTCAAAGATGTTACTTGTAAACATGCTAGCGTGTGTACGCTATAAGAATACCCTCCAAATGATTTGGCGCCATTGTAACGTTGTGTTTCATAGATTACTGTACCCTTCCTTTCAAATAAATTCTACTTTAACTCTCTGCTAACGTCTGGAGTAAAGTTGATGATTCCTGAGAGGCAACGGAGTCCTAGAATCTGACAGTACGTTACAATCCCAACCTTTTTTGTTTTCGGGTCAGAAGTAGTATTAGGATGTCTGTACCACCCTCGGGGCCGCTCAACGCGGGAGAGGAAAGTCGGCAGACTCCCGCTGATATTGAGGTTGGCCAAGGAGAAGCGACCCCGGAGCAGCGCCCACCCGGGCCTACCGATGTCCCTGGGAGGCTGACGTGGACCCCCCGACTCTCGGGGGCCGGGCAGCGGCAGAGAGCAGCGTCAGAACCAGGAGGCGACTTCTACCGGGGACCGCTGGCCGCTTGGTATGGAGAGGGGGAAGGGTGGAAGGACCCCACGCTCGCTCACACCCCTACCCTCACGGCAGAAGCGGCCACTCTGATACGCGGACAGAATCAGATGCTCGTTCTGCAGAATAGGGACCTGCAAACTCAGCTAGACACCTTGCAGCGGGATCTCGCAGCTGTTCTAGGGGCAGTGAGGGGGCTTGGACAGCCTGTGCAACCACCCCAAACGGATTCGCGGCCGACTACAGGACCGCTCGTTGTTGGGGAGGCTCCCACGCCCAGACGCCCTACGGCCAGAGACCTGAAGGTATCTTTCGACGGATCCAGCTCACAGTTGCCTCACTTCTTACTCCAAATTTCCGGCTTCATGAAGGACCAGGGGGAGACCTTTGCCTCGGAAGAGGCTCGGGTCAGGTATGTGATCAGCCTGCTGGAGAAGGAAGCGGTGGAGTGGGCAGTGACAGCGGCAGAGACTATGCCTAGGGTTTTGGCATCCCTGGATGAGTTCTTGTCCGCTCTGCGACGCAGGTTCGAAGACCCCCACCGGGGGGAAAAGGCAAAGGTTGCCCTGCGTCGTTTGAAGCAGGGAGCCCGCTCAGTAAGTGAGTATGCACAAGACTTTTTATCTTTGTCGTGCAAGATACGGGAGTGGAGCGAGGCCACAAAGGTCCAGCATTTCCGCGAAGGGTTGCGGTGGGAAGTGCTGGATGGCTGTTTGACTTTGGGAGATCCAGAATCGGTGGAGGAGTGGATAAGTTTAGCAGCTCTGGTAGAGAATCGCAAACTTACCCTCCAGTTCTCCAGGGATCGTCCTTCGAAGACAATCCCTATCCCGCCCGCGAGAGGGGACAACGCAGTAGGCCCCCGGCGAGAGGGAAGACATCGAGGAGTCTACAGTCTCGACAGGGCGCGTCGGTTCAGGGAGGGAGCTTGCCTTCAGTGTGGGAAGATGGGCCATTTTGCAGCAAAATGTACCAACACGCCGTCAGAAGGGACGAGCAACAGGGCGACACAAGAGCGGGAGGCGACACCACCTCGGAATCTGGAGCACAGGAGAGCGGAGGGGATGAACGGTCGCCGTGGGGCGGCGGCCCTGCAAGCTGAAACCTCATCGGATCTCCACAATCGTTGTACCCGAGATAGTTTCCGAAGCCCCTCACCGGCAAAAAACGAGGACGGCCTTCTGTGAGGGAACCGGCACAGAGGGCACCCGCGGAAGAAACCAAACCGGCTCCATGTAGGGTGAGTGATCAGGGAGAGACATTACTGATACCTGTGGTGTTACGAAACCCCCAAGGGGGGGAACCTGTGGCTGTTGTGGCTATAGTGGATTCCGGGTGCTCCCGGACCCTAATTGATCAGGCGGTGGTAGAGCGTCTGAAAATTGGGACTCGAGAACTGGACCAGTCCCTACACTTCCATCAAATGGATGGGAGTGACCTGCGGGGGGGGCCGGTTCATTTGCGCACTCGCAAGATGTGGTTGGGGGTGGGAAATCACTGGGAACAAATCCACTTCACGGTAGTTCCTAAAATTTCCTACCCGGTGGTGCTCGGCATCAATTGGTTGGTGGGGCATAACCCGAGCATTGATTGGGAACAAAGGCAGGTGGTATTTGGAGCTCCCCAGTGCGAGAGACACAGCCGGGATGATTTACCTGGAGGGGAAGGGGGAGACGCCGCTGCTTTGGAGACGCCCACGTTACCCCCAGAGTATAGTGACTTTTCCGATGTATTTGAAGGGACGGATTGTGATTTATTGCCTCCTCATCGCACAACGGACTGTGCCATCGAACTGATTAAGGATGTGAAACCGTCCAAGGCTCGAGTTTATGCCATGAGTCCTCACGAGAAAACAGTGCTGCGAGAATTTCTGGACAAGAACTTGAAGCGGGGTTTCATACGGCCGTCCAAGGCTGCATTTTCTTCTCCCTGCTTCTTTGTGAAGAAGAAAGGTACATCTGATCTCAGACTGTGTGTAGACTACAGGGGGCTTAACGCGATTACTGAAACTAATGCCTACCCCCTTCCCTTAATCCCGGATCTCCTGAGTGCGTTACAGGAGGGTTGTGTTTTTTCGAAAATTGACCTGGCGGAAGCCTACTACAGGGTCCGGATCAAGGAGGGGGATGAAGCTAAAACAGCCTTTTCTTGTTGCTATGGTTTGTTTGAATTTTTAGTCATGCCATTCGGTCTGTCTGGGGGGCCCTCGTGCTTCATGCAATTAATTAATGAGATCCTACACGACCTCCTATTTAAAGGTGTAATAGTATTTCTCGACGATTTATTAATTTACTCCAAGGATCCCGCAGAGCACAGAGAGTTGGTGCGGGAGGTGTTGAGTCGTCTAAGGGACAATCATTTGTATGCTAAGTTATCAAAATGTGCATTCAACCAAGACCAATTGTCGTTTTTGGGTTATGTGATATCTCCCCAAGGGTTAAGCATGGATCCGGAAAAGGTGCAGGCAGTGTTAGGATGGGAACCTCCCAGAACTCGCAAACAAGTTCAGCAGTTTCTGGGGTTTGCGAACTTTTATAGAAATTTTATTCAGGATTTCGCTCAAATAGCCTTGCCTATTACTGATTTGCTTAAAACCAAGGGGAAGGGGCAAGAGGCCACCTTTGCACAATACCAGGTACCTTGGACTGCCAGGTGTCAGGCGGCTTTCGAAATTCTTAAGGAGCGCTTTACCTCTGAACCCATTCTGGCGCACCCAGATTGCTCCAGGCCATTCACCTTACAGGTAGATGCCTCTGACAAGGCGATGGGAGGCGCGCTCCTTCAGAGGGATGATCAAGGGAGACTTAGACCCTGCGCATATTTTTCTAAGAAGTTCTCTGGCCCTGAACTCAATTGGCCAATTGGGGAAAAAGAGGCAATGGCGATTAAACATGCACTCACGGTTTGGCGACAGTTCCTGGAGGGGGCTGCCGAGCCCTTTGTGGTATGTACTGATCACCGCAACCTCGAATCTATTTTGGGTCAGCGGAAGCTGTCAGCCAAACAAGTGCGTTGGTCTACCTTTTTCTCTAAGTTTAATTTTACCATCAAACACATGCCTGGGAAAGAAAACTGCTTAGCAGACGGACTGTCTCGCATGCCGCAATATGAGTGTCAGGTTGAGCGGCCGGTGGGTTCTCTTTTCACACGGGAACACCTGGGTTTGACTCCAGAGGGGAATAGTGCAGGAGTTCTGACCAGAGCGCAAAGCCGCGCGGCGGCACAGGACTCGAGTTCGAGTTCCCCTCGTGAAGTGGTCGCTCCCACCTCCTCATCCCCAGCAGTCCCCGGAGAACTCTCAACCACTACCGCTGGGGAGGGGGGGGGAAATCTCCCAAATAGAGCGAAGGGACCAGGCTGAAGGGCCGGTACCCACCCCCTTGCCGGGGTCGGATGTTGCCATTCCCCGCCTCTGGGCAGTTCCAGAAAGCCTCCCGGAGGTAGTCAAGAAAAGGTGGGGGGAGGCTCTTCAACGGGAGCGGGAGGAAGAATCTATCCCGTCCCAGATGACGGACAAAAACGGTATCTGTAAGAACAAACATTACGTGCCCAGGGAACTGAGGCGGGAGATATTGGAACGGAGCCACAGTTCAACAATAGGGGGACATTTTGGGTTTGCTAAATCCTTACACCTAATAAGAAGACAGTTTTGGTGGCCGGGGATGCGCCAAGACATCGAAGTATTTATCAAATCCTGCCCTGTGTGCGCAACTAGTAAACGTTTGATGGGAAAACCCCCGGGATTATTAAAGCCCCTAGAAACTCCCGAGGCACCCTGGCGAGTGATTGGGATGGATTTCATAACAGACCTCCCATCCAGTCAGGGGAAGACTGTCCTGTGGGTAATCACGGATCTTTTCTCTAAGCAAGTGTCAGGTTGAAGAGCCTCCCCCCACCTTTTCTTGACTACCTCCGGGAGGCTTTCTGGAACTGCCCAGAGGCGGGGAATGGCAACATCCGACCCCGGCAAGGGGGTGGGTACCGGCCCTTCAGCCTGGTCCCTTCGCTCTATTTGGGAGATTCCCCCCCCCTCCCCAGCGGTATTGGTTGAGAGTTCTCCGGGGACTGCTGGGGATGAGGAGGTGGGAGCGACCACTTCACGAGGGGAACTCGAACTCGAGTCCTGTGCCGCCGCGCGGCTTTGCGCTCTGGTCAGAACTCCTGCACTATTCCCCTCTGGAGTCAAACCCAGGTGTTCCCGTGTGAAAAGAGAACCCACCGGCCGCTCAACCTGACACTCATATTGCGGCATGCGAGACAGTCCGTCTGCTAAGCAGTTTTCTTTCCCAGGCATGTGTTTGATGGTAAAATTAAACTTAGAGAAGAAGGTAGACCAACGCACTTGTTTGGCTGACAGCTTCCGCTGACCCAAAATAGATTCGAGGTTGCGGTGATCAGTACATACCACAAAGGGCTCGGCAGCCCCCTCCAGGAACTGTCGCCAAACCGTGAGTGCATGTTTAATCGCCATTGCCTCTTTTTCCCCAATTGGCCAATTGAGTTCAGGGCCAGAGAACTTCTTAGAAAAATATGCGCAGGGTCTAAGCCTCCCTTGATCATCCCTCTGAAGGAGTGCGCCTCCCATCGCCTTGTCCGAGGCATCTACCTGTAAAGTGAATGGCCTGGAGCAATCTGGGTGCGCCAGAATGGGTTCAGAGGTAAAGCGCTCCTTAAGAGTTTCAAAAGCCGCCTGACACCTGGCGGTCCAAGGTACCTGGTATTGTGCAAAAGTGGCCCCTTGCCCCTTCCCTTTGGTTTTAAGCAAATCAGTAATAGGCAAAGCTATTTGAGCGAAATCCTGAATAAAATTTCTATAAAAGTTCGCAAACCCCAAGAACTGCTGAACCTGTTTGCGAGTTCTGGGAGGTTCCCATTCTAACACTGCCCTCACTTTCTCCGGATCCATGCTTAACCCTTGTGGCGAGATCACATAGCCCAAAAACGACAATTGGTCCTGGTTGAATGCACATTTTGATAACTTAGCATACAAATGATTGTCCCTTAGACGACGCAACACCTCCCGCACCAATTCCCTGTGCTCTGCGGGATCCTTGGAGTAAATGAGCAAATCGTCTAAAAAAACTACCACACCTTTAAATAGGAGGTCGTGTAGAATCTCATTAATTAATTGCATGAAGCACGAGGGCCCCCCAGACAGACCAAACGGCATGACTAAAAATTCAAACAACCCATAACAACAAGAAAAGGCTGTCTTAGCTTCATCCCCCTCCTTGATCCGGACCCGGTAGTAGGCTTCCGCCAGGTCAATTTTCGAGAAAATACAACCCTCCTGTAACACACTCAGGAGGTCTGGGATTAAGGGAAGGGGGTAGGCATTAGTTTCAGTAATCGCGTTAAGCCCCCTATAGTCTACACACAGTCTGAGATCAGATGTACCTTTCTTCTTCACAAAGAAGCAGGGAGAAGAAAATGCAGCTTTGGACGGTCGTATGAAGCCCCGCTCCAAGTTCTTGTCCAGAAATTCTCGCAGCACTGCTTTCTCTTGAGGACTCATGGCATAAACTCGGGCCTTGGACGGTTTAACGTCCTTAATCAGTTCGATGGCACAATCCGTAGTGCGATGAGGAGGCAATAAGTCACAGTCCGTCCCCTCAAATACATCTGCGAAATCACTATATTCTGGGGGCAACGTGGGTTCCTCCAAGGCAGCGGCGCTTCCCCCTTCGCCCCCGGGTAAATCATCCCGGCTGTGTTTTTCGCACTGAGGAGCTCCAAACACCACCCGCCTTTGTTCCCAGTCAATGCTCGGGTTATGTCCCGCCAACCAATTAACGCCGAGGACCACCGGGTAGGAAATCTTAGGCACTACCGTGAAGTGGATCTGTTCCCAGTGGTTTCCCACCCCCAGCCACATCTTGCGAGTGTGCAAATGAACCGGCCCCCCCCGCAGGTCACTCCCATCCATTTGATGGAAATGTAAGGGTTGATCCAGTTCTCGAGTCCCAATTCTCAGACGTTCTACCACCGCCTGATCAATTAGGGTCCGGGAGCACCCGGAGTCCACGATAGCCACAACGGCCACCGGTTCCCCCCCTTGGGGATTTCGTAATACAACAGGTATCAGCAATGTCTCTCCCTGGTCACTCACCCTACATGGAGCCGGTTTGGTTTCTTCCAAGGGTGCCCTCTGTGCCGGTTCCCTCACAGAAGGCCGTCCTCGTTTTTTGCCGGTGAGGGGCTTCGGAAGCTATCTCGGGTGCCACGATCCGATGAGGTTTCCGCTTGCAGGGCCGCCGCCCCCCGGCGACCGTTCGTCCCCTCCGCTCTCCTGTGCTCCAGGTTCCGAGGTGGTGTCGCCTCCCGCTCTTGTGTCGCCCTGTTGCTCGTCCCTTCTGACGGCGTGTTGGTACATCTTGCTGCAAAATGACCCATCTTCCCACACTGAAGGCAAGCTCCCTCCCTGAACCGACGTGCCCTGTCGAGACTGTAGACTCCTCGATGTCTTCCCTCTCGCCTGGGACCTGCTGCGCTGTCCCCTCTCGTGGGCGGAATAGGGATCGTCTTCGAAGAACGATCCTTGGAGAACTGGAGGGTAAGCTTTCGGTTCTCCACTAGAGCTGCCAAATTTACCCACTCTTCCACTGACTCTGGATCTCCCAAAGTCAAACAGCCATCCAGCACTTCCCACCGCAACCCTTCGCGGAAATGCTGGACCTTTGTGGCCTCACTCCACTCCCTTATCTTGCACGACAAAGATAAAAAGTCCTGTGCATACTCACTTACTGAGCGGGCTCCCTGCTTCAAACGACGCATGGCAATCTTTGCTTTTTCCCCCCGGTGGGGGTCTTCGAACCGGCGTCGTAGAGCGCACAAGAACTCATCCAGGGATGCCAAAACTCGGGGCATAGTTTCCGCCGCTGTCACTGCCCACTCCACTGCCTCCTTCTCCAGCAGGCTGATCACATACCTGACCCGAGCTTCTTCCGAGGCAAAGGTCTCCCCCTGGTCCTTCATAAAGCCGGAGATTTGGAGTAAGAAGTGAGACAACTGTGAGCTGGACCCGTCGAAAGATACCTTCAGGTCTCTGGCCGTAGGGCGTCTGGGCGTGGGAGCCTCCCCAACAACGAGCGGTCCTGTAGTCGGCCGTGAACCCGTTTGGGATTGTTGCACGGGCTGTCCAAGCCCCCTCACTGCCCCTAGAACGGCTGCCAGGTCTCGCTGCAAGGTATCTAGCTGAGTCTGCAGGTCCCGATTCTGCAGAACGAGCATCTGATTCTGTCCGCGTATCAGAGTGGCCGCTTCTGCAGTGAGGGTCGGGGTGTGAGCGAGCGTGGGGTCCTTCCACCCTTCCCCTTCTCCATACCAAGCGGCCAGCGGTCCCCGGTAGAAGTCGCCTCCTGGTTCTGACGCTGCTCTCTGCCGCTGCCCGGTCTCCGAGAATCGGGGGGTCCACGTCGGCCTCCCAGGGACATCGGTAGGCCCGGGTGGGCGCTGCTCCGGGGTCGCTGCTCCTTGACCAACCTCAATATCAGCGGGAGTCTGCCGAAGCTCCTCTCCCGCGTTGAGCGGGGCCGAGGGTGGTGCCGACATCCTAATACTACTTCTAACCCGAAAACAAAAAAGGTTGGGATTGTAACGTACTGTCAGGTTCTAGGACTCCGTTGCCTCTCAGGAATCATCCACTTTACTCCAGACGTTAGCAGAGAGTTTAAAGTAGAATTTATTTGAAAGGAAGGGTACAGTAACCTATGAAACACAACGTTACAATGGCGCCAAATCATTTGGAGGGTATTCTTATAGAGTACACACACTAGCATGTTTACAAGTAACATCTTTGAAATGCAAAACATCAGAGGTTCCCCAATACCAAGAGAGAGAATTCACACCTTAAGATCAGAGCAGGATTACAATCAGGAAGTCACTTTGAAGTGGAGATCTCTCGAGCCTTTTGGCTGTTGCCTCTTCCTTCCCACGGGAAGGAGAGATGAAACGAAAGTCACCTCGCTATCCCGGGTCCGATTGCATGCCCTCGCTGACAGCAAGTTCATCTCGTACCGTGTGAAGGGATGCCATCTGCACATAAACTGGCTCGCTTGTTTGTGCACTGCATATTCAAATTGCACGGATTTCCACGGAAGGTCCTGAGTGACAGGGGCTCCGTGTTTGTGTCCAAGTTCTGGAAAGCGTTTTTAGGAATTGTAGGTGTGCAGTTGGGTTTGTCATCTGCCTATCACCCCCAGACGGATGGGCAGACCGAAAGGGTTAATGCGGTGATGGAATGTTATTTGCGTTGTTTTGTTAATTATCACCAAGACAATTGGGTTGATCTGCTGCCACTGGCAGAATATGCCTACAATAACTCGGTGCACTCTGCAACCGGGGTGAGCCCATTCAAAGCAGTTTATGGAATGGATTTTGGACCATTAGGGGCTGTACCCACCCCGCCAGAAGGCGATCCCCCCGAGGTGTCTAAATGGGCTCACACAGTGAGGAACACTTGGCCCTGGCTTGTAAAAAACCTGGAACAGGCTAAAGATAGGTACAAACTACAAGCAGACAAACACAGAACACCTCAGTGGGAATTGAGGGTCGGAGAAAAGGTGTATCTTTCCACTAAGAACCTCAGGTCTTTACGCCCGTGTAAAAAATTGAGCCAACGGTTTGTGGGCCCATTTTCTATCTCCAGAGTTATCAATGAGGTTACGGTAGAGCTGGAGCTACCCAAATCCTTACAAGGGGTGCACCCGGTGTTTCACGTGAGTCTACTAAAACCCTTTCTACAAGCACCAGAATGGCACCCCGAACCCGAAGCGGCAACTCCCATCATGGTACAGGGCGAACGGCACTTTGAAATCTCCAGGGTGCTCGATTCTCGGAGGCGCAGGGGCCGACTGGAATATCTTGTGCGTTGGAAACATTTAAATTCCAGTCACGATGAGTGGGTGTCCGCTGTTCACGTACAGGCTCCAACCCTTGTAGCGGATTTCCATCGCCATTACCCGGACAAACCAGGAAATCTGGAGGGGGGGCCTTTGGGGAGGCGGAGTGTCAGCGAGGGCATGCAATCGGACCCGGGATAGCGAGGTGACTTTCGTTTCATCTCTCCTTCCCATGGGAAGGAAGAGGCAACAGCCAAAAGGCTCGAGAGATCTCCACTTCAAAGTGACTTCCTGATTGTAATCCTGCTCTGATCTTAAGGTGTGAATTCTCTCTCTTGGTATTGGGGAACCGCTGGTGTTTTGCATTTCAAAGATGTTACTTGTAAACATGCTAGCGTGTGTACGCTATAAGAATACCCTCCAAATGATTTGGCGCCATTGTAACGTTGTGTTTCATAGATTACTGTACCCTTCCTTTCAAATAAATTCTACTTTAACTCTCTGCTAACGTCTGGAGTAAAGTTGATGATTCCTGAGAGGCAACGGAGTCCTAGAATCTGACACTATAAAGTATTAGACATCATATGTTACACAGTGCAGAAAATGTTTATACATTAGTATAAAACAATGCAGTGAGAGCAGGGTAATACATACAGCAAACAAACAATACATGCAATACTTAGTGATATAGTTCACAGTCTGTTCCCTTTATACAAGAATATTTCTGAAGTATTTGATTATAGTTTGTGGAATGATAGAAGCTTGGGAGACCTCCTGACCACCTCAGGCAGGTGAAGTGGGAGCTGCAACAGAGAACGCCGGAACAGGGGCAGCTTCTGATCTTGCCCACTTGCAGGGTGGCACCGACAGAAGGCCCTGCTCAGACCAGGGAAGTTTTAGTTGTGGGGCATAACAGGAGAGGCAGTTTTGCAGATCTGAGAATTCAGGGGCACACAGGGTTTTGTATGGAACAGCCAATGCTTTGAACTGAACCCTCGTAACTGATGAGCATCCAGTGGCCTGACTGCAGAGTGCGGCTAACATGCATGTGCCGCCTAGCTCCTAATAATAACTCAGCTGGGGTGTTATGCACCAGCTGGAGTCTCTCAGTTGCCTCTGTGGGGAGACTGATATAGAGTGCATTACAGTAGTCTAGTCTCTATGTTACCATGACATGGGTCGAAGGGGCCAGATAAGCCGAGGTAGGCGGCCTTCTTAATGGGCTAAATGAAGAAGAAGGCATTTTTGGAAGAAAGTGTTTTTGCAGCTGCCTTAACCTCCCTCTCCAGCAATAATGCTGGGGTCAGTATAACCCTCCCAGACTCCCAACCCAGTCAGCAAGGGTCAGCTGAACCCCACCCAAGGTATAACTTTCAAAGCCTCAGACTAGCTAAACGATCTGACTAATTAGACAAGAAATCCTCTTACCAGCGATCTCAAAGGGTCTTATTGTAATTCCCAGAGGATTGGCTGTGAAAGCATCTGTGAGAACACCCTGATTGGATCTGGGCATCAACACTCCATAGTTTCAGCCCCTCAGTTAAAAAGCACACTGGAAGAAGAGCCAGTGCCGCCTTTCTTCTTGATCTTGGCTTTTTTTTTAACCCCCCCCCCAAAAAAAGCTCATCTCTCATTTCACAGGTTGCTCAAGGTGATGCTGAAACGTCGACATAATGCATGCACAATACCTCCTTTCCCTTATATATCAATATCCAAGACAGTAATCAGACAATCGACTGCAGGCGTGCTATAAGCAGAAATTGATGCGGTGGGGGGTGGGGGTGGGTCAAGACAGGGTCTTTCAAGAAAGGTGACAAAGAAAAGAGTAACTAGCAGAAATGGCTGTATTTTACTGCCACGACTGCATAGAAGGCTCCAGAGGTTTGACTAGTCTACAGACTCTACAAAGTAGTTATATCTGTTTCCGCATCCTGAATATGCGAGGAATGCCTTCATGCATACCACAAGATTAACTTCCACGTTTTTTTAAAAAAATATGCACACCTTTGTACACCAGGGCAAGCCTGTACATCTTTCTAAGTGTATTAACTTAAATGGACTTAGAAGGATATAACTCTGCTTAGGATGGCGCCAATAGATCCCTGTGCATTCCTGCCATCATTTGTAACAAAGACACCAATACATAAAGGCACAAATACATCTTATCTGCATATATTCAGTCAGTATTTAAAATAATAATAATACATCTAAGCTGCGCTCAGCCCTTAGAAATGTGTACATGATGTATATTATTTGTGCCTCTTTTATCATTCCTCCAGTACTCATAGGGTGAAGGGTGCTTTATGAGAATTAGCTTATTCTTTTGTTCAATAATAACAGCATCAATATTCCCATTTTACAGATGGAGAAGTGAAGACCAAAGATTGCTACTTCCGCAGGAAGACTTATTAAACAGTCCTTTACACAGAGAAAGCACTGGATCCATGTAGTGAATAGAGTGATTATAAACAAAACCAGTTGCTGTCTATTGCCAGATTAAAAAAAAAAGTAGACAATTCCATGTAACTTTATAGAGTACAACATCAATTACTTATGTGGAAAAAATTCCTTTTTCCTGTCTGTTCCAGGGTTACTCAATGCGCCTTACAAAAATAGGTGAAAAATGTTATTGAATCATTGGCTCCATGAGAGTTGGATGGTTGGAATGTGTATATAATACCGAAAATGTATTTCCGTTCTCTTTGGTTAGTGGATAATTTAGGGTGACTACCTTTCAAGCCCTCTCCTCCCTTGTCTTCAAGGGGGACCTGGCACACCACCAGGAGAAGACTTCCCCTTCGCATTAAGCTCGGTGCCAGGCTCCTGTTAAAGGCATAGAAATGGGACCACTGTAAAAAGCTTGATCTTGTGCATGTCTACTCTGAAGTAAACCGCACTGTGTGCAATGGGATTTATGGGCGTTAGTGCGTTTAGGACTGCAGCCCCAGCTGAATTCAAAGTCTTTCCTCGATCTGATGTCACGCTTTCAGTTCCTCCGGACCTTTCTTTGGACCAGCAGGATGTCTCTTTGGGGGCTGCTCCGTGACAGTTTTTCAGTATCCCAGACCAATCGTGGGAGGGGGGAGAGGGGAATGTGGCCCATTCTTAACCACGTTAACTCGGAAGTCAGTTACGTCCAACCAGTGGCGGGCTGGGTCAAAAAATATTGGTTGCCAGGAGACAAAGGGGGCCCACCCACAACTATAAGGCTATAATTTAATTTTTATAAGAGATAAATAAAATTGTCAAAAAATACATAAGTGGGGAAAAGGTACAATTAAATTTTTAGTTGCATACAGTAATAGTATTGGCACTTCTATTATATTTTCAAGCTACTAAAAGCCCTGCTGGATCAGACCAAGGCCCATCAAGTCCAGCAGTCTTTTCACACAGGGGCCAACCAGGTGCCTCTAGGAAGCCCCCAAACAAGACTGCAGCAGCACCATCCTGCCTGTTTTTCACAGAACCCAAGATAATAGGCATGCTCCTCTGATTCTGGAGAGAATAGGTATGCATCATGAGCAGCATCCATTTTTACTGGTAGCCATGAATAGCCCTCTCCTCCATGAACATGTCCACTTCCCTCTTAAAGCCTTCCAAGTTGGCAGCCATCACCACATCCTGGGGCAGGGAGTTCCACAATTTAACTAAGCGTTGTGTGAAAAAAAACTTCCTTTTATCAGTTTTGAATCTCTCACCCTCCAGCTTCAGCAGATGACCCCGCGTTCTAGTATTATGGGAGAGGGAGAAAAGCTTCTCCCTGTCCACTCTACCCAAACCATGCATAATTTTATAGACCTCTATCACTAACATAATGCCTAATGTTAAAGGGGGCCCACTTCAAGCTGACACCCTGGCCAGCCTGCCACTGCGTCCAAAGCATCCTCGTCCTTAAGAGCCCTCGCCACTCAAGGCTCCCCCACCCCCCCTTCGGCCGGGACAGCTCCGGTTAAAAACGAGCCATTGAGGAGACGATTAATGACGTCATCGACCCCCTGCAGCCATTCATCACCCAACGCTTCCCGCTCGCCTTTCTTTTACCCCCTTCCCCCGGAGGGACCACGCAAGACCCGGTTTCCTGGGGGGGGGAGGGGGGGAGAAGCCATCCAGGCAGGGCTTGGGCGAGATGGGTCAGCGTTTTAAATCACAGCCACTTTGGCGGAGGCTGAGAAGAGAGACGGAGGGAAATGATTGCATATTTGATGAGACGCTTTGCCAAACGAGGGGGTGCTGAAGTGTGGCCGCCCCTGTTCAGATTGGAAACGGCCTGAGCGAAGCCGAGGCGGGGTGGGGCGAGGGCTGGGTGCACGCGTGGGGCTACCTTGTGCATCCGCGCACACCCGACCCGCACCTCCCTCCCCCCACCTTCCTATGTGCAGAAGTCGTTATCATTTTTGTTAACTTTTTATCGACTGTTTGCTAGATGGCATGCCACTAAAGTGTATGATTTGAGATGAAAAATTAGACAGATTAACCCGAGGGGAGAGCTTGATTGATTACTAAATAGGATCAATTTGAAAGTTTTAGTCATAACGTTTCTGTAGAGCCCCTTAATACTTCAAACTTCAATTTTACGGGCTATTGAACTAAGCATGTTCCTGACAAAATTGATATATGTATTAATTTGCTTTAACTGTTGATTAATTACTCTCCACTGAAAGAATTATATGGAGCTGTTTGCCTCGGATTTGCATATTAATCAAATTCTAGTTGATAATTCAGTTGGTGCAATGGATTTCAGAAAGAGGGGGAGAGACGTGGGGCTAAGACGTTTAAGAGTATTGATCTAAGCCAGTCTCTGGTTTCTATTGTAAGCTTGGGTCTCCCACCCCCCATCACACATACGCGCCCCTCCCTTTCTCCATTTTTGGTCCCTGGCTGCTTAGCTGCCAGTTTAGTGCATTAAAATCAAAGATGCAGAACGCGTTAGCCTGGCTATTTGGTGAAAACAGAAATTGCCTGTCCAGTTTTTATGATGTTCTCAGCCTGAGCAGGCTGCACTTTAATGCGTCCTGTCAAAATGTCTGGGATTTAAAGGGAAAACAGCACAATTTAGCGCTGAGTAATTAATGACAAACTACCTGGGTAGTTAGAATGGTAGCAACACCTGCGCTTGCCCCAGAGGGTTAACTAAGTATCTGCAGAGATGTGAGTATTTGGGGGAGGGGGGATACCTATTAAATGATCACATCTACTTTATTTCCCCCTCGTCATAGCCCTGTGCAAACGTGCTTGTGTTTTGGGTGGCGGCGGCACCCCCCCTCCCTTTGAACAGTAATATATTTCTTTGCCGGTGTGTGAGGTAGAGGTCTAGGTGGCCCATGTTTCTAAATGGGGAACCCGCCAACAGTAAAACAAAATTAACTGGAGAGCGCCTGGTTTGCAATGTCCTGAGAAATTATCACTGGGCTGGGAATTGTGAACGTGTGTCTCAGTTTGGTAAAAGGTTGAGGGACAACAGGCGACCATAAATTTAAGGCTTCACGGGGATGAGGCCACCGACAGCAAATGGGGGACACTAATCTGATTTGGCTTCACAAACTCTATTGGCTTTGGGGGGGGGGCAATGGAAAAGGGGCCCCATCAATTCCCTTCAGGAAATACAAATGTGCATTTTTTTAATAAAAAATCTGTCTTTTCCTACTATACTTTTCTATTATCATTGCTGATTTTCAATTTAAACAGTCTCCCCACCCCTTCCTCTCTTTTCAGTCACATTCTGATTCAGTTAGTTTCCCCTCCCTGCTCTGTACCTTTAAAAACAAGAAAACACACACACATCCTTGTTCTAAAGAGTGTATGAGGGGGTCTGGGAGGTGTAAACCCCTCCCCATATCTATGGATTCAAAGGGTAACAGTGTAATTAAAACCAGATAATTAATGAGACAATATTCCTACAGCTTACATCTTTAATGAACAAAACCCTTCAGGGCAGCGTGCTCTTCCAGGCTCATTAAAGGGAATAAAGTTGTGGGGCTTATATACTTCCCAGTGTGTTAATAATAACCCAGCAAGTGGATGCTTTAACCAAGCATAATCGCAGGGGCCCAACCAGATACCTGGAAAGAGCTTCGCCTAGCGCGAGGTGTTTTTTGTTTTTGTTTTTTGCAAAGGCTTAAATATTTTAGATGCAAAGTGGGGCACGTGGAATCTTAAGCTTTACGCACGAAAATAATAATAAAATCTCCAGGCCATTTAACCGGGCGCAAGCTTTCCCTGACGCAAAACGCGCACAGCTGAGGCCCTGTGCGGGCTGGATGGATGCAGAGCAAAAAGTTCCAGTTTCTGGCCATTTATGCAGGGGAGGTTTTTCTTGGATTTGCCGCTCTCCAGATGCACATTTCTCCCATCCGAATTCTCTGCATGGGGGCTTATTGTTGAGTTTTGAGAATTTGGATGGGGAAAATGTGCATCTAGAGAGCTAGATGACTGGGGAAGGCACTGGCAAACCACCCCCTAGTAAACGTCGGGATGTGACGTCACCCCATGGGTCAGGAATGACCCGGTGCTTGCACAGGGGACCTTTACCTCTTTTTCTTTTCTTTTTTTTAGAGAGCAGCAACTCCAATGCAAAACCTTCCATGCATAAATGGCCTCTGTTTTGGTGCAACGGCTTTTGCACTAGCTCAACTCTTCCTTTCTGGTATGATGCAAGGCCCTTGGTTGCGACTGAAATCTCCGGCTAGGAAAATAACAGCCTCGGGTTTAATGCTCAGAAATATACAGCCTGCGTCTCCCCGGGTTGGTTCCATACAGCCAAGGAGATCTTGCTTCCCCCCCCCCCAGTCTCCCCCCCCCACACACACTGGAAGATCCCGAGGTAATATTTCCTTTTTAGTACGTTGCGAGCTTCTAACTCAAACGGTTATTGCTTCCCATTTTTAAAGTTTACTTAGCAAAAGGCCCGGCTAACGTGAGCTGCTTTGGCAAGCTCCGGAATAGACGAGGGGGCTCCGCCTTCAGCTATACAGCGCAAAACGTGGAGGGGAGGGAGTGGGGCTTTTAGGGATGAGTTATATTGCAATCAACTTAGTAAATCTGCATGCAGAAAAGGATGCTAATTAGTCTTAATAGTCTACCAATATGCCCCAAGACTGGAGACACAACAAACGTAAATCTGCTACCGATAAATATTTTTAATTGTTAAATTTACTGGAAAGGAAGTTTTATTTGCCTTGGCAAGCCCACGTGACGTGACAGGGCGAGGGGGGGGAGGAGCCGAAGCCGCCATCGCGAAGGGGTCAGAGGCTGGCTCTGGCAGCCCTCCTGAACGCGCTTACTCGGGAGGAAGCCCCCTGGAACTCAGTGGGACTGACTTGTGAGGAAGGATGCATAGGATCGGGCTGCAAGGCTGCAATGCTAAATACACCCAGTTGATAAGAAGTCCAGTTGCATGCAACGGGCCTGACTTCTGAGTAAACCTGCAGGGGATCGACCTTCTTGGAGGGGACCGGGGACCCCCCCCCCGGCCCCACCCTCAAAACCAGTCCCCTCTCACTGGCCCCCTCCCAAGCAGAAGAGGCGCGCGGTCTCGCAAAGGCGCATGCACTGAGCCAGCGCTTGGCAAAATTAGTGATGTATCACGTTAATTACCAATGTGATTTTCAAATGGTTGCAGGCAGGCCCAAGGAAAATTAATGGAAATCCAAATTCTAATTATGTGGCTGTTGTTAAAGAATTAAACTAAATACTCTGGGAGGGAGGGACGGACGGGGGGAAGCAGAGAGGAAGAGGCGTCTGGTTGCATAAGGAACGCTCCAAACGCTGCAGCCACTCTGGGTTGGGAAACACTCCAGCGCGCACCTGGGAAATCGCTGGCGTCCTTTAAAGACACGCCAAGAGCCATTAATTTTAAGAGCCGAAGACACAACAAGGCGATACAAACGCTTCTTCCAAGCGGGGGTTCCGGATAGGAACAGGCGAGGACGCCGCACGGTGTGTGGGGGGAGAGACAGAGAGGTGGTCGGGCGCTCCTCCGCCTCTCCCCTGGTTGACCTCGGACGGGACAGAAAGGGCGAACGTATGGGTGGGGGGCGATTCCCCGGTTAATGGTTCACCGGTGAAAACCCAGCTTTGAAGCAGAGCTGCCCAGGTGAGAGGCTTTCAGGCCGGGCTGACCGGGCTCTGCGATGCAGAAAGGAATATATGCAAAAGTCAATGAAATCAACCTGGCAAATCTGGTGGCTAGGACAGCTTTCTCCTCCCTCGGTTAGAAAAGAGAAGGCTCACACGCTGTCCTCTCATTTTGTGGCTCAGTGGAAGAGCATCTGTTTGGCATGCAGAAGGTCTCGGGTTTAATCCCTGGCATCTCCAGTTAAAGGGACTAGGCAAGTAGGTGAGGTGGAGGACCTCTGCCAGAGACCCCGGAGAGCTGCTGCCGGGCTGAGCAGACAATAATCACTTTGATGGACCAAAGGTCCGATTCAGTATAAGGCAGCTTCATGTGTTCATGTACAGTCTGGGCCTTTACAAAGGCGCGATTGATCTGGTGAGGAAAAACCTAGACTGGGGTGACAGGGACTAGCTCCACATGCAAGAAGAAGAAGACGACTTGGTTTTTATACCTGGTTTTCTCTTCCTTTAAGGAGTCTCAAACTGGCTTACAATTGCCTTCCCTTCCTCTCCCCACGACAGACTAGTGAGGCAGGTGGGGCTGAGAGAGTTCAGAGAGAACTGTGACTAGCCCAAGGTCACCCAGCAGACTTCATGTGGAGGAGTGGGGAAACCAACCCAGTTCACCAGAATAGTGTGTCGCTCATGTGGAGGAGCAGGGATTCAAACCTGGTTCTCCAGATTCGAGTCCACCACTCTTAACCACTACACCACGCTGCCTCTCAAACAGGGGAAGGAAGCTGTACCCTGCCTTCAGACATTGGAAGCCCTTCTTCCTTTCAAGCCTCTGGTTTCTCACTCTCTCTGAACAACACTGAGGAATAGAAACTTATTTAGAACGTCATTAACTGCTAGGCAAAATGTGTACGGTTGGGGTTGTTGCATGGCATTTGAGAATCTTGAGGTACCTTGTGATTGAGGCAATGTTTTAAAAACTAAAATACTTTATAATTGGGGGGGGGGACCCTCTATCAGTCATCTTGGGATGCAAATGATGGTTGAATATTCAATTACAGATAAATCTACATCCCAATTTAACACAATTTAAAATAATTTAAATTTCTCAACTGTAATAGGAATAGCCAGCCATTAATCAAAATATTCATGTCAAGCAAGTTGGGCTTAAAAATGTTAATTTAAAGGAAGACAATTAAACAATAACAACAAAACTAACTTTAGTTGGTAAGTCCTAATATTTGAGTTGATTTTCTGTAATCAGATGGTGTTTCTTTGGCTGCAGCTGAAAGTCTAATTACACTGGATTAGGAGGCAACGTAGGAATGGTCTTCTGTTTTGTTTGGAACTGGAAGTGACATCTGGTCATGCACCACTAATACAGCCAAGTCTTAAAGACTATTTTGAAAAGAGACATTTTTGCATTTAATTAACACATAGTATAGGAGATTTCCAAACTTGTAGAAAGGATGATGGGGCAGCATATGAACAACCCAGAAGGTGTTGACAACTTAAGACCTTTCCCCAAACCTTCAGGGTTCTTATTCATGTGCCTGCCCACTGCTTTCTTCTTCCAATTATCTTGGAGAACAGTATGGGAAGAGGGCAATGGCTCTCTTGCAAAACAGTATCTTCTTTGAGGCAACTATGGCACAGAGATCTGGGTTCAAATCAGCCAGTGGCCCTTGGCAAGTCGCCCTATCTCCGCTGAACTGTTTTATGGGGGGAAACAGAAGAAAAAACTGTACTGAACTTAGAGGAAGCCCAAATTTACAAATGCACTCAAATGAGAATTGGTAGTGAAGTTCAAACAGGTTGCATTCCACTACATTAATAGGAGACTTTTTAATTATTCTCACCTATTTTCTCTATCAGAGAAAGAGGACTAAAAATAAATTGTCTGTAGGCTGTCCTGCCCAGAGCTGGATAGCCCAGAATAGCCTGATCAGGTTCAGCCCTGGTTAGTATTTGGATGGGAGACCAGCAAGGAAGTCCAGAGTCCCTACATGGAGGAAGACAATGGCAAACCACCTGTGAACATCTCTTTCCTTGATAACCCTATGGGGTCACCATAAGTTGGTTGCAATGGTGGCAAAAAAAAGGGGCTGTGCACTGCTAAGGCCACTGCCAACCATTATAGGTCCTAAGAAACCGCAAGGACATCTGCAGTGGATGTTCAGTGCAGATAGTCTCAACATCTGCAGTTTTTTAAAGATTCCCCTTTCTAGGCTCTAGCCCATTTTGGCTAGAGTGGGACACCAGTCCATTTTGCAGGGACAGCATGGATAATGGGATCTCCAGCACCCAGTTGTACCAAATATTTGGGTTGAAGCTGATGTGATCCTGTTGCCATCAGTGGAGACCACAGACCTTACTTTATTTGATCCATTGTGTTAAGACTCTTTGAAAGAGTGAAGAGGTTTTGCTGTCATCCCATCTATAAACAGCTGTGACAGTCCCTTTGTGAGAATGCAGTGGTCCCATTAACCTGTAGGGCCAATTGCGTATCACCAAACTGGGGTGGGTGGGGCTTATTTTCAATCCCTGAAGTCTTGACTGTAGAGTTTGGGAGGAGGGTATTTCTACCCCTTTTAATATTGTGCTCACAACTTGACATGCAGCCCCCTTGAAGGAAACATTGTGTTATGGAGAAAATACTTTGTGGTCTCCTGCTTGCTCCATCTTTATCTCCTTTCTTCTGTCAACATAATATCGCCCTTCTAAGGGGCCACGTGATCCTTCACCTGGTTTTTCTGTTGAGACTGCTTGCTCTACTTCTGGGAACAGTTGCCAAAAAAAAAAAAAAAAAAAAAAAGGTGGAGCACTGTCATGCCCATAAGTCTGGGGCCCATGAATGTCCCCACACTTTCTGTTCTCATAGAACTCCATCACAATGTGATAAAACTAGGTACCAGTGCAGCTCTTTCTTTTCCCTTCCTGCCCCAAACAAACTAACAAAATACTGAAGCAAAGTGTTTCCTTTGGGGGTTTAACTCTTGCTTCACTGGTTATAAAGCAGATCACAGTGACAGGTGCAGCAGGCAGCAGCTTACCCCCACCCCCCATACATCTTAGCCCCAAACATCATTAATACTAATAAAAATATCACTATGGAAACCAATACACCTAAACAGACTCAGAGTAGCGACCCTTGAAAAAGGCAGGGTCCTCCAGCTCCAGCCAGACATGAATCATTTTTCTTTGTATACTTTAAAGGAATTACCAGTGATACGCAAGGCTGTCAGCACCAAGCACATCTATGGATCTGCAAGTCATTTCCATAAATCAGAGGTATTGGGTCCAGCAGAGAGCGGAGCCCTAGGAATATGATGGAACTCTCTTTGAACATATAATGAAGTGTTCCAGAGGCTGCAGTTATTTTTCTGCTTGTTAAGGATTTTTTTTCCTTTTGCAGCTTTTGAATTTGATTTTAAATTAAAATGTCGCCAAGAGAATGTTTTATTGGTGATCACCCTTATGATAAATTTATGCCTCAATAATTACTTTTCACATGGTATTGATCCCTACTGGCAAGTTCTTTACCTTAGCTTTAAAGGGGGGTGGGGACAACAACACAAAAATACTCATTTCAGCAGACAGGAGTCTGTCAAATGTAGGGTGCTTACCATGGGGGACTGTGAGGAATTCCTTAGAATGCCAAATTGGGTCTGGGGAGGGCGCTTATAGGGAGCCTTTAGAAACAGGTGTTCACTGAAAGCAATCTGAAAGCTGAAAGGATAAAACAACTTCAAGCACTGCGATAGAAAAAAGAGAGGCTTTCATATTTTTAAACACGTCATCTTTATAGACAGCAGAAAATCAAAACCAGCTATAAATATTAAACATAAAAATTAATCTTAGGGGGAAATGATACAGAAGGATATGTAACTCGTGTTTAGCTGTATGGATAGATTAACTGATGGATCCAACCACCTATCTTATGGCTTAAAGCAATAATGTAATCACTGGGTTTTTAAAAAAGGATAGACATACAATCTGGAGCCATTAAAATCAATGGGAGTTTAAGCATTTACTTCAGCAGGATATGGATTGCACTCTAGTTTATTAATCAAATGTTAAAAGATTGGATTTTAAAATTTGATTTTAATGATGAGAGCTGGCTGGGGCTTCTGTGAACGGCTTTTAGCACTGATGCCATTGTTGTAAACAATCTACGTAATAGTCTCTGCTCAGAATGTGCTGAACGTGCTGTTCCAGATGACAAATGATTTTTTTCTTGTTATATGATCAAGACAAATTACTATGCTAAATAGTTTCTAATTATAACCTGGTATAATCTACTGTAGCATTTAAACTCTCAATTAATTAATTGGTTTAAAGCAATGGTTCTCTAAGTGCAAAGTCGGTCTCCATAAGGAGGTGTGGGTGGTTGCCAGAGGAGAAGCACGTTCTTCTCTAGGGCCTCTCTGCTTCCAGCGATGCTCTATGACAGGGGCAGGGCACAGAACACCAGTTCAAGACCGCTCTGCTGCCGTTGCCTCAACTTGTGAAGTTTCATGTTTATCCTTGGCCATTTCTCCTGACCAGAATTCCAGAAGACCAGCGTTCTCAGTGCAGCCGCCCTACAACCCTTCACTGGAATCTGTCTGCACTTTTTTTTCCATGGGTGCTACTGCTACACTTCTTGTTTTCTATCCCATTAATTTAAAAAAACTTCTTGTTTACAAATGCCTCCCACAAAACCGCACCATTAAAATGATCTCTCCATCTATCATTATTCATGCTTTTCAAATTATGGTGAATTTACACAGTACTAGTCATGGGCTGTGACCTTTAGAAACCAAAAAATAAGAGGTTCCTGTTTTATTGTCTATGTAAAACAAGCAAAGAGGTGGTCAAATAAAGAGAAGCACCTGCGAAAAGGACATTTCATAGGGCCACAGATGCATCTATAATAATTTACCTGCCATAACTACTCTGCCACTTGAGGATCATCTACTACAAATAAATGGGTTAAGTCAACAGAATACCATTGCTTTGCTGTTGGTCTGTTAGCAGTCCTGCAATCCACTGGTTTCCAGTTATTCCCACTGGAATGAATGGGAGTTCTCAGAAGAAGATACTATGTGCATTGTAGTTATAGGTCACTTATTCCTGAGGAGTTCCAATTTACTGAGACTGTGAAGTAACCGTTTTATGTATTTTTACGGAAGCCCTGAATGTGTAGAGGCCATTCACTATTGCTTACTTCATCACTGACTTAAATCAAGGCATGTCTGCTTCATTTTTCAGAATATTCAGCTCTTCAAAACTGAAAGTCATTGTCAGCAACATCCGGCCTTTACCTGTAGCCTCTGATTTAAATAATCCTTTTAAAAGTCAGCAACCAGAACCAACTATTGTAAATGTCAGGGTGCTGGGCTAAATAATCTCAGTGACCTGACCTTGTAAAGTTTTCTAAAAAACAAAACAAAAAAAACCTTATTCATTATGCAGCTCATTATTAGTCACACAAGAATTGTGCCTGTAATTCTCTAATAACAAAATATTGCACGAAGCACTGGCTTTAATAAATCAAATCAATATTACATGCAATCCCATAAGGAGAAACCAAAGATAAACTTTCTCATGCATTCACATTGCCTCAAATGTGAACATGAAGATCTCCCGTAAAGTGTTTGGAAGTGATGAATGAAGCTGTAGATTGGCCTGACAGAGACACAAACAGTCATTTCACAGTGCTAGGATCCCATCAAGAGGCTGGGATGGAAGGCAGAGCCCATTATGCAATGTATTTATTTTTTGTTTGTCTCTTCTTTTATGTGCTTATGAAACAAAAATAAAAATTTAACCATCCAATAATGGAATGCACTAAGATGGAGTCAGGATCCCTTCTTCATATAATGTACCTGACTCTTCTGGAAAGAAATAAGAGCTGTTTTGGAAGCAATTGGTTGGTGGGGCTCTTTATCTATTGTTGTTGTCATGCAGCCCAGGTCCAGGTAAGCCCTCTCATGCCCCAAACTCTTCTACTTGTCCTGATCTAGGCATCAGGACGCCAGCCATACCTGTTCCAAGATGTCATTCAGTCCCTGTCAGCTCTTTACTTCTACAGTCTTTGCTCCCTAAGCACCTGGTGATGCCTTCCCCAAACGTAGAACCCCCAGGGTATATGGGGGTAAAATTAGAAAGGGAAATGTCACCTCTGTTAAGAGAGAGACCATCCCAAGTTGGCTGATTTACCTCTTATCTAAGTACCACTAATCTGTCTCAAACTTAATTACAGTAACTCAAAAGAAGGTTACTTAGAACATACTTGGAAGAAGGAGAAGGAGCAAGTTGCAAGATGACAGGGATGAAAATGCAGACTGCAGCCAGGCTACTGCTTGAGAGCCAGCACAGTATAGTGGTTGGAGTGTCTGACACTAGGACTGGGAGACCAAGTTCCAAATCCTCACTCAGCTATGAGGCTCATGGGATGAACTTGGACCAGTTAGTCTCTCCCAGCATGGCCTACATTCCGGTACTGTGGTGTGCCCAGCCTAAGTAAGTCCAAAAAAGTTATTCTTTCTAAACTGTTTTATTGAGAATAAACTTGAATTGTTATGTGGACAAAAACAGATGAAGGGAGAAGCACATATGCCACCCCGAGCTCCTTGGAGGACTTGTCAGACAAAATATAATGGATGAACACATACTATTTTCTGGGAATCTGGGGTGTCTCACTGTAAGAGACTTAGCTTGTGCCCCAGATAGAAAGACCAGGAGCCAAGGTCAAATGGCATGTTACTGGAGAGTGACACGATGAGATCTAATTACATTTACTTTAAAATGCAGCAACAGCCCCCATTTTGTTTGGAGCTATAGCACAAGGGATAACCCTTTGTCCCCATATTGTTTCCCTAGCAGAAATCAGTGCCCTCTGCTATTAGAACCAAGATGGAAAATAAATAGGTATCTGTATTATACATAAACCCAAGCCTTAGTCTAAAGGCTTGGTTTCAAACCTCACAGTTGCCTCCATTCCCCCCACCTCCGGGCTGTCCAATTGAAAAGCCTTTATTCACCCTTCCAGTGAATTTCCATTGCCAAGTTGGTTGTATCAGTTCAGTCCCTCCCTTGGTAAGAAGTCATTCAGGCACTTCTTTTGACCAGTAATGTTCGGTCTTTCCAGATCTGGGAGCAGCCTTGAACCCACTGGTGGTAGCATGAGACCCACTGAGCTGCAAGCATGTGGTATCATAGTCACATGAGAGGAAGAGGGGGAACCAGGAGCATAGACAGCAGATCAAGGTGGGGAGGAATCACAAGCTGAATACCAGGAGATGCACCATAGCAAGGGACAAGTCAAGGGTCCGAGCCATATAAGAATCCTGGCCACCCCTGAGTGACCTGGCTAGGGATGCTGTGAATGTTGTGGAGAACAGGTTCAGCAAGCAAACACATCTTGTTTGATAGCTGTAATCACTCATGAGCTAAGCCTTGATTCTCCTCGGTTTGCCACCATCTGCCTCAAATAGCTGCCAAATAGCTTTGTGTACCTGTGCAATAGCTGTGGTAGTTCAGTTTCATTTCTTTCTGCCTTGTAAGCCTCTTTTGCATCTGTGCAGTAGATGAAATAGATTTTCCTGCAGGGTCATGGATGGTTGGATCAAGTAATTAAATGATGCAGACATGTACTATGACTCCCATGAAGGTATATGAAATGTACATGCAAAAAGCAACCCCTCAGTAGCATGGGATTAAACAAACGTCAAATGGTAAAACTTTTTAAAAAGTAGTCCTCATTTATAATTGCTGGCTGACCAATGCATTTGCTCACTGTATTTATATGATTGGCTGCTGAGTGCTGAGCAACAATGACAGGTCTGTGGAGAAAGGGGGAAACAAGGGTTTCCAGTGAGCTGTGTGAGAATGTGCAAGCATGGAATAATGCCTATCACCCTGTCTTAATATATAAAAAAGTAACTGGATTAATAGGCTTGAGCTGCTCACAAACATCCAAACTGCTTGATGAAAAACTGGCTCCCTGCTCACAACCAGCAACCAAAATGTGACCAAAGCCAGCTGTACTTTGTGCATCCTTTGACCTGCCCTCACCATCCTGCTGCACATCTGAGAAAGTGCAGACAGACTCCCTTGGTATCTGTGCATGTGCAGTTGCAGCAGGTCTTTCTGAAAAAAGATAGTGATTCCACAGAGGCTCATAGTCTAGCAGGTGGGGCTCTGCAAACTACTTGCCAGTCCCAACCCATGGGTCGAAGACCACCAGTTAAGATAGTGTTCATTATTTCTGTATGCTAACTTTCTACAACATGGTAGGGCTGTTGGAAAAAAAAATTTGGTTGAATTCGGATTCGGCAAAATTCGGCCCGTTTTTATTCGGGCCGTGCCGAAGTCTGAACTCCCCCGCTTCGGATCCCTGAAATTCAGGGGGGATCCGGAGTTCGGGGGAAAATTCGGGGCCCCCACACGCCTTCAGGGGGATTCCCTGAAGGTGCGCGGGGGGCCGTTTAAACAAATCTGCGTCTCCCAGCTGGGAGGCGCAGATCTGTTTAAAGGGCCCCCCAACAAGCCCCTCTGCGTTGTCTGCGCAGGCAGCGCTGAGGGGTTTAAAGACCCCCCCTGCCCGCCTTGCCAGGACTCCTGGGAAGGCTGGCGGGGGGTTGTCAAACCCCTCTGCGCTCTCTGTGCTAGGGGCCCTTTAAACAGATCTGCGCCTCCCAGCTGGGAGGCGCAGACCTGTTTAAAGAGCCCCCTCCCCGCGCCTTCATGGAAGCCCCGTGAAGGCGCGGGGGGGGCGAATCTGCCGAATTTATTCACCGAACCCCCAAAGTCGGCAAATTCGGCTCCCCCGTTTCCCGTCTTTTTTGAGTTCGGTTCGTCCGAACCGAAAAACAGCCAAATCGGGGAAAATTTGGCTGTTTTTCAGTTCGGCCCGAACCAAATCAACAGCCCTACAACATGGTTCGACGGAGTTATACACAAGATATGTGTGATGCATGTGTTACTCTGTAGAGTGGGGAGGGTCCTGTTTGGGGTGGGGTATCCAATAGAAGTTCCAGAGATCCCCTTCCCCAGTCATCACAGTTACCACCTACAAATCAGAATTATCAATGTTCAGAAAAGTGTTTTACAGTTAAATCCATTTCAAGTTACTAGATAATGCTCAATGGAATGCAGTAGCGTTTAACTCTTGACTGAGTGGGTTTAGGATATGGGCCTTTTTGGAGAGAATTTTCTAGCTTGTGTTAACAGGAGATTAAGGGGGTTACCGCACTTGTATTCCCAGTGATGTATTAAGAGTTTGAAAACATTATAAAAAATACTGTTCGCACTTTCTATGTATTCCCACCAATGTGCTAAGAGTTTGAAAACGTTATAAAAAATACTGTTCACACTTTGTTTGGCCCCTTTAGCTGTGAATACGTCTTCCAACCATTTATAAGCCGTGGTATCCAAAAACCCTTTTAAAGCAATGTTTTTTATAACATTTTCAAACTCTTAATACATCGCTGGGAATACAAAGTGCGGTAACCCCCATAGACTTAAGGAACAGTTTTCATTTTGAAATCCTCATAGGGAGAAAGGATAGCAGAAATTGTCATTAGGACTGAGCCATACAAGGTGCTGATCAACCCAGGCTTTCAATTTTCTGCTTGCATGAATCCTGCAATTGTGGCTCTGTCCTTGGTGACATTTGCTGTCCTATAATCATAGGTCTGGAAAAGCCCCTACAATTTGCTAGTCTGGTCTTCTGCCCAGAGCCAGGATTCTCTATGCATTAAAAACACTTCCTGTTTAAAGAGTGCCACAAGCAGAGAGCAAGAGCAAACGAGGGCCTCAGTGCCAGAAATGCCTTCCAAATTCAAGGAACAGGTCAGTAATTATGAGGTGAACTGAGGGCTCTTGCAGTGGGCTTGTTTTTATATCAAATAAGGCCCACCGCTTTCAGTCTGTTCCTCCATATCAACAGAATGCAAACCAGCATGGCAATTTTTAAAGCAAAAGGATACGGGCAAAACTCTTGTGCCTGTGAATCCAGCACCAAGGTTTTGTTCAGCAACATTCAAGTCCAGTAGCACCTTAAAGTCCAACAAGAACTTAAAGACCAACAAGAGAGAGTGGACAGGGAGAGGTTTTTCCCCCTCTCCCATAATACTAGAACACGGGGTCATCTGTTGAAGCTGGAGGGTGAGAGATTCAAAACAGATAAAAGGAAGTATTTTTTCACACATCGCATAGTTAAATTGTGGAACTCCCTGCCCCAGGATGTGGTGATGGCTGCCAGCTTGGAGGGCTTTAAGAGGGGAGTGGACATATTCATGGAGGAAAGGGGTATTCATGGCTATTAGTTAGAACGGATACTAGTCATGCTGCATACCTATTCTCTCTAGTATCAGAGGAGCACGCCTATTGTATTGGGTGAGGTGGAACACAGGCAGGATGGTGCTGCTGCACTTGTCTTGTTTGTGGCTTCCTGGAGGCACCTGGTTGGCCACTGTGTGAACAGACTGCTGGACTTGATGGGCCTTTCTTATGTTCTTATTTCCAGGGTATAAGTTTCCGAGAGCCAATGCTCCCTTCATCAGATACTTAAACATCATCATCTACATACTAATAGCAACATATGGCATCCATCTGTGGATGCCTAAATCCACAGATCAGGGCCACACAGATGCTAAACAATCTTTTCTGCAAATTTAGGGGACTACCCTGGTTTGCAGAAAAATCTGAAATGTTTATATTTCCCCCAAGTGGAAGTAATTAAAAAAAAATTAAAAGCATTTACTTTGCTTTTGTGGTGGCGATTGGGAGCTGTTGCAGAGCCTGGCAGCCTGGCAGCAGCTGCAAAAAACCCCTGAAGCCTGGCCGCAGCTGCAGCAGATGCTAGGAGCCAGTCCAGGCTTGACCACAGTGGGTTGCCAACCTCCAGGGGGGGGGGGGCTGGAGATCACCCAGAATTACAACTGCTGTCCAGATGACAGAGGTCAGTTCCCCTGGAGAAAATGACTGCTTTGGAGGGTGGGCTCTATGACAGTATACCCTCCTGAGGTCCCGCCCTTCCTCAAATCCCCACCCTGTTCAGGCTCCACCCCACAAATCTCCAGGAATTTCCTAACCTGAGGTCATAACCCTATCTCCCTCCCACCCACCCACCCACAGCCGGGAGCAGCTCCAGGCCCAGCTGCGGCCATCACTGGGAGCTGCTCAGAACAGTTACAGCTTAGAGTAGGATCTGGGAGACCTATGTTCAAACTTCCAATTTGCTAAGGAAGTTCACTGGGTGATTTTGGGCCAGTCACATACTTTCAGCCTAACCTACCTCACAGGGTTGTTGTGAACATAAAAAGTGGTCCCCAGATCTTCCACCTGAACTGACCACCTCACTCCGCTTGAGCCCCATTATCTCTATGTTGAGAAATTATTTAAGCACGAATGCAGATGTATTAATGGAAAGCAACTGTGAATCATACTCCAAAAGGAGAGGATTATGCTCTTTTCATGGAAGATGCCTTCTGATAAGGTGATAGCCTGGGATATATGCGAAGGAATAGAATGAAGAATATAGAGAGAATGAAGACCTGATGAGCATTTAAAAAAAAAAAATTCTTTGGCTGAGTAACAGGGACGGAAAATCAAAAGCAGTCTTTCCCCGGACCCCTAGTAATACAGCCTCAGCTGTCTGCAGCTTGCATGAGCTCTAATTTATAACTCACAAATAACTTCCTTCTTATGGCCGCTGTGATTCATGGGGCGCTGTGTCTGGGAGGATGGATTTGTGAGTGACGGCTTCTCTCCACAATTTACCAGGTACACACACTGCAGGCCCATAGAGGGCTGATTTACAGCCAAATGTGAGGAAGGGGCTTTGTCTTTGTGCTTGCACCGGGTTTGGGCAGACGCCTTCTGAAGTGAGGTTAGGAAGCATTGCAAGCCACCCTGCAAGCTAAGCTACCAGATTAAAAAGCCATCAAGTAGCAATGAAAATTCAGAAACAACTGTTCTCCCAGCCTGCTCTGCATCCAAATAGCAATTTAGAGACATAGGCCACATTTCTTTGTTACTGCTTACAGATTGAACTTTTTTTTTCCACTGGGGGGAGGGGAGGCTGTGTAGTAATAGGCTATTATGAAATTCAGCACCTTTGCAAGGTATTAAAGGACTACCTGCATTCTGGAGTAAAGGCCCTGGAGAAAAATTCTGGGACTTTAGATAGCCATTGCCTTGTGAGAACCATGGAGCTGGAAGGGAGGGAACCAAAGGCCATCTAATCCTATAATCCCACCCCAGAAAGACTGGGCTCTCTCTCTAGCTGCTTCCCACAGTTTTGAGATGAAACACGTGTTCAAAGATACTAACAAGATCTAAGTGTGAAACTTCAAATTCAGGTTTTTTTCTCATTGTGTTTTATTTCCAAATCTCAAATCGAGCTGTTTCAGACACGAGCATTTCGTGACCGATTTGATTTCAGCACGCATTAAAGCAGAAGCTGTCAATGGTCAAATAATGCCATTGCATGTCAGGTATCAAATATTGTCAAATGCCAGTAGAAGAGACCATTTTCCTCCAGTGTCTTTGGGTACCCTCAGTGATTAAGGAGTGCAATGAATCCCTGGCTGAGCCTGATCTTCAGGAATCTTTCCTGCCCTGTCAGAGGTTTTTCTCCTTGCAAGTCCTTGATACTCTGAAGACACCTGAGGCATTTAAAACTGGAAAAAACATAAGCTTTACATGACTTTAAATGTAATATCAATAATTCCAGTGAGCAATGTGACTAGGCTGGGGCAAGCCTAATGGTCTGCACAGGAGGTGGGGTGCAGGGCCCTTTGCTTTGTGGGGGCTAGGGTAAATTGCCTCAGTCACTCCCTTGGCAGCTCTGCCAAAAACCACCATTTTTTGGCTGTCATATAGTAACTATCCTGTGTTTATGGAAACATTTTCCCATGCCATATAGCAGTTAGTGGCCCTATTGAACTGCAGTGGGTCATATAAGCAGACTTGCCAGGAGCTAGATGATGCAGTGGCACATGCCAACAGCGTTACAACATGTTAGATTATGAGGCCTGTGAGATATTATATAGCCAAGAAAAAGATTCATGTGGTGTGGTACATATGGCAGGTTCTTCCTACTTACAACTCATAGAGCATTGTACAGTCAAGAGGATCACAGGCTTTATGGGCTTAATTATATGGGCCAGCACCTACGAATACAACATAGTACAGTCCTGTGCGAGCAACACCCTTCAAATTACAGTGGATAAATCTCTGCTTAGGAATTCGCTGTCCATCTCACTTTACCTTCAGTCCCAAGGCTAATTTGATTCTAAGCACACAGGCACATGCACACACGTTACTATTAATTCAATTTCCTTGTCTCGTATCACATTTTCTCTTACTGTATATAGGGTTGGGACTTAGAATGGCCCCAGATCCATGTAAACAGTACATGGAATTGAACCCTGATCCAGTTCTTGGCTTACTGGTTGGCTGTGAATGAGCCACAGCCTCTCAGTCTTAGTTTCTTATCTGTAAAATAGGAATGATAATTTACCACTTAATATACAGGGCTGTTGTAAAGGTGAACATGAAGAAGGCTGCAGAGTACTTTGCACATTAAGAGCTCAACCATAGTACTGGTAAATAATATTTTTTTATATTATTTATTACGATGTGTCTAGCCCAAGGTCACCCAGCAGGCTTCATGTGTAGGAGTGAGGAAATCAACCCAGTTCACCAGATTAGCCTTTGCAGCTCATGTGGAGGAATGGGGAATCGAACCGGGTTCTCCAGATCAGAGTCCACCACTCCAAACCACTGCTCTTAACCACTACACCACGCTGGTTCTCAGGGGAGGCATGCAGATAAACAAAAAGTGTAGTTAAGTAACAAATCAAGGAAGAAATATTTTGAAGCATGACAAAATTAACTGACATTAGTAAACGGTTGCAATGTGAGACAGCATGTTAGGAAGAGCCAATTGCAGATTCTAACAAATGGGTCCTGTTGATCTGTTAAAATTATAGTGAGAAAGGAAATCCAAGTCTCTGTTTAGGCCAGAGTGAGAGATAGTGTTTAGTTTCTTCATGAGTTCTAATTCAGCACTCTCACATTGTAGATTCCCTTGTAATATTTTTTTTTGTAGAACAGTGACTTTCAGAGTTGCAGTTAGGATGTCCATGGAGATTAAAATGTCCCTCCACTGGTTCTGATCTCTTATGTCAGATCTGTGTTTGTTGATCTCTCATTCAGAGATCAACACATTTGTCCAATGTAGATAGTACAGAAGAAGTGAGCACTGATTCATGAAATCTCAGGCTGGAATAGATGTCGTTACTCTTTAAGGTGCCACCGGACTTTTGGTTTTATTTTCTTGCCAGACACTAACATGGCCACCCTTCTGGAATTACTGTTGTGAGAAAAGAGGCGTAGATGTCTTCTTATGCCCCCCAGAGGACACCAGGCTCACGTAGTTGGTATAAGAGTGGGGTGCCACCTATTGAAGCCAGCAGTCTGTTACATATGATTACGATCTGGTAAAGGGGTAATAGAATAGCAACAATAAGTATTTGCATTGTTAGAAATGTGGGCCATGCCCCTGACTAAAGCACAGTTAATGTATGCTGCAGATCTGTCTTTTTAACTGGTTACTATGTTTAGCACAACGATACTGCATCTACAAACAAACCTCACTATCCTGCGGATAAGACATCCTGAGACTTCTAATGATCTTGTTTTTAATGGTTTTTAACGTGGACAATTTGATCTAACTGTGGCTGTTTTATGTAGAATTTTATCCACGCTCCTTAGGGATACCGGTGGGGTATAAATGTTTTCAGTAAACAAATTAAATCAATGGCTATTGCTGTTTTTGTTACCTCTCCCCACACACTTCTGCATACTCATTTCCTCTTGTATTTCTTTGATTTAAAAGCTGCCTTTGTTTGAACAATTGTGCATCTCTTCAGATTCTCTTGGGGATGACAGTTTCCATGTCAGGAGACCACATGCCAAATCACAGCCCAGGAAATGTTGTCACTGCCCCAAGCAGTTGTACCATATGATAGGAGAATCATGTCCCAGGATCCTTTCATGTCCCTGATCACATACTGCTTCACTGGTGCCACTAAGGATGTTGCTACTCTAAGGCTTAGAGTCTAAGCATCCATCAGAATTGTTTGTGCACTTCAGGTGGCATTGACGTTATGTGCATGAAGGAGATGTGTGAGTTGTACATGCATTTGAAACATGGATATCTCCCCAGTGCAAGGCTTCTTCAGACATTACAGTGGAAGTACCAAAGGCAGAAACGTACAGTTTATACATCTGCTTGCATCAGTTATCATACCATCTAAAGCATTCAGAATATGATCACTGTACTGGAGTTTTCTAAAATTCTTTAGTTTGTGTTCTTTTATCAGATGGCAGGAGCAACATCCACATTTCCATTTGTAGGGAAACATAATTCTCTCTCTCTCTCTCTCTCTCTCTCTCTCTCTCTCTCTCTCTCTCTCTCTCTCTCTCTCTCTCTATCTATCTATCTATCTATCTATCTATCTATCTATCTATCTATCTATCTATCTATCACAAGGTTTGGGATTCCCTTCCATTTTGCATTGGAGAGGGTTGTTTTTTGCCTCATCATAAACCTATAAAGACAAGAAAATATAGACTCAGAGGAGGGCTATCCAATAATGTATGTAAACATTTCTGAAATAGTTTCAAGAAATCTTTGCATGAAATATTGGACTGCAAGGGCCTTCCCAGAGCTTGGTCGATTGAGCTCAAGGAATGCAGAGCTTTTACCCCTCAAGGCTTTGAAGTGTCCCAGCTCTTGCTCGCTGTTTCTTACAGAGCAATCCTAAACAGATCTACTCAGAATCATACTCAAGTATACTCTGGGGATTACTCCCAGAATCATACTCAAGTATACTCAGTGGGGATTACTCCCAGAAATTGTCCTTATGACGGCACTCTTAGAGTCTTCAAAATCGCCCCCCGAAGATGTTTGTTAAGCTCTTTTAGAATTTTAATTAACGCCCAAAACTTGGGTGCCCCCCCCAAAAGCACATTTTCTGCATATGTGGAATTATGCAGTGATGTTTTATATTACAAGTAAATTTTGATCTTGTCAGAGGAATAACTTTTGATTTATAATCCCTTTGAACATTAGAAGCTGCTCAAATTGGTATTCTGAAGTAGGTAATTGCATTTGGCACCACCACTGTTCCCTTCTATATTTTGGCAAATTTAAATATGAGGTCAGGATCCCGCAACACTATGAGACTTTATGCCTTCTTTTGTGAATACTTACAGGATTCCTATCTGGGAAGAAATTGTGTCATAGAGGTATCAGACATATGGGGGCCCAAATTGTAGTCCAGCATAGCTCTAAATTAAGCAGTATAGACAATTTCCTCAAAGGGAAAAACATGCCTTGCATCTCTGTGTCACTATTTTAATTGGCTTTAACCTCACATATCACTTCAAATCATGTAAATAAATCTGATGCTAGTCTCTTGATGTCTTTGAACAAATCATCATGTAAACAAGCTCTCAGAGCAAAGCACTTTCATCAAGGTCAGAGTCTTCTCCAGGACAATGAATCTATTTTTAGTTCAGGAGTGGTGAATTTATTTGCTGGTGAAAGCTCTAACTACCTCGACAGCAGTACCCAGCCCATTCGTTCATGACAGTACAGTCCACATTTTGGGGATCAGCTATAGTTGTTCTGAACATCCCCACAAGCCTCACATGTTGGTTCCACTCCTATATATGCAGATAATCAGAACAAATGAAGTATGTACTGCATTGTATGATAGCTCCCTTTCCCAGGGACCTTCCTTCCATGTATGGGGTATGTACAGGCTGCTGGGCTTGTTGGTTGCTGAATGTTGGCCATTGGAATTCTGGCAAATAATGTCGGTTTCAATGGCCTTTGACCTATCATACAAGGCCCTTACGTTCTTAAGCAATAGTACACACGTAGGCTTACTTAACAAAGATTAGTTATGGTCAAGTCTTAAGTGGCTCTGAGTAGAGTTGTGCAGATAAACCCAAACTGAAAAAAACCCCGAAATTAGCCGTTTTGGTAATTTTCAGGTTTTGGGTTTACTGAATGCCAGAACCTGGGGATCTCCCCGAAGCCAAATAGGCGATTCCCGATTTCAGGTTTGGCTATTCGCCTTTGCTCAGAGGCATGGCTCTGTGCTTTCTCCCATTTCACTATCTTTTATTTGACTGGTTTTGTTAGGTCCCCATTGCTGGGGCCCTTTTGAGATAGGGATCGTGTAAGCCCAGCCAACTTGGTCTGACCAACCATCCAACCACACAACCATCCATCCATCACCATTCAGTGGGCTAATTTGGATCAAGCATAAGGGTTGTATAAAAGACGGGGTTCACCAGTCCCATCTGGAGGGATATACCCTCCAACTTAAAAGAACCAGCTTCAACAGCTGCTGACACCACCAGGCTTCCGAAGGAGACTCCCTCACCCACAGAGGAGCAGTCTCCTTCAGACAGCCCCTGTGGTCAAGACTTCGGCTCACTCCAATATCTCCCCAGCCTGAAAATCTGCTGTCAAACTGACCGTTGCCCTGAGTAGAGGCTTCATTTCCTCGCACTGTGACTATCTCTTCAAATCAGATTTTTTATTACCATAATAAAGGACTGTTCACAGGATTTCATTTGCCACCAAAATAAACATTTTTCTGTGCCTTATTTTTCTTGCATTTAAGCCTTTCCCCTCAGTTTGGAAGCTAATTTGCATGAACTTCATGCTATGTGCCCCAGATACTAATGGAGCCCCCAGACTTTGAGGCACCAGCCTGCCAATTGGCTCTTTCTGCCAGTCCTTGAACCCGCTGAACTTTTGTACCTGAAAATCGACGGACAGCTAGGCTCACAAATGCCTGGAGGATGGGGATGACCCCTTCACGGGCCCATAAAATTGGACCCCCTGTCCCAAAGTCCACCAAACTTTGGTGACTGTCTGAGAGTCCCTTGCAGCCACGCTGCAAATGTGGGGACTCTACCTCCAAAAATGCCCCCACAGGAGCTTCGGGAAAAAATCCCTATAGAGTATAATGGACCCAAATTTTTCAGTAAATCCGGAAATAAGCTGAATACCAAAATTTACCAGGATGGGTATTCGGCTTATTCTGGGTTTACTGAAAAAAATTGGGGCCAATAAACCTGAAATTTACTGAATTGTGTTTTTTCCCCACAACCCTAGTTTTGAGTATATAATCTTGCTTCGGATATTCAAATCACAGCAGTAGATTGCAATGATTCAAGCACAATGCAAAAGAGTATAGGCCACGCAAGACTGAAGTCAGCCCTCTCCTTTGCTGGATTTAGCAGAAACTGCTCTGTAGCTGCACTCTTCATGCTTCCCACTTCCCCTTTCTTGAGCAGCACTAAATTTACTGAGAGAAGATCACTTATTCATAACAGAAAAGCATGGCTATAACACTAGGAGGGGTGATTTGGATAGGCATAACATAAAAGACGGAGGGCTGGGTCCAGCAGAAAATTTCTGCTGATGGAGGAGGGTCCATTTTTGCCAGCCCTCACCCCCTGCAAAAGGTATGACTTGATTTTAGATTTTCATATTGAACTCAAAAGCACCAATCCCAGTAATGGGGATGTTGGTAAACTGAGGAAACATACCAGTGCTTCATTTTTTATTTTTGCTGTCAAGTCACTGCTGATTTATGGCAACCACACAGGGTTATCAAGACAAGAGACATTTGGAGGTGGTTTGCCATTGCCTGCCTCCGCGTCATGACCCTGGTATTCCTTGGAAGAGGCCCATCCAAATACTTACCAGGGCCAACACTGCTTAGTTTCTGAGATCTGACAAGATCAGGCTAGCCTGGAGCTATCCAGGTCAGGGCATACAGTAGAAGAATGGTCTTTGCAGACCTAGGACCCCCAGTTTAACTCCTAGGGGTAAGCATGGAACTCAGTAAGAGGGAAGGATATTATGAGACAGGAAGAGAGGGAGCCACAGTTATGTCCTCATTGGCATTAAGGCCAAGACCGCAGGCAGCAGACCAAGAGAGCTGGGATCATGAGACAAGCCAAGGATTAGTAGGTACTCCATAGTGAAAAAGAAGCAAACAGAGCCATGGAGGACTCCTGCCCGGCCCTGAGTGACCTCACCTCACTGTCCTGCTGCTCTTGTCAGAGGTAGGAGGAGATGTGGCACATTTGCCCTCTGCACATGCACATAAGCAGCAGCAAAAATACAGTGGCTCTATGGGAGCTTGCAAACCAGCAGGTGGCACTCAACAATCCACCTGAGGGTCCTTCGATTCCTGACCCATGAGCTGAAGACCACTGCACTAGAGTGCTATATTTAAAAGTTTGGTTAAGTTGCCCCCAAAAATGAACATGCCTTCTACCTCACAATTATAGCTTTACATCAAGAGAAGCAAACCTTATTAAACACAACATGGCCCATGAGAAATGGATCTACAAATGCGGAACGGAAAGAGGCACTTTTATGCATGTATGGTGGATATGTAAATTTTTTTTAAAAAATTGGAAAAAGTTATTAGGGAAACTAATAATTTGATTAATGGTAGAGTGAAAAGAAAACCTGCATTTTTTTTAGGAATTCCACAAAACAATATGTGTAATAATGATAGGGTTATTTGTCAATATAGTTTTGCTGCTGCAAGAATCGTAATAGCTAAAGTTTGGAAGCAAGTGAATAAACCTTCAATTCGTGACTGGAGAGAGAAATTATGGATGTATATGAGGATGGCCAAATTAACAGAATTCCTACATGGAAAAGATATGGAAGAATTTAAAAACACTTGGGCAAAGGCCATCACATATTGGGATAAACTGGCAAAAATGGATTTTTCTACTTTAATTAGTGAGTTATAGAAACTAGTCTTAATATCTATATAATTTACTGTTAATAGATATTTTTAAAACTGTTAAGACACTTGGAAGTCGGGTGATGGGTCACATTTTTAAGGTGGGTGGAGGGTCGAAGGGGTATCTTTTTGGTCTTTATAACTTTGTAATTACGAATGTATCAATAAGTATATACGGATACTCTTTTGTATTTTCTTTTGTTATTTTCTTTTTATATTATTTTTATTGTATTTGTTTGTTTGTTTTTGTTATAAAAATTTATAAAAAAGAAAAGAAAAAAGAAATGGATCTACAGATATATTAAAAAATGGAGCCCCGATACCAAGCAAGAGCTTGTAGTTAAGCTACTAGCAGATACTGATCCAAATGTGTCCTTGGCGGTTGCAAAATTTTTGTCTATGGCATTTAATGGTATTATCTTTTAAAACTTTAACCTATATTTTTAGTTATTTAAAATGTGAAAACTGAAATGAATATTATATATGACTTTAGATATTTTGTTGTTTTATATGTATTTTGTTCTCATTTTTGCTTGTGACCTGTTGGTCTTTAAGCAGAAAATAAATGCAAGGAAACCTTATTAAAATGGCTGTTGGTAAGGTTATTCAAAGATTTCATCATTTAAATGATTAGGAAGTGGGATTTACATTATATCCCATGAGCTCTCAGAGACCCATCAAAACCTAGGCCAAATTCAACCTGAATTATTTGTCACATGTACCAGAAAAACACATTTTGATTTTAAAAATATTTACAGGATAGCTGGGTCTCTTTTGGGTACACTGTTAACTTTTCTGACTGAGTCAGCGGCTTTGCATTCTTGAAATCTTATGCAAGAGGGCCCTCTGTCGGTTCTACTTCAATACTGCAAAATAAAAACTATGGAGAGGCAGAGAAATCTGACCAGGTCATTTTTGGTTTGGTTGTTCTATATAATAAAGAAAACAAAGACAAAATACATTTCTTTTTTTATTGTTCGTGTTTACCATTTGTTTACATTGATTTCAGTAGGAAATAACTATTTTTTTTATTTCTGTCAAATTGGAACGAAACTCTCAAGTAGACAAGAGAAAGCATTCCCTTGTTTGAGGCAGTAAAAGTTCTAGGATGCATTGCAGGCATAGGTAGGTATGAGTTGGTAGGTGGGCGAGTTTTTCCTCCTTTCCTGGGATGCTCAAAAGGGGCTGAGATCTACTTCTAAACAAATACAAACAGAAAGAAACACACAGGTAAGGGAAGCAAAACAGTGTCTCCCTTCCTTGCAAAGTTTGTTTGATTTCAGCATTTTTTCCCCTCTTAGACTTGCTGATTTTTTGAATCAATAGTGTGCCTGTCTGGGAGAAAACTGCTTCAAGAACAGAATAAGGTGCAGCTGGGTATGGGAGTTAGGCATCCTTGTCTGCAAGTTACACTTTTGTTTAAAACAGACCCTCCCACCACCTACTTTCATACACATAAACAAGTGGTTTCTCCCCCCCCCCACACACACACACATGCTATTAGCAGATAGGAGAGATTTATATTGTGGGGAAAGACACAGCAGAATTTATATGACCTTAAGGATGGTGAGAAATCTCAGATCCTGAATCAGCAACTCTGTCGCATAGAGATGAACTGATCCTTTCTCATCACTAATTTGTCCCATTTTACTGGATTTACATAGGGGTTGGCAAAGTTTTGGCCTTTGCCTTCAGTTACTCCCTGTCTACCAGTGAATCGAAGCAAAGTATTTATCTCTGTTTTACACTGCGGGGGATGTTTACTGTGCGTGTGTGGAAGGAAAGAAAGTTTGGGCCTCAGCTTCTATCCACCCCAGTCTATATATCCTTGCTTTCTTGCTAGACAGAAGCAAAGATTTGCCCCTGCCTGGTAGGGTTCAGCTCCAGAGAACAAATTAGCCAGTTCCCGCATGAGGCCCATACTTATGTAGAGTCAGTAGGTCCTTCCAAATCCAACATGAGGATTTGATATTTTCTGGAAACTGAAAATAGTTTGCACAATAACACCGATTAAGATGTTTGGGAGGAACGCCCTCAAAGTGTTCTGGCTGGATGATGACCCTGTCTGCTTTGTATATGTTGAGTCACTTCTCCCCTCATTTCTTAGAAAATGAAAGCAGACTGCAAAGCACCACTGAGATCCACACATTTCCCATGTTTACTGCATGTGGGAAATTACTGCAGTCAGAAAGTTTTAGTTACTACATTAAAAGCGATTCAGGTAAGGCATTGACTCACTATGCCAAACAAACCTACTTCTCAATTTTTAGAATACTGCTGTCACATCTGCATTGTTTCTTGGGTGAAAGGGGACCAGTATTCCACAATAAATAATCACATTTCTATGGGCATGGCATCAAGAGTTGAATTAGCAATAGAGAGGGTAAAGAAAGACCTCTTGTAAATCACTCCCTCTTACACGGAAGCTGCTTAATCCTAAATGTGTGGTTCCTGAGAGGCTTTGCACATTCTCAGAGACATTCACATCTATTCTCTCTTAGGGTACAGGGTTGACCTTTGATGCCAATCTATGGTAGTTCAGCTGAGCAGACAGATCCTGATAACCTGCAATGATAGATCCCACCTCTCCTGTACTTCCCACACAGTTGCCTTTCTAGAAGCAATTGCTCCACTTGCTATCCCATGGGACCCCCATAGCTGGGAAGCTGCTTTCAGACCCCAATGACTTCTCAGGCCCCTAAATGCCTGAGCTTCAGAAGAAGGCCATGTTTTGATAGTCAAGCCAAGGAACTGAGATCAGGCTATGTACAATAACAAGGCTATTTCAAGAGGAAATAGCCTGAACTCTGGCCCACCCTAATCAATGGGTTTATTCTGTGTCCTCCTAAGGCCCAACAACTTTATGGTTATGATTAACAACTATACCTTACAGGAGAATAACCTACCATCCTAGTCCTCTCAGGAATCTCTCTTACAATGCAGACCTCTCTGCAAACCTGACCAGCTATCCCACTCCCGACTAATTTTTACCAGGTATTACCTGCCATTCAGGTAATCGGTTACCGTAACCAGACTCATCTCACATTAGCATCTCTCACAAAGAAAAATTCAGATCTTCTTGTGACAGCTCCTGACATTTATCCCAATGAGACCATGGATCCTAATATTTCCACAGTAACAGAACAATTCCAAATTCCCCAGTGACGTGATGCATCCTCGAATTTGTCCCAATAGCAGAACAGATCAAAATGTCAGATAGGACCCAGACCCGGGCAGCAGTTTCACCGTCTCCCCCTGACCTCCCACAAGTGGAAGCGGCCGCACCCCCCCGCTCGCAGGGACCCCCTAGCGACCTGCCCCCTACCACCCAGACTAGGTGAGGGGAGGCCCTTTTGGAAGAATGAGGGGGGAGTTCTCTTGGGAGGGAAGAGGCCGGGGCCCCGGAGGGAAAGACTTACGTCCCCCAGAAGCTGCGCCTGGAGGTGCTAGAATGGAGCCACAGCTCCAAGACAGGGGGGGCACTTTGGTTTTGTTAAGACCCTGCACCTGGTTAGGCGACGCTTTTGGTGGTCCAGGATGCGACAGGACATTGATATCTTTGTGAGGTCCTGCCCAATGTGCCCCACCAATAAATGCCTTATGGGGAAGCCTCCCTGTCTACTGAAACCCCTGGAGACTCCGGAGGCACCCTGGCTGGTGATCGGTATGGACTTTGTGACCAATCTCCCTCCCAGCCAGGGGAAGTCCGTACTGTGGGGGATCATGGATCTGTTTTCAAAACAGATCCATCTTATTCCATGCAAAGGACTGCCCTCAGCCCACTAGTTGGCCCGCCTTTTCGTACAACAGGTTTTCCGTCTGCACGGATTTCCCCGGAAGATCGTGAGCGACAGAGGCTCGGTATTCCTTTCTAAATTCTAGCAGGCATTTTTGGGGATCGTCGGGGTTCAACAGGGTTTATCTTCCGCATACCACCCCCAGACTGATGGGCAGACGGAGAGGGTGAATGCCGTCATTGAATGTTACTTGCGCTGCTTCACCAATTATCACCAAGATGATTGGGTCGACCTGCTGCCCCTGGCGGAATACACCTATAACAACTCTGTTCATTCTGCTACTGGACAAAGTCCCTTTAAGATGGTCTATGGTATGGATTTTGACCCTTTAGGGGCGGTCCCTCTCCCGCCGGGAGGCGATCCTCCTGAGGTGTCAGCGTGGTCTAACACCATCAGAAATACTTGGCCGGGGCTAGTAAAACAGTTGGACCAGGCTAAGGAACAGTACAAGGCACAGGCTGACAAGCACAGAACGCCCCAGTGGGATCTGGTGGCCGGGGAGAAGGTGTACCTTTCCACCAAGAATTTAAAGTCTTTGCGTCCTTGTAGGAAACTGTGTCAAAAGTATGTGGGTCCGTTTACTATATCTCGGGTGATCAATGAGGTTACTGCTGAACTGAACCTCCCCAAGACCTTGCAATGGGTACACCCCGTGTTTCACGTTAGCCTTCTGAAGCCCTTTTCTCCTGCTCCCGATTGGCACCCCGAACCCCCGGCGGCAACACCTATCATGGTGCAGGGGGAACAGCATTTTGAAATTTCCAGGGTCCTGGACTCCAGGCTGCGGAGGGGTCAGCTGGAGTACCTGGTGCGCTGGAAACACTTGAACTCAAGTCATGATGAGTGGGTCGCGGCAGAACACGTGAACGCTCCCTCTCTGATCACCGAGTTCCATCAGTGTTGTCCCGACAAACCTGGGAACCCAGTGAGGGGGTCTTTGGAGAGGCGGAATGTCAGATAGGGCTTCTGACAGCTCCGTTCCCAAACAAGATGGTTTCCCCGTGAACAAGATGGAGTTCTCCGTGCACTCCTTCCCCCCCCCCCCCCCGTTTTGCACACGAGCTCCAGCCAGGGATTTACAATTGTATTGGGACCCGCCCGTGTAAATCTCCGATCTGATATCGGGTCCCGCGCACAAAGCCGAGAGCTCGGCCATCTCCTCCACTGATTGTTCATAATTGTTTCTGTTTCAGTTTTACTTAAGTCGTTACCGGTAGGAAACGACTACATTGTCTCTTTGTTCCTGTAACCCTATTGTATCAGCCCTATATATGTATCCTCTCTCCCCCAGTCATGTATTCCAGCCTTGCTTGTCTCCTTACTGAAATCACTGACTTTCGGAATAAATCCTTGAATCGCTGCTCTGCCTGGATTTGAGTTCTATTGCCTGAAACGCCGTGCATTTGCTGAAGCCTGACAAAATCTGATGTCAATGACATTTGGCCCCAATAGTAAATGCCTTGGTAAAAGCAGTATAAAAAGGACATCACTTAAATTAGCAAGTTCTGTACCTGCCACAGACTCCCCCCTCCCACTTCAGTAGGTCAGAGTCAGACAGAGCTTAGTGTTGTAGGTGCCATCTCATCCTCGGGATTGTTCCTCCTCCACTTCACCAGAATAAGAAAATGCCTGCTCAGATTGTTCCCTTGTCATTTTGGAATCCTGAGATTATACTCAAGCGGCAGGCTCAGAATAAGTATGCAACTTTCTGCCTTACTTCTTTAATCTGTTGCCTCTTCTCCCACAATTTCCCTGCCTTCCGCTCCACCTCTCTTCCAGGTCCTGGTTAGATAGAAGTTTGATCCTGAACTGTTTTCCTGCTCCCACCTCTCTGGGGACATTGTATATCCTCCTAACAAGCAAGGGAGGGTTTCCAATTCTGGGGTTAGATGTGGGAGGAAATGAGAAACTGCTTCCACTAGGAGTTATTTTCCTTTGTTTGTTGAATGCTTATTTCCCAAATGTGTTCTGGTTTTGCATTTAACTGACTATTCTTAGCAAAGTCCTAAATCAAGTATATTGCAATACTCTTCAATTTGCCTACTTTTTTCACCTTTTCTCTCTGTTATTTTATATATTTCAGTAAAGATAAAAACCTAGTTACCGTTTTCCTCTGTCTTCTCCCATGACCTTAACTCAGGATACCTCATGCTTGTGTCAAAACATTCCCTCACTATGTGTGTCAACATTCCATCACTATGAGATTTGTGTGGATGCACATGTAAAGGCCATGCATGTGTAGCCATTGTGGTGTAGTGGTTAAGAGCAGTGGTTTGGAGCAGTGGACTCTGATCTGGAGAACTGGGTTTGATTCCCCACTCCTCCACATGAGCGGTGGAGGCTAATCTGGTGAACCAGATTGATTTCCCCACTCCTGCACATGAAGCCAGCTGGGTAACCTTGGGCTAGTCACAGCTCTCTTAGAGCTCTTAGTCCACCTACCTCACAGGGTGTCTGTTGTGGGGAGGGGAAGGTGATTGTAAGGCAGTTTGATTCTTCCTTAAGTGGTAGAGAAAGCCGGCATATAAAAACCCACTCTTCTTCTTCTTCCCTTGCGCCCCAGATACAATCTATTTACTAAAACTGCTTGTGAAGGACTGCTTCTCTCTAGCAGAATCCATGCAGCAGCCCTAGTCTTTCCAACAGTTTCTTCCTTCAAGCCTCTCCTGGGACAACAGCCATGGCATCGTCTTGGTGTTTACCAGACTTCACAAGAACATCAGAAAATATACTCAGTTCTAGATCTTGACTAAGAGCCAGTTCCATCCACTTCAGCTTTCCACAGCATTTTAAACCCATATTCTATTTCCTGCTCACTTTGTGTCATGGAAGCTTCACTTCCAGCTGACATGCTTAGAACTCACAATATTCATTTTCATAATCTGAATCCCGAGCTCCGGCAAATCTGGCCTCCAGTTTTCTGGCACTGCAGTCCAGCCAATAGTTAGGAAAGGTTAACAGCCAGCTTCTGTTTCCCTCTGTTTCTCTATATTTGGGAGATCCTGTGCCTGCTTTGGTAAAGTGGCACAGCTACTATGTTCCAGTTGACATGTTATATGCTTTGAACTGGCACTTCATCATTTTTCTTAAATCCACATCTACCTGGGGTGAGATGATTGCTAAAGGCATATAGATTCTGTATTTTCTGTGCTTGTTTTAGTGCATGTTACTGAACAGTCATATTTCAAGGTTGAACTACTTTCCACAAAACATAGCAAATTAAGATTATCTTTTTTTAAAAAAAAATAAGTCCTACAAGTTTTTAGCTTTTATAGTTTCAGAGAAAAAGCTGAAATGCTATGGTGGTAGCATTACCCCAAGTCTTATTTCTGTTCAACCCAGTATCCTAGTTCTATCAACCCTATCCATTGAACCAGTGGTTAATAAACCTTTAGAGATCACAAGGTAATGCCCTCTCTCAATTTCCATTTTCAATTAAAATGTAGGGGAAAAATTCTCATGTTCTTAACTTGCTCTAATCATGCTTTGTGGATGAATTTTTGAAGATATAGCATAGAGCCCCATGATTCCATTAACTGGTCATTTTTAAAACTAAAAGACAACAATAAATTTGAGGGAATTAAGGACCATATGAATTTGCTTCCTATACCATGGAATTATTAAGATTTACTTTTTGACTCACAATATTTCAGTTTCATTATGTGAAATAACTGGCCCTATCCCAAGGTTACAAAACAAAGGAATGATTGTTTTCCAGGAGGTATAAGAAAAACATTCATCTTTGTTAGTTTTGTCTAAAAACTTTGACAACAAACACATTCACAGCACCGTTCTGTCTACCCCATAGCTCTTTCAGCTCTTTTATAAACTCACCCAGGTGTTTCAAACTTGCAGAGCATAACAGCCACTCTTTTAAACAATTCACCTGAGCTACTGTCCTTTCTTTAAGAAAAACACAGAAACAGATTCATAGGGAAGGGTCTGGGTAGGTTACGATACCACCCCCCACAATAATTTAATGGGGATCATGCTGGGCCTACAAGGGCTTTGTATTGTTGTAATACGTAAGCAGTAAACACACAACCCAGAAAAAATGTCTGCTCTAACTCTCCCAGATATGATCTTGCAGATGAAGATTCAAAGCCCTATACTATACGTTTTCAAGGTCACAGAAATTAACCTAAACAATGTTATTCCAGCATTTTTGGAGTGCAAGCTGTCAATTTGTTTACTTCTTATTTATTTATTTACTTATTGCCCCCTAGCTTTGAGTAGGAGAGAAATGCAGAGTTGTAGTGGTCTGTGAATAAGGCATTTACTCAAGTGAATAAACTGTTAGAAATTACTTTACAGTCCATTTGCTTTGCGAAAGTGCTCTCTCCTGGTCAGAAGATGGTATTGCAAATAAGGGGGGGGGGGAATGGTCGCATTTCATATCCTGCAGTTTTTAAATAGAAATACCAATTACATTTTTAAAAAATACAGTAGTATTCCTATATAAAATTGATACAGTGAAATCACCCTGTCCAATCATCTTTCTTCTTTAGGACTGTGAGAGCTACAGCCCAAGCCCATTTTGTGGATTTCCAGGATGAAAAAGAAATGCCAGGTGTAAGCATTTTGTGGATTAAAGGGATAGATTTCTGTTTCTAGAACTCATCTCTGGAATATGTGTGTACACATTGTTTGCAATGAGGGTACTGGTGCTGTTAGATATCACAGGTCTTTTAGAGAGAGATCAGAGATCTAACCCCGATCTAGTCGTATCTGTTGTCCCTCCATAAAAGCCTCTTTGCACTTTAAGGAAGGGACCGCTTTGTGAGCAGAAAATGCATTTATAGTACAATTCTAAGCAGAGTTACACTGAAGTCAACAGCCTTAGAAACTGTAACTTTGCTTAGGACTGCACTGGCAGTTTGCTAGCTGGAAAGGGTTTCTGAAAGAAATTCCAGAATGCCGGGGGATAAGGTATGCTGGTCTATACTTTAGGCTTAAGACCTGGGCCAACATGTGACTTATGTATTAATCAAAGTGTGCAAAGGAGAAGGCTTTACCATAAAAACAACCAATTAACCTGCACAATGTTGCAAAGCATACAGCTTAAAGCACACAGTCACTGACTGTTCTCTGCCTTTCAAGCTAAGGGATTTTTCTAGATGACCTTATGCAGAAGATGCACCAACAGAGCAGAAAAAAGCTGATGACTCCGTCCTTAATTAACACAATTCAAACCTCCATGGCTATATTTTTAAAGGTATACATGCATTTTTTCTCCCAGGGTCCAGGGAGAAATAAGCTCAAATATTTATTTGGAAAAAATTATTTTGTGATTAAAGATAAACTTTGAAAATTAAAATATCTATTTTCTTGGCCCTCGTCTGTCACTTCTTATAGAAAACATGGTACCAGTGTGGGATGGCCATGTCAGTTTCCCTCAAGGCAGATACATAAAAACTAGAAATGTCATAAATGTTGTAACAGTTGACAGTCCCGTTTTCCCTTCTGTCTTTCAGTTGGTTTTATGTTCCAATAACTTCTTACCTCAATAGCTCTCTTCTTTTTGGATGTCATTGTGCACCTGTTCTTAATTTAATGGTAATTGTTTCTATTCTCTGAATTCTTTATCTTCTCAATTCTGTTATAGGAGGAAAAGCAGGATTCACTATAGGCAAAGCTGTGAACCCAGTTCTTGTATTTGATCACTTGCTTTATGCTTCATACGGCAACTTTGAAGCAATGACAAGGTTACATCAGCATAATAATTTCTCGATTTTAAATCTAACGCCAGTTTTTACCAGTGTCATTACTGCACAATACTAGAAATGGTAAGGAATATCTCTTAATAACAAACATCTGCTGTGATATTGTTGCTGTTGCTGTTGTTATTAATAAAAACAAAAATAAGTAAAAAAGAAACCATGATAATGCAATGAAGACATGCAAGATAGCTCAGATCCTGAATCAATGTTTTATTCTTCTCACACTAAGGTGCTTTCCATGCGGGGACAGGCTTGCATTGTTTCCCCATTGCTGGTAATAAAGTAGAGAGACAACACAGCTTCACATTCCAGGTTTCCCCACAGCTTCCCTGCTCCAGTTCTGCAGCAGTGGCTACCCCCATCCTCTGAGCTACCAGGGCTTTTGCATTTTTTTTAAAAAAGAATCAGCACTAGAAAATTGTTATATTGGTATAACATTATACCTTTATGTGCATTAGGTTCTCTGAATTCCCATCTTGGCATAGTGGTTAAGAACTGTGGACTGTAATCTGAAGAACCAGGTTTGATTCCCCACTCCTCCACATGAAGCCTGCTGGGTGACTTTGGGCTAGTCACAGTTCTCTCAGAACTCTCTCAGCCACACCTACCTCACAAGGTGCCTGTTGTGGGGAGAGGAAGGTATTGTGATTGTAAGCCACTTTGATGGTGCATTCCTAAGGAGAGTTACTCCAGTCTAAGCCCATTGAAATGAATGGGCTTAGACTGGAGTAACTCTCCTTAGGAATGCACCATGAGACTCCTTAAGGTAGAGAAAAGTGAGGTATAAAAACCAGTTCTTCATCATCTCTAGCCTCTTGCATTGCAGAGGTATGCCTTTCCCCTTGTATCTCTGCAATAGAAAGGGCTAGAACCTTACTTTAAAAAAATGAAAGATGGGCATTCAAAGAACCTGATATACACATTGGTATAATATCATATTAATATAATGATATTCTAGTGCCAATTTATTTTTAAATTAAGAAGTCCCCTGGAGGCAGGCAGACAAAATGGCTACTGCACGGACAGTTTTGGGAAAATCGGTGCCAGGTGGGCAGGAAAATCTGCATTTTACCACCCACACAGCAGCTATCCAGGCATTACTGAGATCTTTCCCAAACTTAGGAACAAACCAGGTTTGAAAAAAATGAAGGAAAAAACAACAACAGGAAAACCTCAGGAGGCACACAAATTCATCTCAGTTCTGTGGGAAAGCGCGGGGGGGGGGGTTGCTTTCCAATAGCCTTGAACTGGGGCAAATAACCCATGCGACAATGACCTGAGAGAGATGTTCTGATTCTTTGCCATTTCTGATCTCTCTTATGTCTCTTAAATGTGTGTGTTTGCTGTTTACTATCGTGGTGGTGGGGAGCCCAAGCCTCTGCCTTTATTCCCTCCCCATTTTTCAGGGCAGATGAGATTCATATTGCTGGAAGGAAGGCCAAGTCTGGTCCTCTGCCTCTATTTTCCCCAGTCTTTGCAGCCCTACCTGCCTGCCAGCATGTGCAAACAAAGCTGTTGTATGGTTTAGGTTGTATTTTGATTCGTGCATTTCCAACTGTAAATACCTTTCTCGTAGCCTGAAACCATAAGACTGCTGATGCTAGATGAGTTCCTGATCAAATTTTTCTCCGTTTCATCATTTTAGTACAACAGCATAATTACCCAAATTACTGAAGTTTGCCAATACACACCTCACAATTCATATCCCCAATCTTATTTTTACTCCCACAAGCCTAACACATTTAATCTGTTAGGAGCTTAAGCGGGGCAATTTCCAATATCCATTTGTTTTCTTCTTTGTTTAACAGACATTCAACTGCCCTCATTATACGGGGCTTCTGGGGGGCAATGAACATGCTTTGTAGCTTTTAATTTGCAAACTAATATTTTCTTGCATATGTTGAGAATCGCCCAACAATGCAGAGTTCCCTACCTTGTCCTACCCTAATGATAGGTATGGGACTACCAAATTCATTCTGAAGGAATAAAGATCTCTGGCTACAGCAGTCTGAGAATCAATGAATAGTGAAGTAAATAAATGAGGTTGTCTGTTGTTGTAAATCTTAGTCTTTTGAGGTTCCATAAAAAAGAAAAAATGGGAGTTACTAGAAGTGAGGATACTTTTAAATTCCACTCTAGGCAGAATTTGGAAAGTAATCCTGGGTACAGCTGGGGCAGAAGTATTTTCAATGTAGTGTCGCAGTCCGTGCCGTTAAAGTAACCAAGCTCTTAGAATTGACCCCTTCCTGAAATGGGATATTTTATCTTATTCAGCCTGTTACCCACTAAGCAGGGATCAACACTTTCCACCTCTTGCGAGATAGACTTTCTCTTGAAATGTTCCAGTAAAAATATGAAAAGAATATATGAATAAAATACTATTTATTTCACATAAAATATATGCATGTAAATGGTTACAGAAATAAAAACTATATTAGTTAGTTCAACAGGAACAAAATACGATCTTATGTATTCAAGCAATATTAGCAATATCAACAATCTCTATGACTCTATATGAGAGTTTCCCAAGTACATATTTCATTCAGGAAATAATACAGTTTACAGAAATCTTGTAAAATATTGGTTAGTGCATTGAATAAGTATTCTAATTCAATTTATTTAAATATAAGACATACTTTACCCAGTCATGTCATAGCAGAGCTTCTGTAAGGATTCTATAAGTTCACTTAGAATAGTTAGATTTCCTTCAGGTATTCTCTAAGTATTACTCTGTTATTTCAATGCCTTTAGTAGTTGTAAAGGTAGGAGAGATCTCTTTGGTTCCATAGTTTCATGTTAGAGCTGATACTATAGCTCTTCCAGCAGTCTGTGACTGAAGGCATGAGACCATAGAGTCTCTATATGTTTGAGGTTTATGGGTCTGAAGCCCATGTTCAAATTAGATAAGGCTATGTGAAAGCCATCTTTGAGTATGCTTTGCTGTAAGCATTGCTGTATAGCTAAGAGCCACCTTAATGGTTTGGCTATACTGTAATTAATCAGTATTTGAAGCTATGTGTAAAGCTTAACATTATGTGTAGAGTATAAACTCTATTCTACAATCTCTCTGGCAGTGTCAATCTTAGAGAGTACTGAGTATAGTTCAGTTTAAGAGCTTAAGGCTCCATGGATCTCCATCCATGTATTCCAATTATATGTATTCCAATTGGAGTAATTCTATGTGTTAGCCACTGCTGGCTGTGATGCATGTTTGTGTATGAATGTGTATGTCAGACAGTTCTATGTGAGACCTCAGTCTTAGAACTGACTGCAGAGTATATTCAGTGCTTCCTCCTTGTGTAGAGAAATCCCTGGAATATGCTCTGGTAGTGGGCTTCTTAGAGAAGCTGCATTTACATCTTGTCTGTCAGAACTAGGAAGTCTGTAAAAAGCATAGACCTTATGAGAAGGCATTAGTCTTGTTATAACGAATGATTTCTCAATGTTACCATATTCAAATATGGTAAGATCAATACCCTTATAATCCTTAGATTAAGGGCCTTCATCACATATTTAGGATGAAGCATTGTACAGACAGTTATCCCAGACAATCAGTCTTCAGAAAGACAGACTGTGTGCATTATACCTCTGTCTGTGAGAGTTCTCCAGACTTAGAGACAAGTATAAATGATTGTTCCCAATTCACACAAGAATCAGGTTCCTAATTCATGCAAGAATTAGGCTGCCAAGGTTTTACATCTTTGGTAGATGGAGGAAGTCCATAGGTCAGTAGGTTTAGACCATCATGATCTTCTCTAACCTGTAGTCAGAGAAAGGTCTCTATTTATATCTTTTCAGAGCCTTTATCTTGGAGATGTGCTGGAATAGGTCCACTCAACTTTGGTTCTAGAATCCCTTAGCTAAAGCATTCTATAAATAAACAGCAACTTAGTCAGTAGTTAGTCAATAGGCCTTATAAGCAGTACTATACACTTGACTGCCATCTGCAGTAGTTAGTAGATATGACCTTGTCTATCATTCCTTGTCAAGCAGTATGTTTTGCTTAATCAGATGAGCACACCTGCCGCTGTGACCTTTAGCTGTGACAGCTGTATTAAATGACTATAGCAGCAGAATCTTGGGTTGGATTCTACAGCATAGCAAGTAAGCCTTGAGCTTATACAGTCAAAGGTGTTCCAGTCTATGAAGTGACATAACATCTTTTTAACACATTTCTATCCTTATGAAGCCTAATGGGACATGTTTTCATATCAAAATCCTGTTCACATATGGTTGCCTGAGACAGTAGAACCAAAAGCCTCTTCATCTCAATCAAACCTGGCCCATTCCAAAAATAGTTATTGCATTTGGCATGGTCAGCATGTGTGCAGAGATGTGTGAAAATGAAATCTGCTGAATACACCAGAGACTCAAAGCTTGTGAGAAGGCATCCTAGAATGATTGAGAACATCCCAGGATGCTCTAGGAGGCTATCTCATATGTCTTGATCATGATCAGCCAGGGTATGTATTTTCACCTTCTTAATGGCTGACCACAAGCTCAGAACATGTGAAGCATCCTCCTAGAATGGCCTGGAATGTTCTGGAATACATGAGGTTGCACTTTTGCACGTCCTGATTGTGTCCTGCTGAAGGCTTAGAACCCATAAGGTGGCCCTCTAGAATAGCAAGAGGAAAAAAGAAGGTAGGTAGTATCCGTTTCCAAAACCAAACAACTAAGTGAGATGAACCTTTAATAAGTAGTTTTTTCAAGCACCTTTGAGTCACCTAACTTTTTTGGTCCTCCTAAGGTAGTTCATCTCACATACTCTGAACTGAGAATGTGCAAAGAGGCTGGCTTGTCCTCTTGAACTTGTGGGTCCTTTCTGATTTCCACAGTACACAGCAGAGTTTAGGCAGAGTGGAATAAACACATCCTTGATTCTACCAAAACCTTTCATAATCTAACGGTTTGGTTGTAATTTGTGGGTAAGAGGTAGAGAGTAACTGGAAACTGATACTGAGTATTGTGGGTAAAAGATAGAGAGAGTAACTGGAAACTGACACTGATTGAGAACTTAAATCCAGTTTGAGCTGAGGAGGAGAGCTCTTTTGAAAGGACCTGCTGCAGTGAACTGACTAGCACTGAAGACGAGGCTTTAGATTCATAGAATCATAGAACCCCCTAGCACTCATGAGGAGACTGTCTTTAGTTGACTTGGTCATCTAGAGGATGAGGCCTAAATTACCAGTTGCATAGTGAGTGAATGGGATGAGTGTGCATGAGGTGGTGAAGGAGAAAGATGTTGGTTCTCCTTTCCCCAAAATATTCTGTGCTCTCTCTCTCCTCCCACTTGCTCTCAGCCTCTCTTCCTGCTGTCCATTTCTTGAAAAGATACCAAGAATGTCCAGTAAAGCTTGGCTGATTCATATCTTCTGCCTCCATGACAGCTGGGAATTCAAGAAACTCTGCCCTCCCCTTGCACACAGAGAACACACTGGAACACATTCAGGTACAATACTAAATACTCTGTTTTAGTGGGTTGTGATAGACTCCTCTCCAGCAAGGGCAGTCTAACCAAAATAGCCTGATGTCCACTCAGAGTTGGTCCCTCTAAATCAGTACTTTTTATACTGACTAGAAACAGTTCCCCAGGGTCAGGCAGAGATTTTCCCCAGCCCTGCTACTTGAGATACCAGGAATTGAACCTGGGACCTTCTGTATGCAAAGCAAGTACTCAACCACCGCATTACCTCTCCCTGACATGGTTGGTTCTGTGCCCAATAACCTATAGGATAGGGCTGCACAATCATCTGCCAGAAACACATGACAAGGGACCTTCTGCCACAACAGAGGCAAACAGACAATAGCCAATTAACAGAATGAATTTTAATTAACAATGAATGATAAACAGAAGGGTGGGAAATGCAAGAATTAATATGCGAAGCAGGAGAGAGCAAACTATTTAAAGGACAGGAATAGATAAGGATAAGGAAGAGCAGAAGAAAAGGAATAAAGGTGAAGGGCCAACAACATGGTGTGAGCAAAGATGGACTAGGGCTTCTTGATGAACTAACTAGGTATCCTGGGTCTTAGAACCGCAGGGGAGGCAACTCCCATAATAGCCATTTTTTCCAGCACTCAGACTAGGAAGTACCTCCTGCAGTTTGGTGGCCTTAGTAATTGCCCAGGAAGAAGGAACGGAGGAGACATCTGGACAGTTTATGTCAGGCAGTGTCATGAGTTTAGTTTTCTGGTATCACCTGTTTCCCAGGAGCAGAAGGAATCTAGACTGTTGTAAAGTGTTCTGGCTTGAACTTCAGTTTCCTCTTCCAATGAGCAGCCTGGGTGGTTCAGGAAGCAAGAAACCAGTGTCTTACATGCAGTGTCCCTGATTTGTACCCCAACACCAGTAAACTCAGCACAGAGGTGTAGAGGAAAACCACTTGCCCTTCAGGTGTACATTATGCAGCAGCATCATGATGGGTTACATATATGACCTTGCAGGTGGTAGTTCTGCAAAGGTGGTTCAGGACAGCTCCAAACTGCCCATTGCACCACAAGCACTCCACAAACAGCCCGAGGCCACACTGACTTCAGCTGTCCTTGATGAATAAGGAAGCAATTGTCTGCAAGGCTGATTTACCTATTTATGCATGGCATTTTCACAAGAATCTGGGCATAGGAACCACACATAACCAGTAAGCTGATTAATGGACAATTCATACACAAAATATGAACTGCATATAATATTGCACTGAAATGCAGCACAGGAGTTTGAAGGTTTTTGCTTTCTCTCTCCCTCCATTTTCACCTTATCTGCATTTTTTACTGGGATTTTGCTAGTGCATATAGTTGTCTGCTACCATTTCCTATCCTCTTCTTGGAAGTAATGATAGTCTAATTTTGCTAAAGACATTATTAAGGAATTAAGTGAAAATGAATTAAACTTAATTCAATTGTTATTTTAAAGCTTGTCCTTATCACCGTCTTCCAGAGTTTCATTCCCTCACTTGCTGCAGACAGGCATTAACATGCATGCCCCTGCTGAGCTGTTGCTGCAAATCCCAAATCCATCCCAATGGAAGTTTACTTAATGCTAAGGGGTACATTTAGTTGGAGCATCTTTCTACACAGTGGAATGCAAGACAAGATGATGTGGCACTGATACGCATAAGGGTTTTCTTTGGTGAAGTGAGAGACAGGAATCTAGCAAAGCATCTTATTTGGGCAGACTCTGCTCCAGAAAAGCTCAGAAATGGTTCCCAATGAGAAGTGGACTGGGGCCAAGGGTCATAAACAGAAATGGTATCCAAGGTTGGGAAAGCATGATGGATGAGCGTTAATATAAAAATCAGGAGCCTGCGGGTGGAACATTTCTGGAAAGGCAAAAAGGAGACTGTGATATCAGCAAAATACAATGGGGTGTGCGTATGTTCAGAATTACATGAAGGCTATCACTAGCTAGAGTTGTAATAGGATCTTGATGGTGCTTAGGTTTTAAAACGAGGAATCACACTTGCTTGGAGGTCATCCCTCTGATCTTGAGACTCTTCCCATAATCTCAGAAGCACCCCCCTTTTTTTAAGGGGATAGGTGCTTAGGGCTTTCCACAGGCAGGGATGGTTTACACATCTCCCAGCTTCTTTCTTGGGCTCTAGTTCTCTTTCTCCTTTCCTTATTTCCGTTACTTATGCTCACGGACCAACAGGTCATGAGCAAAACAAATTCATTAAGTCCAGCAATACTGAATAATTAAACATGTGTGTAAAATGCCGTCAAGTCGCAGCCGACCTTTGGCGACCCCTTTTTGGGGGGTTTTCATGGCAAGAGACTAACAGAGGTGGTTTGCCAGTGCCTTCCTCTGCACAGAAACCCTGGTATTCCTTGGTGGTCTCCCATCCAAATACTAACCAGGTCCGACCCTGCTTAGCTTCTGAGATCTGACAAGATCAGGCTAGCCTGGGCCAACCAAACATAAACAAATACAAAGTCTAAAATATATAGTTAGAAAGACGTATCTTTAAAAGCCATAGACAACATTTTTGCCATAGCAAGGTTTACATTTGAATCAGTATCAGCCAATAGCTTTGCAACTATCTCTTGCTTTAGGGCAGGTCCCCACTTCTGAATGTATACTGTGATCCATTTATCTCTGGTGAGATCATACTTTTTACAGTCAATTACAAAATGCCAAATAGTGTCCAAATTCCCTGATTTACAATCACAAAATCGTTCAGAAAAGGGGATCCCTGAAAACCTGCCTGCTAACTCCCCCAACGGCAGTGCATTTAATCTGGCCTTGGAGAAAAGTATTCTATATTTGGGGACAGTTAAAAATTTACAATAAGCAGGTAGGATCCTTGGAACAGGGAGGCCCAGACAGCACAAGGAGCGTACCTTATGTGCTCTACAGCCAGTGCTCCATCAGTCAAGGTTCAACACTCTAGATCTAACCAGTTTACATGCAGAGGGATATTCCATTTGCTTTAAAACCTCAAAGGACAAACTCAGTCTCTGCAATCTATCATCAATTAATTTTTGCTGTGAATGCCAAAAGCCATCTTTAACAAGTAAAGGCAAATAGCAAGCCTCTAACAAATAAAGAATTTTAAAGCTAAATGTAAATGTTGCAACCCAAGCTTCAGCTTCCAAAGATGTTTCCACAAATTCTAACTGAATTGCTGGACCAGAAATACATATTGGCAAGTTGGACATGGAGCATAAAAAAGAAATTAAGCAGGAATTATACTTTTCATTAACTTTGGCAATTGCCAAAGGTACACCAAATAATAATAATGGGGCTACCTTAGCTTTAAATGCCAGGATAGCAGCTGGTATATAATTGCCTCCTGAGGTCCGAAAGAATCTCAGGAGGGCTGCTGAGTGTACAGATGCTAGCTTCGTGGCAGCGGTCATATGGCCCATCCAGGACATGTTAGAAGAGAAAAGAATGCCCAGATAGCAACAGTTATTAACCTGCTCAATTAAGTGGCCATCCATATTCCATGAAAAATGATGAGATGGAACACCTTTACAAAATACTATAATTTATATTTAAGGACTCTTGAGAGCAGTAAAATGTAAACACACTTAGTAGATGTCTTAAACCCACAAGTATTTGAGGGACTGTGATATAGAGGATGGTGCTGAGTTGTTTTCTGTTGCCCAAGAAGGCTGGACCAGAACCAACGGGTTGAAATTAAATCAAAAGAGTTTCCGTCTAGACATTAGGAAGAATTTTCTAACAGTTAGAGCAGTTCCTCAGTGGAACAGGCTTCCTCAGGAGGTGGTAAGCTCTCCTTCCATGGAGGTTTTAAAGAAGAGATTAGATGGCCATCTGTCAGCAATACTGATTCTGTGACCTTAGGCAGATGATGAGAGGGAGGGCATCTTGGCCATCTTCTGGTCACTAGGGGTGTGGAGGGGGGAGGTAGTTGTGAATTTCCTGCATTGTGCAGGGGTTGGACTTGATGGCCCTGGTGGTCCCTTCCAACTCTATGATTCTATGATTCTGTGATTCTATTAGACCATGAAATCAACACGGCATCATCTGCATAGAACAAATTTGAAACAGGTGTCTGGGACAAGTGAGGAGGGTGAAAATGTTCACCCGAGAGGTGGCTGTCATTTATATATAAACTGAAAAGAAAAGGGGTCAGAAAGCAACCTTGAGGAACACCTTTGTTCACTTTGACTCTTTGGTTAATTGACCACTATTTCCACATCTCACCTGTGCTGTATTATTCTGATAGTTTAAGAATTAACCGAAGAAGCCGGTGCTCAATAGAGGTCCTTGCTAATTTCCCCCACAATCTAGCCTGGGGTATATAATCAAAAACTCTTTTTAGATCAATGAAGGCCACATAAAGTTTACCTCCAGGTGGTTTAGAATATTTTTCATCCGGATGCCATTGCCTTCCTTTGTTAAGGGGCTATGACTCAGTGGTAGAGCATCTGCTTGGCATGCAGAAGGTTCCAGGATCAATCCCTGGCATTTCCAAGTACAAAAGATCTGGCAGTAAGTGATGTGAAAGACCTCTGCTTGAGATCCTAGGCAGCCCTGCCCATCTGAGCAGGCAATACTGACTGTGATGGACCAAGGGTCTGATTCAGTAGAGGGCAGCTTCATGTGTGTTCCTCTGCAGAGCCTTCTTTGGCTGTCTCCCATTGAAACACTGACCCTGCTTAGCTTCTGAGATCTGACAAGATTGGGTTATACCATGCTGTCTTCCCTCCTGCACCAAAATGTAGCAGATTTTAAATAATACACGATGTGACTATGTACCTATATCAAGTATTTGGCCAGCTGCTGTGCTGAATTCTGCCAACTGTGCAGTTACAAGAATGCTAAAAATGTAGCTAATTTTCAGTTGGACACAGATCATCAGTGTGAACATATGGGGTGCACGTGTTGAGACAAAGTAGGCATTATAAGCAGGGTGTTTGAATTTTGAACACTTTTTAAAAAAAAAGATCACAACATGATCAGTTAGGGGTCTGCTAATGGGAGTGTGAGGAGCTAGTATAAGGCAGCGTCATGTGTTCATGTGACTACAAAGGTCCTGACATGTATAAAGGTGGATCATGATTTAGGTATTTCTCCATTGATACCACAATGTAGGAAAATATAAGCCAGATCTAAAGAAGGCACAATGCCTGTGAAATGGCCAATCCAAAGTAATATATTCATCCAATTTAAAACAAGAATTTTGCATTCCTACTACATTTGAAAATGAATGCCTTCTGCTTACATGCATTTGCTCCAACCCTGGCTTAAAAATGAAGTGGAAGGAAGCCATATGCCATCTGGAGACACTTTTGTAAGATATTTTATATTGGCATATAATGAGAGGGTATGATAGTTTCCCTGATCTTTCACTTGATGCTTTATTTGTAGATAAGCTCCCCAGTCGTGCAGGTAAGCTAACTCAGTGTTGTATTTCCTTCCATTAGATTGTATCAAACTGTTAGGCCTTGGGCTTTGCTAAGTAGATGTACTAGGCAACCAAAAGCAGCCAATAGGGTCCTGCCCCAAGTTCCAAGTACATTCTCTGCAATTAAAAGGGAAATAATACATCAACCCAGCTTTGGAGAGTGTCAGGGTCCCATCTTGGTAATTAGTAATTACTTTAACTCACCTAACCAATGCCTGTGAATGCTCTGCTTCCCTTCTAGAGATTTAAAATAATCAATTTCACCCAAAATGAAAGCATATATCCTGTCACTCAGGGAAGTGGGACCTTAGTAATGTCAGTCCAATCATTACCCAAGCTAGTCCGTTGCCTGTGTATTTTAACTAAATCTAGTTCCACACAGGCCCAGGCTAGCCCGATCTCATCAGATCTCGGAAGCTAAGAAGGGTCAGCCCTGGTTAATAATTGGATGGGAGACCTCCAAGGACTACCAGTGTCATGACTAGTCATGATGCATACCTATTCTTTCCAGAATCAGAGTAGCATGCTTATTATATTAGTTGCTTTGGGACACAGGCAGGATGGTGCTGCTGCAGTCGTCTTGTTTGGGGGCTTCCTAGAGGCACCTGGTTGGCCATTGTATGAGCAGACTGCTGGACTTAATGGACCTTGATCTGATCCAGCAGGGCGTTTCTTATGTTCTTTTGTGACATGGATCCAGACACTGGCAAACCACCTCTAAATGTCTCTTGCCTTGAAAACCCAATAAGGAGTCTCCATACGTTGGCTGCGACTTGATGGCACTTTACACACACACACACACTGTTCCTCACACCCAGCCAGTCTCTGGCAGCCCTGGTAGCTCTACCAGACTGGATTGTTCCAGTCCAAATTAAAACCCCAATGATCACCAGTTCCAATCTTTCACCCAGCGCCCTGCAGAACCTAAAGCTGTCTCCCTCAAGCGCCATTTTCTCCCATGATCTTCAAGTAACCCCATCATCTTCTCCCCCTTCTCATTGGACGGGTAAAGTATATCTTAAATTGTATCTTCTTTTCCCCTCAGCTAGCAATCCCCCCCCCGCTGCATTATTTGATTTTAAATATGCTCCATCTCTCTGGTTTTCTTTTATGCTGTCCCTTTTTATTCTAAATAAAAGAGTATAGTTTATAGTATAGTTCTTTGCCTCCTTCTATTTCTGGGAAACATGGTGCTCAGCTTGACTCGTGGATGCATAGGCTTAAAGGTCCCAGGTGGTCACAAGTCTCTAAGTGCATGCTAAAAGGCTGTACCTATGCACTGGAAGCAGTTCATATATCATCTTTCATTTCCTCTTCCAGAATGTTGACAGAGCCTATGACTTTTCAAGATTAATGTTAAACCCAGATAGCCTTTTTATAGAAAAATACCTCACATAAAAGAACAGGAAGTTCAGATTTAGGCAGGCAAGAAAGAATAAAATGGCATCTGTAAATAAGATGATAAAGTATTTAGACTGTCCAGACTTTACAACAGGTAATGCCAGGCACAGTACACAATTTCTGAGCAAATAGCTTAAAAGCAAAAGAAAACAAAATGAAAGAAAGCAGACAACTTTGATGGGTGGCTGTAGAGTCTAGGTAGAGGTGAATGCCAATTACAGGATCAAAGGAGGGGTAAAGGAGGGATCAAAATCCATTCTATCAAATAATTTCAAAAAAATCCACTCCAGATAGCTGAGAAACATTTTGGCATCTAAAGCTGCTAATGCAGCACGAAATTAATCATTCTTACTGTGATTTTTTTTTTAAAAAAATTAGTTTTAGAAGTGGGCTTTACAAAAAGTAATCCATAACTTTCCTATAGGAACAATTCATTCTTAATCGGACAGCCCATTCCTGAAGGGGGTAGATAGATGACTGCTGGGGATAGCACAGCCGTGCCACCTCCTGGGAGTCCCCCAGGATGCCGGCATGAACACTCACGCCAGAAAAATGCTACCAGGAAGGCAGCACTGGTGCACGAGACTTGCACAGCCATGTAGCTCCCCGGAGCTGAAGTCAGTTGCCCTATGCCAGGGTCCTTGCCACTTTGGATGATGCAAGCGGCACAGACACGGGTGCTGGGGTCATGCCGTCTCCTAAGCAGCTGCGCCCCCCACTTCAGGATTGCACAGTTAGCATTTTTCCAATACAGAGGAGAGGTTTTTGTGATTCTCTTGTTAAACGACCTTTATCTAGCTTGAATATAACCATTAGTTTTGCTGGCTTTCATGAATCTTGGTTCTGTCTGGAAATCTAGCGGAACAACAAGCAAAGAAAGAGCTACAGGGCACCCAAAAACATTCAATAAATTTAGCAGACAAGCTGTCCCTTCCAGGAGTGTTGTAATTTTTAATTGCTTAACTGTATCTTTAATTTCCTCATCAGTAATATCCTTGTCTAAAAATCCTTTTGTGCTAGATCCAATGCCTATACCAAGTTTAAACAGTAATCAATTTCTTCATAATCGGCTTTTTCTGCTGAACATTGATCACAATGAAAATAAATGAAAGACTTTGTCATTACACTTGCTGAGGGAGGGGGCGGAATTCAAAGCAGTTATGCTAGATTTGCTTAATTTGAAATTTGTCTGCCATGCCACAGTCAGCCTTATTTATTTTTCCATAATACTTTTGATTCAGATAAAATAAAGTCTTATGAGGGTTGACAGTGTCCAAAAGGAATAATTTCTTCTGTACAGCAACTAGTTGTCCATAAACCCAATTAGATGGATAGTGTTTGTGACCACATCAACTAGGAGATTTTGCTGGTCCTTTCCCCCTGAATTTATTGTTATAAGAAGCTGCTTATTAAATGTTCTCTGTAAACTGTCTGGCAGGACATATCAAGGGTGATACCAGCTTCAGAGTAGTGGTCAGTGTATTCCTTGAGGTGTCTGGATGGTTTCTCATTATGGGGAAAAATTTCAAGCAGGCACATTTCTCTGCAGACAAAATCCAAAAACAAATGCTGTGTAATACCTTTTATTGGGTATTTTATTACTATTTTCTTATGAAGTAGCAATTGGCCCATGGTCAAATCTCTTAGATTCACAGCTTCATTGTTTAGATGTAATTTGTCTCAGGTGTCATCTGACCAGACTGATGTTTTTGGCCAAGGACCAACAAACAGAAAGCATATCCAGGCTGGAGCAGGAATTGAAGCATTGTGAATAGAGAGAGTAGTAGTTCCTGGTTTATGCGTCATGTGTCAATCCAGTTTAGTTTTGTTTTTTTTAAGAGATCTAGTAGGCCAATATCCAAACTCATAAATGAACAAAACCTATAATTCTTCCCATCAAGTTGTTCATTTAGAATACACTTAAAGTCCACAGTGATGGAAAAGCCTTTTCTGTTGATGGAAAAGGAGTTTTCATGCCTTGAAGAGTTTCTTCCCCCCACCAAAAGGGGGAGGGATTCTTCCTGATTGGAATATGGAATATACAGAGAATGGAACATCGCAGATGTATGATAAAAAAGACCAACTTCTTTTATGTATTTGTCATCAGAATCACTTCCAGCCTAGTTAAACAATGAAAGAGGTTTTGCTAGCATAATGGCTCTCCATCTGCACTCAGAAACACTGTGCAACAGTGCAACAAACCAGTCCTCAAGCTATGGTCACCAACCTCACCTTAGCAAACTGCCTCTGCCTTTCTTTTGGAAGACCTGGGGGAAATTGTGCTGATAAGTAGCCTTTGTCTTAGAAACTGAAAAGCAGGGCCATAGCCCCCCTAGGGGCCATGGTCCCTCATTATGGATATTCCATGCCTCTTTCCTTGAATGTTCAGCATTTAAAAAATTAGAATAACTCTGTCATCTTCGACAATATTCTGTCATCTTTATTTGTCTCGGTCTTTTTATTTGTGAAGACATCAGAAAAAGTAGGCAGACCTTCTGCCTAGTAAGAGGTGAAGCATCTCCTGTCTTCCCATGCTTGTTTACAGAGCACTGAGGTAATAACTGACAAGTATTAGGCTCTTCCCCTTCTGGATGCACACCTTAACATGGTGAGGGGGTTTGTGTGTGTCAGTGAAGCTGAGAGCAATACCGTAAGGGGTCTAGACTCTATCAAGAGACTAAACTCCTAGCAGAGTCACTCAAGACGGAATGGTCACAGCTGAGACACCAGACGAAGATGCATCCACCCCCTTAAGGGATCAATGGCCACATCCGCAGAAGAGAACAGGCAGTTCCAATGGGGATGGGGGCAGAGGAATCCCTGAAGGTTAGCTACTGGGCAGCAGCAGTAGTGGAAGGTGACACTGGCGGAGGATCTTTCGTAGACAACGGCAGGGCCACTACGGCTAACTCTGGTTAGTACTGCACAGAAGAAGGCACTGGTAAACCACTTCTGACCAACCTTTACCTTGAAAGCCCTGTGATGAGACAATCCAAAATGAAAAAAGATATAGTGCTGGAAGATGGGACCCCCAGGTCGGATGGCATTCAATCTGCTACTGGGGTAGAGCAGAGGACAAGTACGAGTAGCGCTGTTTTTAATGATGCGATTGGACTAAAGCCGAAAGGACGTTCAGTGGTTGACATGAATAGATGCAAAAGGAAAGTCCGAAGCTGTTTGACACATATAATAGGAAATTTTTTCAAAGATAGGACATTTTGGAGGACTTTCATTCATAGGGTCGCCCTGAGTCGGAAGCGACTTGACGGCACTTAACACACACACACATGAGGCCCTTATTTTTAAATATAAAATTCAATATCATGGTCTTATTACTGAAGATAATTAATTTATTTCCAACAGACCAGGTTATCCAAATACACATTGTGTCTCTTTGGTATTTATTTCACACTCTCATAAATTCCCTCACCATCCAATGTTGCTATGGATTGTTTTATTTATTTAGCATATTTTAATCTTGCCCTTCCTCGAAGGAGTCCAGGTGGCATACATTGTTTCCTTCTCCTCCATTGCATTCTCACAACAACCCTGTGCAGTAGGTTGAGCTGAGAGAGAGTGACTTGCCCAAGGTCACCCTATATGCTTCATGGCAGAGTGAGGATTTTAACTGGGTTCTCCCAGATCCAAGTCTGACATATTAACTACACCACCATGCTACACACAGCAACCTTGTTGGGAAGCTTGTTTACACTGGACAGGAGAGTTCAGACCATGGACATCATAACTCAAAGTAGTTAATAGTTTAGTCATAACATAATTTTTAGGGGGGGAATACATCCACAGTGCAAGTTCTGCCTATGTATTTGATTTTGAGGTCCTCAGATGGTCTAGGACTTGCTGCATGGCTTAAAGTGAAGAGACCTCACCTGGGATTCCATAGGCAAATTAACAGTGTAATCCTAAACACACTTTCCTGTGAGTAAGGCCCATTGAATTAACCTTAGATCTGCCTTGGGTGGGACTGTAAATGCTGCTTCAGCTATCCCAAAGCTGTTGCATACAGCTTTTGATAACTTTGCTTGAGATTATCCGTGACATCTGATACTACCATGGACACGGTCAGCATTCAGTTTCATTTTTTGAGTTCTGATTTAGAGGCAGCCTGCATGGTTGACATGTCCTCCTTAGTTAACGGAGCTTGAGCCGCGGGAGGCAGGGGCTGAGGCTGCGGCTGCTTATGCAGCTTTGGAACCATTTTAACTGTATTGCTCCCTGCTGCCTCAGGCTGTTTAAGAAGAAAGCACTATCTGGAGGGGAATTCCTGAGTTAATGAACTCACCCTCTGATAGCATAATTGTAACCCTCAGCAGGGGGCCCAAAGAGAGAGCACGGAGATCATTATCATTAGTGGTATGTGTGTGTGTAAGTGTTTGTGAGTGTAATTATAGTTTGGCAATGTCTGGAGACTCACATTCAGAGGCTGCCATGCAGCTCAGGTGGTGCCACTTCTCCCTTCCACTTGAAGTTATTGTGGCAATTAGGAGCCCCCCCCCCCAATAATATATATCTGCCCTGTGAAGGCCACCTTGACAAGGTGAGCCTTTAGCTCACACCTCCTCATTGTATTTCTCTTTCCTGTGAAATGTGCTGCCTGCTGTGTAAGGTTGCTGTTGGAGTTTCTGTTCTTCTTTAGTATGCGGTCTCTCCATTCTTGTCCTCCTGGTTTTGTTCACCAAGACTGCAATAAGAAAGAATTTGGATGCATTGCTCTGGAATTTGTCTTTGTAAGGACATTTTTGCCACAGTAGTATTTGAAATGATAGCTAAGGATGTCTCTGGGATGGTGCCTTTTGTCCACTGAAAATGTGGGGGACATCAGTACACAGTTTCCTGAGCTGTGGACAACAGTCATGTTGCCAGGAATATTGTGGAAGTGATCTGTTGATGTTGCTTCCTTAAATCTTATTTCTATAACTGTTTTGCTTCTGCAACTGCATAAGTCTGTGACTTGGGGTACCAACCTCCAGGTAGAGCCTGGAAATCTCCCAGAATTACAACTGATCTCCAGATGACAGAGATTGGTTTCCCTGGTAGGGTTGCCAACCTCCAGGTACTAGATGGAGATCTCCTGCTATTACAACTGATCTCCAGCCAATAGAGATCAGTTCACCTGGAGAAAATGGCCGCTTTGGCCATTGGACTCTATGGCACTGAAGCCCCTCCCCCATCCCAAACCACTCCCTCCTTAGGTTCTGCCCCAAAAACCTCCCGCTGGTGGCAAGGAGGGACCTGGCAACCCTATTCCCTGGAGAAAATGGATGCTTTGGAGGGTGGCCTCTATGACATTATACCCTGCTGAGCTCCCTCCCCTCCTCAAACCCTGTTCTCCCCAGATTCCACTCCCAAATCTCTATGAATTTCCAAACCCTGAATTGGCAATCCTATGCAACACTAGCATTAACTTTAGCATAAAGGCTGCCAGCACAGAGGCCATAGGATTGGTCCAGGAGTCAAGCAGGCCTTCCCCATGGCTTGAGTTTTCCCAAACGTCTTCAGTGCAGACACACTAAGGTCTCCTTTATCCTTCTACCCACCTAGCAAGCACACTGCAATGTTCACTCCTGCAGAGTCACCTAATTCAGGTGTTAAATCAGATATGAGATAACAGTAAAGAATGAAAGTGATGTTTGTGTTCCTCATATCTGAGATACAGAAAACAGTCCTCAGATGCAACACATTTAACTTCACTAAATTTGGAGGAAACTATCAAAATTGGAAGACACACAGGTTACAACAACAAGTCAAAGTCAACGTTCAGCCATATATTCAGAAGAAACCTTTGGAAACCGAGTCATTCTGCACTTAATGGATACAGCATTCTCATTACCTGGCTCATTACCCCTCTGGTTTTCCTTTGTCCCTCCTTCCAATACTCTTTAAGGGTACATAGCTAGTTGCACATGTGATTGTTTGATTAGAAACTTTTGTTCCTAGGAACTCAGCTTAGCTTGTTAGTAAGATAGTAGGAATGACTTCAAGTTCCCTCTTTTTTCTGTCTCATTCAAGGCCCTTTAGCTTTTAACCATAAGAGTCAAGAAGCAGGTGATCACCAGGAAACATAGCAGTCATTACAGAGACCATGTATGCCATGTGGAGATTGCTGGGGTAAAGAATGCAAAGCTGAAATATATTGTTTATCAGCTAGGCACTGAGACAAGAAATAGACATTATCTAATGACCTTGGCATCCTGCTGAAGAGGGTCGAGCAATTCGGGCAAAGCAAAGACATCTAAGGGGATAGTGCTTATTAGCATGGCACTGGCAGCTGAATTGCGGGTGTAGGTATACGTCAAAGCACTTTCTGCAATATTGTGTGAGTTTATTCTAACCTAATTTGATAATTGTAATGTATGTGCATGGTGGTTGAAAAAGTTACATAACACATGTTGGATATTTTGTATGTCTCTTTGCTGTTTTTAATTAGTCATTTCTGTAAACTGTCTTAAAAACCTAAACTGTGGACAGGTAGAATGTAAATATTATGAATATATAAAAGTCCTTACTCATAGATGTAATAGATAATACTCTGTAGATCTTGCTGAGTGTCTGCATGCACATTTGAATAGTTTGTGGGTTAAGAATTTGTGTGGAATAATAAAGTTTACTGGGTGACCTTAAGCAGGTCACTCGCTTTCAGTTTAACTTACGTTACAAGGTTGTTGTGAGGATAAAATGGAAAAACTGCTCTGAACTTTTGAGAGGAAGAGTGGTTTAATAAGGAGGGAAAAACCTTAAGGGAAAATGTATCTAAATAGTAATTTGGGGGGTTGTTTTGATCAACATTCTCTACCCCCTCCCTTTTCTTTGTACACAGAATTCAGCTTTAAATGTGAAATTCTGCACTAATGGACCAGTGGCTGCCAATTTATGTGAACAGTTCCAGGATCAAAGAAAATCTGCTCAGATTATTGCAGCTCAGCCGGGCTATTGAATTTCTTTGGTCCTTCGGAACTCAGTCATATAAAGTGGTGGAGCTTGCCGAATGAATAATAAGATGTTTTTTAGCAGGGGCAAGTCAATCAAATCTGAGCTCTCAGGCTCTGAATAGGCCTCAATAGCCTTGAATCACAGTCCAGGAGTAATGAAATAAGAGCTCACTGCTAACACTTGAACCACTCCAGCACCATGTCCAGATGCTGATGGCATTACAGGGTAATTTATTGCCAAAGGAGCTGCTGGGCAGCCACTGCTAAAAGATTGCTTGCAATCGTTCTAGAGTTTATATCTAGTTCTCTGCTTCAGGAAGGATTTGCAGCTATGATTTGTACCGCGTGTAGCTCTATAAATACTGATCCTGGCCTGTTATATATGATGGCAGCTCTACACCTCTATTGGTGATATATCCACCCCCTGTGCACTTGTCTGCAAATAATTTTGCTTTGAGCTGTATTGTGCTGCTGAATACAAGGAGGAGATAAAACAGAAGAGTGAGCTAACAGCAGAGGCTCTACCTAAGATTGGTGGCAATCTGTGAGCATTTGGAGTCAGAGAAAAACCAAAGCATCCTCAGATGACCTCATGGGAACCTTCCTCAGAGCTCCATCATTTAAGTCTCGCATATTCCCCGCCCACTGTCATGTGTATCCCAGAAGTAACACACTATCCTCAACTTCTAGCACATTTGCATCCTCATTCTCTTTTCTAAAGCATCTCCCCTCCTTTGTCCTGCAGCAATAACTATTATGTAAGTGGTATTTAATATTTAACACTATCCATTAACTAGGTTCTGTACAGGATGTTCTTGGCAAAACATAATATAATACCCAGGAGTTCTAACAACAAAAGGACTGGTGACATAAATGGGAAAATGCCAAAAACAATGGAACCTCTAAGCAGTTCCAATATCTGACCCCAGGCTTCTGAGCCAGTGTGGTGTAGCGGGTAAAGTGTCAGACTAGGATCTGGGAGACCCAGGTTTCAATCCCCACTTTGCCATGGAAGCTTGCTGGGTGACCTTGGACAAGACACACATTCCCAGCCTAACCTACATCACAGAGTTATTGTGAAGATGAAATGGAGGAGAGGAGAATGATGCAAGCAACGTTGGGTCCCCATTGTAGAGAAAAGTAGGGTGTACATGAAGTGAATATACAAATGTAATAAGCTACAACTCCCTAAACATCCTAGGGAAATGTATCCATTACTGTGATCCACTCTGCACATTTCTAAATTCATCCACTACTGTGATCCACTCTGCACATTTCTAAAACTAAAACTGCAAAGTCTCTATGAAGGGCAGAGAAGATAAATCTTAAGGGAGTGATAATAAATGTTAGTGTTGGAACAGAAAAGTGTTTAGTACTAATGGAGGAGCAGGAAATGTGAGGCTAAAGTGTTCAAGAAAAGTGTTTGCTTAATAAATGGATTTTGTAGAGGGACTGAAAGAAGAGAAGAAACCTGAAAATTCATGTCCATCCAGTCTATTACTTCTACGGGAATGCAACAGTTTCCTTCAAAAGAAGAGTGTCTCAAATGGTAATTTAAGCTTTCAGAACAAATTAATAGTTTAAGAGGTCATGAATACTAGATTAATCAAAGAATACTGAAGGAACTAAATTTCTGTATGGTTGAAACCTATCACTATCCATCTGAGGTTTGGAAGGCTGTTAATGTTGCATCACATCCTACAAGGGCAGTATAAATAAAAGGCTGGTTAGAGATATTAGTAAGAACATAAGAAAGGTCTCCAGCCGATAGAGATCAAATCACCTGGAGAAAAATGGCTGCTTTGGCTATTGAACTCTATGGTGTTGAAGTCCCTCCCCTCCCCAAACTCCTCCCTGCTCAGGCTCTGCCCCAAAAATCTCCCGCAGGTTGCAAAGAGGGACCTGGCAACCCTAGTCCTGACAGTTCACACTGCTACAAAGAGGTTCCAAGCTGCTTTGCTATCAGACACTACTCATATACTCAGTTCTAGAAATAATAACCCTGTTATTGGCTTACAAATGCCTTCTTCTAGCAATGCCTTACAATACATTGAGATACTACTTGCCCAAAAGGTCTGATGCATTGAACAACAGTTTTCTCTGTACACAATAGATATCTGTGGGCTTCTGCTTCCATTTTGGCATTCCATTTCTGAACTCTGGTTCTGTCATATTGCTGGATGGGTAATATCTCCTCCAACAAGAGATGGATTGACTCAATAAAGGAAGCCATAGTCTTCAATTGGCAAGATCTGAGCAAGGCTGTCAAAGATAGGACATTTTGGAGGACTCTCATTCATAGGGTCGCCATGAGTCGGAAGCGACTTGACGGCACTTAACACACACACAATATCTCCTCAGCCAGAGTTACGCTATTCGTGGCACCTGCCTTTTCAATTAGCACAAGAAGCCATGTCACCTGAAGGCGCTGGTTGGCCACACAAGTCCTGTTGTTTTAGTCATTGCTTTATGTTAGTGTTCCTTTTCTTTGCAGAAGAAGACTAATGGCACATCCCCTAGCAATTCTTCCTTCCTTGTCCCCCCATTTTTGCTTTGTTTCAGCTCAGACTCTCAGTTGAAACTGTGAAATAGCAGCAGAAGTCCTTGCACTGATTGGAGGACAGTTGAGTCTTTTCCTGGAGACGTTCCTTTACTCACCTTGCCAACTGAGGCACCTCTTTCCAGTGACTGGTTTTCTGTTTATTTCCCAGCTGGTACAGTGTTCAGTGTTCTCTTTCCCAATGTGTGTTGGGAGCTGACTTGTACATTTGTACTCAAAGGAACTCTCAGTTGTGCTGCGCTGTTTGAACCAAGGGCGGCCACTCCAGATGGTGGAGCTCAGAGGAAACAAAGAACAGCGAGTCATCCCCAAGGAATATATTGTTCAGCAGGATTTGTCCACTCTTCAGCTTAGGAAAACAGACTGAAGTTGAGATTCTTACTAAGGATGTGGCATCAACAACAGCTAGATTGAGCGACATCAGAGTGGGGGCCAGGAAGGCCATTTACCCTGGGCCTCAAGCTCAAAGGGGGCCTTACTTTTAGATATTTGTTAACTTGGTTTGGCAAGTTTGTGTCACTCTTTTAATTTTTGGAATTCCTTATTTTGTAATTTCTGAGCCCCACGGCGCAGAGTGGTAAGTTCCAGTACTACAGTCGAAAGTTCTGCTCACGGCCTAAGTTCAATCCTGACGGAAGTCAGTTTCAGGTAGCCGGCTCAAGGTTGACTCAGCCTTCCATCCTTCTGAGGTTGGTAAAATGAGTACCCAGCTTGCTGGGGGTAAAGGGAAGATGACTGGGGAAGGCACTGGCAAACCACCCCGTAAACATAGTCTGCCTAGTAAACATTTGGATGTGACGTCACCCCATGGGTCAGGAATGACCCAGTGTTTGCATACTACCTTTGCCTTTTTATTTTGTCATTTATGTCATTTTTTTCATATTATGGCTAGAGGCTTCAAAAGCTGGAAGTGTTCCAGACCTCTCTGAACATCTGTGAGGGCCTGATGAGTGCGTGTGTGTTAGAGTTGCCAAGTGCCAGGTGGTGGCGGGCAAACCCCCACCAATCCACCTGGCTGTCTGCAGACCAGCTGAGTGTGGGTGGGCAACGCGTGCACGCGCGCCTGCCCACGGCACCACGTCACTTCCAGTTTACGCCCGGAAGCACCGCATCGCAAGGGGCTGTGTACCACTAAAACTCCCCGTTTTAATTTTTTATATCCCCCCCTGTGCCCTTACATAAGACGTAGGAAAACTGAAAAGCTGAAAAAAATCTGATTTTTTAAAAAAACGTTTCTGCTTCCAGCTTCACCCAGATAGCCAGGTTTTTGTTTTTGGTTCAGCGTATCTGAATGCACACTCATAGTAAGCATTCCAGGATGATATCTGTTATTTCAAAGTGCCATATAGGCTGCAGTACCAGCATTGCTGCTTGAATGAGCACTCGGTCATCTGACACCCCCCCAATGACCATCCCTTGTCCATCAAACATTATAAAGCTGCAGCCTTGGAGAACAACCTGTTTCATTGTATCTTGCCTAGTTAAGATCCTGCTCCATTCCCCACATTGGTATCTTTGAGATCTGACATCCCCTCTGAATTAATCTACTTGCTTCTGTCCTATCAGGCCGACAGTCAGTACATTGGACCCTACAAACCTAACTGTTTGGGGATGAATCTCCACCAGACTCCTGTGAGTGGGGTCACTCATGGCACATGTAATGGCAGCTCTCAAAACACAGGTTATATAACTCATTTCTTTATTTAGGACATTTGTATCTTGCTGTTACTCTGAGTTCAGAGTTATATGCATGGCATTATTAAGAAATGGGAGGAGGGCTGTACCAGTTTACAAACAGGGAAAAAATGAGCCAAAACCTACAAAAGGTGCAAAAATATTTACTTTGGTGACAATGGGGTAAAATTATCCCAGAGTATTGTATCAAGTGCTGTTCATCAGGGGAATGATAAAAGTGAAGCTAAATAATAAAAAATTACACCAAGCCAACAATTTGTTACAATATTGCCATAGTTATGAACTTTTTATTATGGTGTTATGGAAATAACCATAATTATGGCAACAAATAAATGGTTTTAAAACTAAAGTAGACAAAAACCAAATATGAACAGAGTTCTTTGATCACACCCAGGACTAATCGATTTGGCATACCTAGGTAATCAATCACCAGAGGCACTGAAACTCACCTCAATGGGTGGACTGCTGCAAGCCTGTTCCTTCCTTCCCTCCATTAAGGGGATGGGGGCACGTCCTTTTTCCTCTTTCCCACCCACTCCATCTGGGAGTGGTGCAGTGTGTGGGCCAGGAGGCAGGGCCCTTTTCCCCCCCTAAACTGCCTTGTTGGGAGTCATGGCACAGGGGCATGCCACAGCCTTGGCATCAGTGAAGGCACTGTGAGTTTGGGCATCACTTGCTGGCTACAGCATGTGTTCATATTCTTCCTTGATTCTACTGATTTCTTGAGCACTGGCATTTCTCCCTTCCAATCAGATTTGTGCAAGTGAGGAGCACAGACCACTTCCAGCCAATGACCTTAGGAGAAAAGAGCTGCAGCAGCTTTTCGCTCCCACCTTTGTGGGGGTGGAGAATTTTTGTTATTTGCAGCTCTTATGGCTAAGAAAATAGAGAGCTGGGGAGCAACTTGTTCAGGGGTTCGTGAAACTCACCCCCTTGGCCCAATTTGCTTGGAACTTGGTGATTCTTTAGAATACAGGCAGCACTCACTCCACTGCAATTTGAGTGTCATTTTGCTGAAAAACAGCCATTCGACCCCCACCCACCCTCCAAATATTCCTCATAGGAAATTATAGCAGATCAATGGAAAGGGATGGGGAGGTTTGCAAAGGAAGCCATTTTCATTTAGTGAAAGAAAACAGACAGACCACTACAGGAAAGGATGGCAAATGCAGAGTTTTCAGTGGAAAGGTAAGAATTTTGTTTCCTGGCCATCAATCACTGTAAGAGTAGGAAAATGGCAGACAGAGTTTTTGTTTGTAGTGCCGTGGCCAGCTGGAGCTCTCCAGCTAGTCCGCTGCCTGACTGCCATTTTAGGAATAAGCGAAGAGAACTGAGTCTGTGCCCAGGGGCATCTATTATATTCCAATTCACTTGAAACTTGGAGATCTTTAGATTAAAGGGAGGAGTATGTTCTGTACAAATTTGGTGCCATTACCCTTATAAATAGCTGCTCCAGACCCTCATATACATTTCCCATTCAAAATAATGGCCCCAAACTCTGAAATGATTTGAATCCTGAACCAGCAATATCCTACCCAAAAATAAGCAATCATGGTACAAAATTCCCCCTCCAGATTAGAGTCCACTGCTCTTAACCACTACACCATGCTTGCTGGTGTATAGAAATATAAAAACATGTATCATAAAGGCAAATGGTATCTAATATATTATAAGGGTGGCGTATTTGAATAAAGTAACATTCTGATATCTAATACACCACTTTGTTAGGGTTTCACAGTGTGTTCTTTATTCTGAAACCTCTTCAGATGGCAACCCTTGTGATACCTTTTTTGCTCCCATCATATAGCTGGAAGACAAATATTTAACTGTTAATCTATATGTTCTTGACCAGAATAGCTCAGGATAGCCTGATCTTGTCAGATCTCAGAAGCGAAACAGAGTCGACTCTGACTAGTATTTGATGGGAGACCACCAAGGAATACCACAGTTGTGACATAGTGGCAGGCAATGGCAAACCACCTCTGAACATTTCTTGCCTTGAAAACCCTATGCTGTCACCATAAGTCAGCTGTGACTTGTTGGCAAAAAAATATATATTAAAAATCCGTATATGGCTTTATATGGCCACTAGAGGGAGTCACCAGTCCACATATTAGACCAAAATTTTTCTGCAGAGTCAAAAATTACACATCACCGCTTGACTATTGTCTAGAGAATCTGCCCCCCTGCCAATCACAAAGAAATAGGCCCCTTTTACACTTAAACAAACTATGGATAAAGGATGGAGGTCATTAACGGGATGCCTGACTTTGTTGGCTGTGTTTCTTATAAACCCATGTCTTCATACCAAATGTACAACTACATGCCTCTCACAAGGCTCAGTTTTATCTCCTCTGCCATGTAAATGTATGTAAATCCCTTGGGATAAATCTGCTGTAGTTTTGGAATTGGGCACCATTAATATGCTGATGACATCCAGCTCTACATTTCTCTGTCTAGACTACCTGACACGGGTGTAGCTGTCCTGAGCCAGTGCCTAGCTGCTGTCATTAAATGGCTAAGAATGAACAAGTTTAAACTGAATCCTGTCAGAAGAGGGTGATTATGGTTGGGAATGTCGCAAACCCTTTCACTTTTCTATCTATCTGTCAGCCTGTGTATCTGTGTACCATAGAACAAGTCCCTCAGGCACTTCACTACCCAAACCATCAACTCTATGCATATGAGCCAAAGTGAATTAGTTTTAAAATATTGTCGAAGGCTTTCACGGTCAGAGTTCATTGGTTCTTGTAGGTTATCCGGGCTGTGTAACCGTGGTCTTGGAATTTTCTTTCCTGACGTTTCGCCAGCAACTGTGGCAGGCATCTTCAGAGTAGTAACACTGAAGGACAGTGTCTCTCAGTGTCAAGGGTGTAGGAAGAGTAATATATAGTCAGAAAGGGTTGGGTTTGAGCTGAGTATTGTCCTGCAAAAGTATTGTCCTGTAAGTATCAAGATAATGTGCTAATGAGGGTATGGTATGTTAATATGGAACCATTGTATCCTGAAGTGATCTGTTAATGTGTGTAATCCAAAGCTAATCTGTATGGCTATTGTTGAATGTTGTCTTTGTCTGGAGGTTTTTCAGGGCAGGAAGCCAAGCCTTATTCATTCTTAAACTCTCCTCTTTTCTGTTAAAGTTGTGCTGATGTTTATGAATTTCAATGGCTTCTCTGTGCAATCTGACAAAATAGTTGGTAGAATTGTCCAGTCTTTCAGTGTCTTGGAATAAGACCCTGTGTCCTGTTTGTGTCAGTCCATGTTCAGCCACTGCTGATTTCTCAGGTTGGCCAAGTCTGCAGTATCTTTCATGTTCTTTTATCCTTGTTTGTATGCTGCGTTTTGTGGTCCCGATGTAAACTTCTCCACAGCTGCAAGGTATACGATATACTCCTGCAGAGGTGAGGGGGTCTCTTTTGTCTTTTGCTGATCGTAGCATTTGTTGTATTTTCTTGGTGGGTTTAAACACTGTTTGTAGGTTATGTTTTTTCAAAAGTTTCTCCATCCTATCAGTGACTCCTTTAATAAATGGCAAGAATACCTTTCCTATGGGAGACTGTTTTTCAAAAATCAAACAAAAATCAGAAAACTCAAGAAAAACAGTCTCCCATAGGAAAGGTATTCTTGCCATTTATTAAAGGAGTCACTGATAGGATGGAGAAACTTTTGAAAAAACATAACCTACAAACAGTGTTTAAACCCACCAAGAAAATACAACAAATGCTACGATCAGCAAAAGACAAAAGAGACCCCCTCACCTCTGCAGGAGTATATCGTATACCTTGCAGCTGTGGAGAAGTTTACATCGGGACCACAAAACGCAGCATACAAACAAGGATAAAAGAACATGAAAGATACTGCAGACTTGGCCAACCTGAGAAATCAGCAGTGGCTGAACATGGACTGACACAAACAGGACACAGGGTCTTATTCCAAGACACTGAAAGACTGGACAATTCTACCAACTATTTTGTCAGATTGCACAGAGAAGCCATTGAAATTCATAAACATCAGCACAACTTTAACAGAAAAGAGGAGAGTTTAAGAATGAATAAGGCTTGGCTTCCTGCCCTGAAAAACCTCCAGACAAAGACAACATTCAACAATAGCCATACAGATTAGCTTTGGATTACACACATTAACAGATCACTTCAGGATACAATGGTTCCATATTAACATACCATACCCTCATTAGCACATTATCTTGATACTTACAGGACAATACTTTTGCAGGACAATACTCAGCTCAAACCCAACCCTTTCTGACTATATATTACTCTTCCTACACCCTTGACACTGAGAGACACTGTCCTTCAGTGTTACTACTCTGAAGATGCCTGCCACAGTTGCTGGCGAAACGTCAGGAAAGAAAATTCCAAGACCACGGTTACACAGCCCGGATAACCTACAAGAACCAATGAATTAGTTTTATTTTTATTTTTACACACAGGATTCCTTAATCCTTAACCAGACATCACAGTAGACACAAGTCAGAATCCCTTTTCCTATAGTTTGCTGTGTGGTGTATGTATTGATGAGAACACAGGAATTAAGTGTAACTAACACCCTTACATTTATCAACTTTGTAAGCATGACATTTATCCTGACCATGCTAGCCCAATCTTATCAGATCTCTAAAGCTAAGCGGGGTTGGTCCTGGTTAGTATGTGGATGGAAGACTACCAAGGAAGTCCAGGGTCACTACGCAGAGGCAGGCAATGGCAAACCACCTCTGAATGTTTCTTGCCTTGAAAACCCATGAGGGGTTGCCATAAGTCAGATCTGACTTGACCACAAAAGTGTGACATTTAATGCCTTTTTACTCTAGTATTTTAGGTGGCACAAGTTACCCAAGTTGGTATTTTGTGCTTGTTGGTTACAAAGATAGTGGTTTAAGAATCTGAAACACAGAAACAATAACCAGACAATTTTTAACACTCCACTGTATTATATAGGAACAGTACCCAAACCCTGCCTGTCTAAATAATTCCCTAAAATCCCTATTGGACTCTCTGCCTACTCAGGATACCTCCTGCCCCTTCTTACCCCAAAACCCTACTCCTCTTTTTTTAGTTGTTTGTTGGCTGTTAAATTGCCCCAAATTATCCCCCACCCCACTCCACTCCAACATTTCATTCAGCCTTTCCGATTTGATTGGTCCAAAGAAGAAAAGGGGGTGGAATATTCTGTCCATTGCAGGGAAGGCTGGGGTCTTGGAGGGTATTACCCTTCCTACATTTGATGGAGTTCAGCTGGCCCTTTCTGGCTCAATGAAGAATCTGGGGATTATTCTGGTCCCAGGGATTATGGGGAGACAGGCTGAGCTGTCCCTAGCACAGCAAGCATGTGAGCAATACAGACTTGCTGGAAGGAAGGATGCCTGAGGTAGGATGTTCCAGGAGCCACACTGGTATCAGTGACTGAGCAGAGTGGCAGGAACTACACCAGTCAGGCTCCAAAGTTGCCCTGTTGAATCATAACTTGCAGAGAAGCCAAACAGAAGCATTTGTGGTAATGGCAAACAGTACAGGCACCGTGCCCACTACTGCCATGCCTTTGGGGCCCCAGAAAGGTATGTGCTTCCACCACAATTGGGGTGGGGGAGTCCAGTAGCCAGGGAACCCCCTCAAGGAACATGCAATAGACATCCAAATGACACTTACCGATCCTGTGAGAAAGTGCTGTGCAGCTGGTATATTCCCTGCTGGTGGTGCTGCACAGGTTCTGACCCGGCAAGGTAATGGGCCTAGGGTCGCCAGGTACCCCCTGGCAACCCCTGAGAGTGGGTGGGTGGGGGGACATACAGGGAGGAAAACTAGATCTAGGCCTGTGTTGCCAGTGACAAAGTGGCATTATTTTTGGTGTGCACTAGAAGTGACATCATCGCATCACTGGGGATGTGAGGGCCCTCTGGTATTTGAGCAAAAACTCTATGGAAAAAGTGCCCCTGCGTTGCTGCCAACATGATGACTTTGCCTCCAGCGCACGCTGGTAGCGACATCACCGTGTTGCCAGCAACACATGGCCAAGGCCTAGTTTTCCTGGGGTGAGTCCCCCACCACCCTGACCTGGATAGTGCAGGATAGCCTGATCTTGTCAGATCTCAGAAGCTAAGCTGGGTTGACCTTTGCAAGTATTTGGATGGGAGAGCTCCAAGGAATGCCAGGGTTGTGACGTGGAGGCAGGCAATGGTAATCCACCTTCAAATGTCTCTTGCCTTGAGAACCCCACCAGGGGTTGCCATAAGTCAGATGTGACTTGACAGCAAAAAAAAAAAACAGCCCCCCACCAGCCAGCTGATTGGTGCTGGAGGGTGGGGCCCCCAGAGCAGGGGATACCCCACCTTGGCAAGGGCCTGCCAACCCAAAATAAGTTCCATGGTTGCTTGGCCAGCTGATCCACAGAGCACAGTGGGCAGTTCCCAGGCATCCCAAATCATAGTTGTGCCTTGTTCCCCTCCTGGGGGTGACCTAGTACAGAAATAGGCTAACAGACCAGTATGCAATGCTAGGTATGCTTTCTTACGAGTATGCCCCATTGCATGTCATGGGGTATACTGCTCGGGGGGTGGGGGAGGCTGGCTGAGGTGTGGGAGCCAGCACTGTTATGCCAGTGCCTGAGCTTGTTCAAGAGGGATGGGGGAGGTGGGGCAGGAGTCTCAGCCCAGGGCAGCTGGATTCCCACCCCTGCTCACCTGTCAGTGTTTGGTTGCCCCTTCAGTGTGTCCCTGGAGATGGGGTACCTGCAAGTGTTCTGGAATGAGAAGTGTTAGCTGCACAGCATGGACTTTGCTCTCCTTGGTACGAAGTGTTCCCTCAGTGGTAGCTTTCCCACCAACAAAATGCAACCCCTGTACACGCTAAATGTGCATGGCAGAGACCTCAGAGACAGAGTCCCATGCCACTGAATTATGGGATGTCCTGGGTGAGGTTTGTGGAATACTAGGGGGCTAGTGGTTGGGTGTGGGAGAGAGGGGTTAGATAATGCTGGGGAGGGGGTGATTTCATGTGGCTATAGCCTGCATTCTGTGCTACACCAGGGCATGAGGGGGAGGGCACACCAGTATGTTGGGGGGGGGAGTGTTTTGCCTTTTCCGTTTTATGGGCACCTATGGGCTATGCTATGGTTTCCACAGGTTTTGGGGTGTGTCTCTTGGGCTGTGGCAGCTTAAGGTGACATCCAACTCCTGCCATCCCCCTGGCTTCACCACATTCCCCTCCAGGGCAGTAGCTTGCACCCGTGTTGCTCTATGCTGTTGCCACACCAACACCATCCTGGGGCACAGCACCAACAGAGCACTCTGCCAACACGTCTCAGAGATATGGCAGATAACACAATTTCCCTGTGTTATGTTAACATCACCTGCCAATTTTCCCATATCTATGCCCCAGTTAGGATGTCTTGGAGGATTAAAATGTTTGCCCATTAGTTTCTTAATGCTGCCATTTTTAATGTCAAATGTGTATCTATATCCTTTTGTGTACAGACTATCTTCTATAGACAGCAGGAAGACATTGTTGACAGATGACTGCCTGTATCATATTAGAGGATGACCTGGTGAAAGAGCCCCCAATGACTGACACTACTAGGCCTAATAACAGTGTCACCTGAGAGGATATGGGGACAGAGCTGGCATCTGGGTTTGTTGCATTAAGTTAGGGGTGTGTCTGTAAGCAAGGAAAGGCCTGTCACCCAAGACATCTGAGGGAGAAGGATCATGTCTAGAACAGACAGACCACCATTGCTGAGCCCCCAAAGTGAAAGTGACGAACCATCAGTTGCTGTCACCGTTTGTTGTCAGTGAAAATTTCAGTACATCTACAGCTTATCTAGGATAATGATGGTTCTTTCTCATAAGTTTAATGTAACAAGGGAGACTATGTTATCATAGTCACTGTGCTTATTTTGAATATTTGTGAATGTTGCATAGAAATTTGTCATCATCTCTTGCATGTATTGTCCGTTTAACATTGATGGGCAAACACTCCTGCTCAAATTACAAGCCCATCGCAAATTGCAAGCAGCACTTTCAAACACTCAAGAAAGTTTGATTTTTTAATCAAATATGAAAAATTATATTGCAAATCTTTTGTACATGCATGTCATCACACTGCCCTCCTGCAGCTACTTCTCTCCTGTTCCCTCCACCCATCTGCCATCTACCTCATAGAAATAAAAAATAACTTACAAAAAGAGGTGGCACCTACATTTGAAAGGTGGCTGATCTTAAATATTGCACAGCCTGCCCGTCATGACTGTGGGGCCATGCCCAATCCAAGCAAGCCAGTCAATTCTGCATTAACAGCAACTACCTGACCAGTTGCTATGTGGAATGCCACCAGGCGCACAGATACAAAACTATTCAAAATATTGCTTATTTTAAATTGTCAGTGTGCTCATACTTGAGGGGAAATATAGCATCGCAAGTAAGGTAAGTTCAGTTTTCAGAGCCTGATCTGTGAAAACGGAATCATCACTCCTTGTGTGCTGTAGGGCTCTAGCTCATGAGAGGTAGTGCTGCCATAATGGTACCATCCTATGCACAGTTACACCATCCTAAACCCACTGGAGTCAATAGGCTTAGAACTATCTTTGCTTTGGATGGTGCTGTCAAATCTACTAGTCTTCAAGGTGCCATGAGACTTTTTTTTTTTTTTTTGCTCCTGCTGCTGAATTTTTGTATGTCAGACTGCTGTTATGAGCAGAGCTGGCCAAAAATATCCGAAGCACACCTGCCAGGAATTAAGTAACCATTCCGCTTTTAGCATAGCAGCCCCAGCAAGGTTAATAGAACTGTTTGTCGTAGTGAGTTTCTGGATCAGAACTGAGCATGCAGTGACTGGCAGGACTGGGCTCCATGGTAGCACCAGGTTCTATTGGGCTATCAAGCATAGTCACTTGCACTGACAAGCATAATCTGAAAACCTTTGTCAGAGCTCCATTCCTCTGCAATATGAAAAGGGAAATAAAGCTAAAGGTATACGTTTTAAAAACGTATCATCAGTCTAATATTTATAAAGGATACTTCTTTTTTAGCCTCTCTAAATTGTTTATCCTGAGGATATTGCAACCTTCTCTACACTTTGATGGGTGTCTCCTTTTGACACTCTCACCAGCCTTTGTTCTCACATCCTGATTCATTCTCTACCCACTCACTGTTTGAAATTACTTTGTGGGAGGGGTTATTATTTCCCATCTGGAGCAGCCTTTGAAAGACAGACAGAGAACAGCAACTGGGCTCAGGTGACAAGAGATTGATACATTCTTCAGAAGGCCAATTAGAGCAGGGTGTCTCAAACCTTACCTGTCACAGTTGCAACCTGGAAGCAATAAGGAAGTTGCAAGACCCATCTGTTCCATCCATGGTCATTTCCTGATCATTTGGAAGTTTCTCCAAATGGTGCAAAGAGGCTTGCATTCAGTCCAATCCTTTGAACTGGAGAGGATAATTATTACCAAAAATTAAGTGAAAGTACAATGGCTAAGAATTAAGCAAAAGGCAAAGACCTCTAGAAATATTAAAAATCTAAACAAGGTGCCACCAGCAGAAGAGAAGTCTCCTTCTAAGTCAGGGGTGGGGAGCCAAGGGCCATTTGGATATTTATAACAACATTTGCAGGCCATACAAAATTATCAACTTAAAAATTAGCCGACCAAGCAGGCAGCTGCTCCAGATGACCCCCCCCCCCGCATGGGCAAGCAGGCAGGCATCCAACCAGTGGCGCACTTGCCCATCTGGTGGCACAGGAGGGTCTGTTGCACCAGCCGGGTGCCTACAGACCATCCTCCTGGAAGAGAGGCTATTCCCCCTTGAAGAGAGGCTGTTCCTGTCCGCGGGAGGGGGCAGATCACCAGTCTTAGATCCTTCTGAGCTAGAGATCTTGCAGGACCCACCAAGGGCCAGACCAAATGATTTCGCAGGCCTGAAACGGCCCCCGGGCCTGACGTTCCCCACCCCTGTTCTAAGTCAATATTCCCATAACTTCTTGAGAGGGCTTTTTTTTTCAGGGGGGTGTTTGGGTCTGTATTGTCTCTGAGCTATCACTCCTCTTGTAATGCAGCAGCACAGAAATTTAGCCATTGGAAACAGAAATGACAGCTAAAACCATGTTATGGTATGGAACAAAAAGCAGCCCCTGTCTTCTTGGGACGCCAACACATTACGATATGACCTGCACCACAGGATCCATTCTGCAAAGGTTTAACTGGCGAGTCTGATCTGAGCAATCAATCATTCATCCTCCAGAACTGGGTTTCTTTCTCAGCTTCATATCCAGAGATAAGAGAGTGCTGGTATGGCATAGTAACTAAGAGTGAGAAGTCCCAGGCTCACGTCTTGCTTCCTGCCTTACCTTAATAATCCTCTTTCTTTCAGGATCAAAAAACAAGACACTAGGAAGTTCATGTTTGGAGGCCCCAAGTATATATCTTTCTTCCGTAAAGAGCAACTGCATGGGAACCGGATCAGATCAGAATGCAGCACAGGGGGAGATTAGTCTCTCCCCCTTGCCATTTTCTTGACCTGGAAATGTCTGAATTGCCATTTACCCCAATGGAGAAAACATACTAACTCCCTACTCCTATACAATATGGGGGAAACAGTACTGGTCTACCTTGCAAGACTGTGATAAGCGAACAAAATTGTAATGATGCATGTGAAGTGTATCTGCCATGAACAGGGATCTTATGTGGAAGCCTTCAATGTTGTCTGAAGCCTTGGGATATTTGTACCATGTGCCGGGTCTGTAGGATGTGCTTGGATTACACTAGACCCTGGCCAGAGGGATCCTTCCTGGATGGTGCTTCTAGACAGATACGTCTAATAACTGTATTGTTACTGCTAGCTAGCCTTTTTCTGTCTTTTTTCCATGGAAGTTAGTAAGGGGGGCCCATTTGGTTGCTGGGGAGGGAGTTCAAGAGAGATGTTGTTTTCATTGTTGTTTTGGGTTCTGTGAGGTTTAATATTCTGCCTGTCCTTTTTTTGTGCATCTGAGGTATTTGTTTCTTGTTTTTCATTGTGGTTTTTTTTCTTAGTTTGTTGGCTTTTCTGGTTGCCTTCAGTTAGTGGGTTACCTGTTCTCCACTTTTTTGCAGACGAATTAGTGATTTGGGGTAATATGTTGCCTTTTTCATTGCTGAGGTTCAGATAGGTAGGCTCCAATTCCTCTGTAATATGATGTGAGAGACAGGTGGGTTCCTCTCTAGGCCGACACTCTGGAACTACTACTTTTACTCCCAGTTACTAAGATTGGTTACCAAAAAAGCTGCTCCACAAAACTGGCTGCCATTTTTCCCCCTTTTTACATTATGTAGAGTGGATGGCTGGTGGCACTTCTTTCAAGGAGCTGTAAAATTGTACCCTTTGTCTAATTCTCTTGAAACTTGGGGATTCTTTAGAAGAGAGGGTAGACTTGGTTTCCTGACATTTTGATACCATTTGGTGAAAAAATGCCTCCTCAGGAAAATCTGTTTTCTTTGGGCTGAAAATGGCAATGGGCAGACATCCAATCCAATCTTAATGAAAACAGAAATGGAATCTGACAAATCTTCGTAATACAATATCATTTCTAAGAATCCTTAAAACTGATACACCTTTTCTTTCCTAAATTATGATACAGAATTAAAATGATATTTTTTCCATTGCACACCCCTTCTACATACCCCTATATACCGGCCATGTTACATTATTTCTTTTACAATTTATACCACAAAGCAGATCTTCCAGGTAATTAGTGTATGGTTTCTGAGTACCAAACGCACAAGTGGAAAATATTTTAACCTTTCCATTACCCAGAACTGTTTTTCTTTCTCCGTTTTATTCAGTTTTTCCACATAAATTACACAAACATTTTATAAAATGAGTACACAAAAAGAAAAGAAACCATCTTATAAGTGCATAACTTAAAAATGAATTGATGAATGCATTCAAAAACTAACTGAAAATATTATTTTCAGATAAATTGTCTGGTTGTCTGTGGGTACCATTAGATTTTAAATGGCAGTGATGTTTAGGTAAAGAGTAACTGAAAACTATATACTAGATATCTTTATATATATTTTTGGAGTTTGCTATAAGAAGTGCTTAAATTAATCACACGCTTTTCTTCAACACAATAAAAAGAAATTGTGGAGTTGCTAGTCAGGAAATAGAAAGTGTTTTTCCCCCTGTAGCAATGCTGACTTCTTGAGCAAAAGTAAATAAAATATTGAACAATATCATAAATGATACCAAAATAATCCATCAAGTGAAACTGCATTACCCCCGCAAAAATGCCACAGATACCTCAGAGTTATTAAAACACAAGTTGTTCGATGTGGTAGCTAGGGAAACTCGGCACAACCTTCACACAGCAGTTTGCAAGGCAATGTTTACATTCAACTATAACTCCTGTTTCATTCCTTCAGCATGGAGAAAATGCCCAAAATTTTAAAAAGAAGTGATGAGTTCTTGATTGCTTGGAGAATCTACATGTCTTTTGAGGCAAAGGGCCTCAGCTGAAGATGCCTCAGTTGTCACAGACACTTCTAACACCCCGTTCACATTGGAATAGTTGTTTTGCTTAAAAATGATCAGTCTAAAAACATATATATGATAGAACAATTTCTTTGTTGCCGGAAAATTCAATGGTATGAAAAGTGTCTCTTGAAAATATCTGAAAAGGACAACATCAGATTGTTTTCTTCGTAGAACAGTCTTTAAGAACCCCGTGTTATTGTCCAGGGTCTGGCCTTAGAAGCTTTAGAAAGAACAAATAACCAGAATGAAATCAATGCCTTTTATTAAAATATTCTCACAGGTCACTCTACGGGCACTGTGCCTACTCTTTGATGCACAGAGCACTGGGGCATTGTCTGGTTGCTGGTTCATTCCCTTCGTGGGAAATGTATCTTCTTTCAACGGTGTCGAGTCAAGCCAGCTATCTGTAACACAGCTGTCCAGGCACGGCCAACTTTAGGGTTTCACTCACAAGCAGAGGCCACGGAAGTGACGCTGGTGATCTTAGCAGTGTCATCTGACCACGGCTGAAGGTTCTGAAGGGCAAAAAGGGAGGAGTTGTGAACACAGATGGGGTCTGCTTGGATGGGCTGGTTGATGGTTTTCTGAAAGGCCTCCTGCTGGAGTTGCATGAGGATGCGGTTGGCTTGCTGCCGCTCTGCTTCCCGCTCCTCTGCAGTTTGCCTCCTGGGAGAAATAGGCATATTGTTTTATATGATATTTGCATGACAGATAACAAATACAACTAGAACGCTTTTTTAAAAAAAATCCTCATTTCAACACATCACAGTGTGGTGTAGTGGTTAAGAGCAGTGGTTTGGAGCAGTGGAGTCTGATCTGGAGAACTGGGTTTGATTTCCCCTCTCCTCCACATGAGCTGTGGAGGCTAATCTGGTTAACTGGATTTGTTTCCCCCTCTCCTACACACGAAGCCAGCTGGGTGACCTTGGGCAAGTTACAGCTCTGTTAGAGCTCTCTCAGCCCTACCTACCACACCAGGGTGTCTGTTGTGGGGAGGGGAAGGGAAGGAGATTGTAAGCCAGTTTGAGTCTCCCTTAAGTGGTAAAGAAAATTGGCATATAAAAACCAACTCTTCTTCTCCTTCGTCTTCTATATCTTATCATTAATCATAAAGTGACTGCTTCTCTTGCCAATCATGAGAGTAGCAAAACCAGACTACCCACAGACAAAGAAAGGACCTAAAGGAATATAGCTAGAGCCCAGTTGAATCTAACCAGTGGTCTATCTAGTCCAATACCATGTTTTACACAGCGGTTGCCAGTTTCCCAGGAGGGCCAACAAACATGGCACAGAGATCAAGTCTTTCCCCTGATGTTTCCTCTTAGTACTGGTACTCAGAAATGTGCTGCCTTTGTATGTGGAGGTTTCCTTTAGTTATTGTGGCTAGTAGCCTTTGATAGAGTCATAGAGTTGGAAAGGACCACCAGGGTCATCATGTCCAACCCCCTGCACAATGCAGGAAATTCACAACTACCTCCCCCCACCTAGTGACCAGAAGATGGCCAAGATGTCCTCCCTCTCATAATCTGCCTAAGGTCACAGAATCAGCATTGCTGACAGATGGCCATCTAACCTCTTCTTAAAAACCTCCAGGGAAGGAGAGCTTACCACCTATGAACCTATCCTCCAAGAATTTGTCAAATTCCCTCTGAAAACCATGTGTGCTCATGGTTATCTCTATATCTAATGGCAGTGAATTCCATGATTTAATTCTTAATTGAGTAAAGAAGAATTTCCTTTTGTCTGTCCTGAAACAATTGCCCACCGTCTTCATTGGGACTCCCCAGCTATGCAGGATAATATGAGTTTGTAGAGTTAGGAGACAGGGAGACAAGTTATCGCTTTCTCCACCATCTCTACCTCATTTGTTGAGGATGAAAAATGAAATGGCAAGCTGAGCCATAGCTCTAGTTTTCAAAAATTGTCCCATTTAGTGGGTGTCTTACTGTCTTAAACTACAGTGGGTCCTAGTTATTAGAAAACTGTGTGTGTAAAGTGTTGTCAAGTTGCAGCCGACTTATGGCTTTGAAAGCTGGGTGCTGATAACTGTTTTTAAAAGCAAGCACAGACATAGGTTTTTCCAGACAACAAGCCCTAAAACTGTTTTTGTGATCATGGATGGAATGTGTCTCTGAGCATGTGTATTGTGCTCACTACTGAGAAATCACAGCTTCCAGATGGGCTTTAGCCCTTATCACTTCTTTTTAAAAGTAACTATGCATACTGAATAAAAACAGGAGAAAATACTGTTTGCATGAGAATCAGTACTTCCAAAATAGAAGCTCTGTTACTTCAGGGGAGCTCTAATATATAGGCCCAGTTCAGACAGTATAAAATGTTCCAGGCAAAGCCTCCCCACAGATGTAGAAGAAAAGAGAAAATAATTTCTGACCTGATACAACTGTACTGACAGGTGTTGCTTCCTAGTGGTGAATTAGCACTTTCACCCCTCCCCTTTCCTCTAACTTCAGGAAACTCATCTCCAGGAAGCTACACCTGTCAACAAGGTACAATATTTCTTCTTTAATGAATTGGGATGTTCCACATGGAATGTTCCAGAGATTCTGAACAAGAGAAGTTATTTATCTATGTTATTTGTAATCTGCCTTTTTCACTAGGACTCAAGGCAGATTACACAGAACAATCAACAGGAAGGGGCATCCAATAGACAACACAATAAGATTTGACTTATAGAAACCTGAAACCAACAGAGATCAAAAACAATAGTGAAGCAAGGCATAAGTATTAACATAACACATTAAACGATGCAAAAGGCACATAGTAGGAACCAATTTATAGCAACAGATAATATGAACTATATACAGCAGCATATTCTACAGTCCTCAATGACTGGACAAAGATCTCACAGCTGTCTGTATCTTCACAAGAATATGAGATATCTACATCCCATATTTATTAATTATTCCCATTTATGTCAGATAAATAGATTTCTATTGACCCTATAAATAGATTTCACAGAACTTACTTTGTATAACATACTTAGGATTACAGCTGTTCAGACCAAACTTTACTCAGAACTAAAACCCACAGAGCTCAATGGAACTTCCAAAGTTAAATGTGCATTGGACAACTGCAAACTAAGGCAAATGTTTAATGGCCTTATTGGCCTGCAATTCCTAGGTTGGGGCTGCTAGTAGTAGGGTACACTAATTGACCTAACTGTGAGTGCCAAGGATATTTTCAGGGAGAGCTCTGCCATGGAAGCTTGCTGGGTGGCTTGGGCCAGTCACATACTCTCAGGCTAATTTATCTCACAGGGTTGTTGTGAGGATTAAAAAGGAGAAGAGGAAAACAATGTAAACCTTGTTGGGTCCCCAATGGGGAGAAAGGCAGGATATAAATAAAATAAATAAATAAAATAAGTGTCTCCTGATACCAATGGTATTCCAGTGATACAAGCCCTCACATGATCCATCTTTTAATCCAGTGTCAATAACATAACATACTAACAAGGCAATTCCTACCACTCTTGAATTATCATCTATAGGAGGCAGAGAAGAGATTGTCAGTGGCTAAACATATTGGTAGATGCACCCACTTCCTTGATCACACAAATAAATCAGAAATATAAAGTCTGATTTATAATGTTTTTCTTTGATTACAAGTGGATTTTATAAAGAAAAGCAGAAAGCACAGAAATGTTCAGAGGCTTATACACCCTCTGAAGCAACAAAATACAATTCACTCCAAAGCAAAATACCAAGGCTAAAAATATTTTTAGGTATGCCATCAGAAAAGGGAGGTGGTCCATCATGCATGTGCATCCAATTTCCAGTTATGTCCAATAAAACAGTTTTTTTAGGGTATCGCTTTTTAGGGAGGATCATCTAACATTCGGAGTCACCTTCCTTTCAAGTAAATATGGTAAGGTGTAGGTGAAGGGGCCTGGAGGAACATTTATTTACTAACTAAAGGGGGCACAGTGATGTGACATCACTCCAAGGGTCAATAATGACCCAGTGCTTGCACAGGGGACTACCTTTACCTTTAAAGGGAGTACGTCTTAGACCTAGGGAGACAGAATTGCATTTGGATGCCTATTTTATTTTTCTTTGCTCAAATGTTGTTAGTCAATTGTTGCTTAACGGTATGCTTTTTTCTTTTTGTAACCCATTATTGAAATAAAGTTATTTTTTTCTGTTTCTGAAGCTGGTGTTATTTAGTCTCTGCCCTACATATAAAGGGTAACTTAGCTCATGTTACCAAGATATAAAGAGAAGATATGGGGACATACTTGTTCCTACTGCCATGGTGGTTTCAGGTGGCAGAGTGATTCTTAAATTGTAAAAGAGTCTCTTAAGATACTGGAAAAGAGGGTCTGGTTACTGGTCACCCGACAAACATGCTTTGTTGGTGACAGCAAAAGGGAATCCTTGATGTACTGGGGGTGGGGGTGTAATAGGTGAACTCATTTGTAGTAGCTTGAGACTTGGGCCAGCTGATTAAACTCCACACTCCCTCTAGTCGAAACAGGAATATGCAGGGCCCGTTTTATTACCAATATTAATACTATAGTATTGTACTGCATTGTGTGTTTTATACTGGTCTATGGCTGTAAGAATAAAGACACAATACTATAGCATACAGGTAACAGGTGGTACTAGCTGTGAAGAGATGTGTTCTATCTGTATCAGAACATTGGCGGACCAACAAACATATGAAGCTTCTCTGAATTCATTATTAAGCAATCAGAGAATGTCACTTATTAACCTGTAGGTGAAGGGGCAAAGAAGGAGGTATCTTTTTACAGAGAGGAAGTGTGCATGAGCTGGAGCCATGGAGGCATTCCAGGTGAGATTTAGAAGAACTTTCCAGATAATGATGACAACATCATTACACAACAGTGTCTCTTGTGAACACAGTCAGACTGACTGCATGAACTTCCACAGACAATGTTTCATGGCATCTGCTTCAGCGGATAGAGGAGATTTAACAGAACCAAGCAGGCAAGAGAGCAAAGACATGGAAAAGAAAAGGGAGAGTATTCTGCACATTCCTAGGGCTTTATAATTTCCCCTCTTCTGCAATCGCTCTTGCCACAGGGTAGAAGAGAGAGCTCCAGTCCTGTGATCTCACCTGTTTTGAGTAAAGGTCCTCTGGGAATAGGGCCATGGGGTGTTCTTCTTTGGGGTTATTTCTGAATTCTCTGGTTCCATCTATTTTTTACAGTTATCATAAGTCTTTCACCTAAATCTAACTTTAAGACATGGACTTCTAAAGGTGTCCCTTCCCTTCCTAGATGAACTAGACAGCTCAAAATGGAGTAAATAATACTTCAGGTGTTTAAGCTAAAGAGTGTCTAAAACACTCCAGTCAATGTACTTTTGTCCCAGCTTTGCTGTTTCCTTCTGTCTTGAGGGACTCTAATTGTGAGGCTTGCCAGTTTTTATTTCCCAAAAGGATTTGGCCCACTGTTTTCTATGCCATTCTCTAGAACCCGCACTGAACCAATGATTTCTACCAAACATCTCAATAAATTCCATGTCCTGCTCTACTTCATTCAGGCCTGCAAAGGAAGAGAAGGAGAACCTAAGGCACCAAATGGAAGATTAACTTTTCTGTTCCCTCTGTATCCTGCTGAGAAGCTGAGAGGGTCATGCATGTTTCTCCCCTCCCCCATTTTATCATCACAACAGCCCTGTGCGACAGACTCAGAAGTGAGTGGGCCATATTAAACCAGTGAGCTTCACGGCACAGTGGGAATTCAAGCATGGGTCTCCCTTAGGGTTGGCAACCTCCAGTTACTAGCTGGAGATCTCCTGCTATTACAACTGATCTCCAGCCAATAGAGATCAGTTCACCTGGAGAAAATGGCCGCGTTGGCAATTTATGGCATTGAAGTCCCTCCCCAACCCCCCCTCCTCAGGCTCTACTCAAAAAACCTCCTTCTGGTGGTGAAGAGGGACCTGGCAACCCTAGTCTTCCTGTTCCTAGTCCAACACTTGTGCTCTATAGGCCTAAAACTGTCCAGGACCTATAACTAGTTCATTCTCCATATTAAAAACAAAACAAACAATACTCTCCTGTCTTTATATCAAGCCACTCTGATCAGTGGACAGGGTTGCTCCACTATCGATCAACTCCTTCCTCTTCTCTTTTACCTCATAACAAATTGTTTTAAGAATCAGTTTATAATGAAATGATAGAAGGATCCTTTTTATTATCTTTACTGCTATTGATCTCCTTACAGTGCCTCAGCTCATAAACCATTAGTTTTAGTAATCATATAAAACACTTGCTGCCTGCAGCGTTAGTTCAGTTTGGTGAGCTCGCTCAGTCTCAGAAAGTTCCCAGTCAACTAAGATCAAAAAGCGGGGACATGAAATTGACAGGGTGGTTTCACAGCGTGTATTTTTAGCACTCCAAATACATGACAACGATCCTTTCTGATCTCAAAACTTGGACGATCTTCAAGGGAACCTGAGCTGGGAAGGCTTTTCTTCATGGAGGGTGCCTCATCCTGAAAGATTTATTCTCAATAATGATGAAAAACCTGGCAGTTACTGTTGAAAACCTTACCCCCAGTACTAAACACTGTTTTACAGGGAAAAGCAACACTCACCTAAATTAGGAGGTACATTCTATGGAAGGTGCTTGAGCTGGGTACGTGTCTAAATTCAGCTGTACCTGATCTAGCCAAAAGCTCCAGAACCTTCAACCCCAGCGCTTTTAGTGGGAGGTAACAGTGAAATCTTGATGTTCCCAAGTCTCTGGGCTTCCAAGGAGGCAGCTCTGTTTCAGGTTGCCCTGTAGGTCTCCTTGTGTTCCCAGGTCTGTTACATTTAGGATTGCCGGCCCAGGCCCTTGCACAAGGCTCCTGCTGAAGTCAGGGAGCAGTTGAAAATGCTTAAGTATAGTTGGATCATGCTCCCAAATACATCTGTCAGTCTGCAGTTTAAATTCCATATGACCATTTGTGCGTTGAGAACCACTGCCAGTGAAGTAAGGGCTGTACAACGTTCTCCATGAAAATTGGCACAGGGTCTGTGGAATTAATAATAATAATTTTAAAAAAACAGACCGGTGCAGCTGGCCTCCAACCCACCTATTTGTTTATAATTGTATTGTCTGCCATGCTATTGTTGCAGCTGCTCCAAGCAACCGTGGGAAGGAGTTGAAGAAGCTTATTAAATAATGAAACCAGGAGATTGTTTTCTGGAAGCCTGTTCTATGTCAACAGAAAGCCAAGGCACACATAGATGGAGCCACACCTTTCCCACAGTTTCGGGAGTCTTTGCCCTGAGGAGACTGCTTTTATCGGTGAAGGTGAGGGTGGCTTCAGAAAGGGGCATTTAGCTGTTTAAAGGTACCGTAGCTATTTGCCACACAATGCAATTTCAAACAAATGTGGTGGTAGAAAGTACTGTCAAGTTGCAGCTCACTTATGGCTACCCCAGTAGGGTTTTCAATGCGAGAGACTAACAGAGGTGGTTTACCATTGCCTGCCAGGCCCTGGACTTCCTTGATGGTCTCCCATCCGAATACTAACCAGGGCAGACCCTGCTTAGCTTCCAAGACCTGACAAGAAAGGGCTAATCTAGGCCATCCAGGTCAGGGCAAACAAACTTACACCTTTCTAAGTCCATTGAAGTCACTGTTTAGGAAGACACTGTTAAGCACTGTGGAGTCCCGTTGATTAACACTGGATGAATTAAAGCAGGCCCTTAACTCTTCTACAGCAATCCTGGAGTTTAAAAAGTGCTTTACTGTGGTGAATGGGGTGAGGGGCACCGGAAGATTAAGAAGCCCTCTTTCCAGGCATTCTCTTGACTATCGAAAAGGGTGGCATGAATAATGCACACGTTTCCTTCCCACCACAAATCTACTGGTGATGCATATTTAATATTGTTTTGACTTAGTAGAGAAATGCAACGCAGCCTCCTTTTTTATAATTAGTGGAAACAGATTATTAATTTCAGTCTGGGGCCTTGTGCTCAGTTAGCACCGCTTGGCGGGCAAAAAGAGCCATTTGTCAAACCAGAGAGAAGCGGAGGCTGGCCGGCCTTGCGGAAGAAAGCCAGCCAGCCAGCCTGCCCGCCTTGCGTCCCAACCCAATTTGTTTCAAGACTGCAGCCGAAAGAGAACAGCTTAGTTACAGCTGGGGGGGGGGGAGGGAGGAGCTCTGGGGGGGAGGACAACCCAGGGTGCCTTAATTGCAAATATGCAAATACAACAGGCTTCCCCAGCACCAGTATTCAGTGTCCCGGGTAAGGACCGCTCTGGGACCACTGGAAAGGGTGCAAAGAGGACCATGTTTCCCCTTAAACACAAAGAGGGCAATCCGCAATCCTAAACAGTTACACCCTTCTAAGCCCATTGATCAGTAGGCTCTTTACCTCTTCTCTTTTTACGACAATAGGCTTTTTACCTCTGTTGAAGTCAATACGCTTAGAAAGGAGAAACTCTGTTTAGAGTGGCACTGTAAATGCCATTTAAACCAACTGGCTTTGCATTCTCCATGACTAAGATCCTCCAAACCCTTCATAGGAGTCTGAGGAAATGGGCTCAGTTTCTGCCACAGTAAACATGCCACAAGCCCAACAATGCAATCCTATACAGAGTCATGCCAGTCTAAACTTATTGAAATGAAATCAGTGGGTTTAGACTGGAGTAATTCTGTTTAGGAATGTGCTTCTAGTGCTAAAGGAACACAGATTGTCCCCCTCACTCCAACAATACCATCAGCAATGGATATCCTTTATTTCCCCCACCCATTTTAATTTTTTTTTACATATGATATGAGGCATACCTATCTCTTTAAACAATATATGTTTTGGTAATTCAGCATTTTAACTTGTGCGCCCCCTGAGGGGAGATTCAAACCCTAGCTCTCTCCCCTTGAAATAATTGCTGCCCCTGAACTTCTTTTCAGCTGCAGCGAAGAGGCTTGTTCTGGGAAAAAGCTTCCCCCTCTCCTGGCTTCCAAGCCTGGAATGCAAATTCCAGAAGTAGTCCTGTTCTTCCTCCATCAAGCCATTGGGGAGTTTTAAGCTGAACTAACAGCAGTGCCCTAAGGTTTTTATTCTGGTGGTGGATGAGTCTTGGGGCCCATCAAAACATACTTCAGGGGTAACCTCACACTAAAACCCTAGACACAAAGAACACAGCGATTTTAAAGCGGAGTGAGGAGGAGATCTAAGAACTCGTTACATATTAGTGACCCAGGAGAGAGTATCAGTTGAGCTAATTCATTTCTAGGATACCTTTTGACTATAAGAATCTTCAAAGGAGACTTCGGAAACTTTAAACAACATCATTATTAAAAACCCCACAAAAACAGCCACGTAAACAGAAAAGCGTCATCCTACTTATGCCAAAGAAAGGGAATTACAAACTGCAGTGATTCATGTTTGTTCCAAATGATGGAAAGTATACATTCAAACTCTCTCCCCATCTCTCGCCTGGAAATGTGCAGCATGCATCGTCCAGCCATAACCTCCCCCTCCCCACCAACGGCTAAGATACTTTCGGGCCACCCATTCTAAATTGATTTAGTCCCAGGTTGTTCAATGGGGTTTACTCCCATGAAAGTGTTCTTAGAATTGCAGTTTTAGTCTAAAACATATTGAGGAAGAGGACAGTCTGAAAATTGGTGTGTGGAGGAGGACCTGCTTTAAGAGTCAAAACTCAGGAGGCAGAGCTGACTTCCAGACAGGAGTCGGCCAGCAAGCCAGGCTGCTCACGGGACAGATGACTGGGGTGCCCGGGAGATCCACGGCCTCCTCACACTGCCACGCCTAGTACAAAGTTGCATGGAAGGATATTGACAAGAAGGCCTGGTCTGTCCTGCCAGTAAAACATTTTCAATAGCAGACAGTATAATGATAAAAGAATGCAGTGGGTGTTCTCAAGGGCTGTTTATTTACAAGGCAAATCCCCAGAGAATCAGTTTCTATTTCCGTGCCAGGATGGCAATAATCCATCTTTTGCCTTCCACAGTGGCTACTGTAACTTGGGTTGCCAACAAGTCTGGAGAAAAATGTCCTGCCCCTTTAACAGAGGTTTAATCTGCCGAAATGGGCCGCTGAAAGGCATGGGTCAGCTCCTAAATAACATTCCAGTAAGCCTCAATGACAGGGACAGGGCATTCTTGTTTCTCTCTCCAGGCAGCTGGTATCCCTTTCCATGGCTATCGATGGCTCTGGTGGATGCAAGCATTTCTGTTTTTCTTAAAAGTTTGGTCGCCAGGAGTCCAGTTGCGCCTTAAAACTAACAAAAATGTATTTCAGCCTCAGTTTCCGTAAGTCAGAGCTCACTTCCTCAGAGCTGACTCACTAAAAACCTGTGCTGAAAGAAATGCTGGTGGTCTTTAAGGTGGACTAACTAACACCGGCACTCCCTCTGGAATGAAGCTTAACCGCTGGGACTGCAGAACTTCCTCGCAGCAAGAACCCAAAAATAACCGCGTGGACTAATGTCACCTTTGGAGATTTTTGTACCTATGGGGTCATTTTGTTTCTTAATCGTATTGTTAATCTCTCTCCCCCCTCCCGTATTCTATCCAGTTTTATTTTGAAGTCTTCAACCAACATCCTTGGTCATTAAAAATCGTAATATTCCATAGGTGCCTGAAAGCACCGTAGGAGGAAATGAACGAGGGCGCTGCAATTCGTCTGGGGAATGTATTTTTTGCCTCTTAGCCCCAAATTGCTGCCAGAGAATTAGGCAGCAGCCGGCCAGTTTTCTTCACACGACCTTTAAACCGCCTGGTCCCTAACTTCAGATCTGCCTCCTGGGAACACGAGTTGAAGCTGCTGGCCTCACCAACATTTGGGGAAATGGCAGCTGTCACATGCTAGACGTGTGTGCGTCCTTGTCTAACCCAGAGATAAGTGCTACTGGACTCTTGCTCTTTTCTACTACCAGAGATAAGTATCCTTGATCCTCCTGATAAATAAAGACCATTCACTCTCACTGGCACCCACCATAGACATTCAGAGTTTCCCCGTTTCTTTGAAAAGAGTGCCATTCACTTCTAGGGAAAAGGCGCTTTGACACCCCCCCCCCCATTAGTTCCGTGGCGGGTAAATGCTCGCTTCTTGTCCTCACGTCACTTACTTTGAAGTAGTCCTACTCAGTGGCGGACTGGGTCTAAAAATATTGGTTGCCAGGAGACAAAGGGGGCCCACACACAACTATAAGGCTATCATTTAATTTTTATTTTTAACATATTGTCTAATGTTTTAGGGGGGCCCACTTCATCAGGAGCCAACAGGGCCCACTTGCCATTAGGCAAGTTGACAACCTGGCCAGTCCACCACTAGTCCTACTGATGCCCTTTTGCACTCAATACCCGAGGCGCTCCTGCCTTGGGCGGCTTCCTTCGTAGCGCCCCCGTCCGGCCCCGGTACCCTCTCTGTCCTTACCTAGGGGATTAGGCCGAGAGAGGACTTCAAGGGATCTGGATTCAGTGCTCTGCGGGCCAGACCCCTCCTCTTTGCTGCAGCAGGGCGGTCTGAGATCCGGCAGACCGCAGACCTACTCCAATCGGGTACCCCTTAGGTCAGTGGTTCCCAAACTTTTCGGGCCACTGCCCCCTTGGTCCCACAAACTCAACTCCAGTGCCCCCTACCCTATCCTATCAAAAACATTATTCACAATAGGGGTTTGCATGATGCACTAAAGAGGGTAAGAACAATAAAAATTTCAAAACAGTAACAATTAATTGCACATCTATTCAAACTCAAATTAAAACTTTTTAGTTGAAATTTATTCAACAAAACTGATGAACTTGATCCAGTGGTACCAGCTCTTCAAAGTCAGAAAAAAATTCTGATAGTTCCCACCAAATTTGTCAGCCTGGTGCCATAGCCTGATCTGTTGTAAATTAGTGAACAACGCAGTTGAAGGGTCCCACCTGTAGCACCCCCTGCTGCCCCTTTGCCTCTTGGTGCCCCCCTAGGTAATCCCCCCGGGGGTAGTATACTGCCCACTTTGGGAACCACTGCCTTAGGTCTAGTCTGGAAAGCAAGGGCTGAGATGCCTGGCTGGTCTGCATCGATGTACAATCCGAACCACCGAGTCTCCCTCCTTCCGCCCCAACAGCGACCAGCTCTATAGGATTCTCCATCCCCACCCAACTCAGCAGGGTCGAGTAACCAAGTTCGTGGCCGTCGCCGCCTCCAGGCCTTCCGGGAACAGGCCCGGTTGCTGCTGCCAGCTCAGCATGGACACCGGATCCTCGCCCTTTACAGGCGAAGGAGCAGCTATACGGGCGTATTCGCCACGCAAGGACGTGTGCCCCGGGGCAACCGGGGAAGTCTCCGTCGAGGCACTCGTGGGTGATACAGACGCAGCCCCTGCGGGCCGTCGTTTTGTCTGAAATGCACAACGCGGGAGGCGCTTCTAAATAGAAGGGGGTCAGGAGAAACCAGGGGCCAGAAGGCTGTCTGAATGCATACACACAAATAGACTCGCTTTCGGTGGAGGCTACATACAGAACCTGGGCCGCAGGAACGCAAAGAGCTTCTTTTCTTTTTTGCCCCCAAGCCACCTCTGACTTATGGCTACCCCGTAGGGTTTTTCAAGGCAAGAGATGTATGGAGGTGGTTTGCCACTGCCTGCCTCCCTGCGTCACGCGCCTGGTATTCCTTGGAGGTGTCCCCTCCAAATACTAGCCAGGGTCAGGGCTGAGAGCGGGCGACTGGCCCAAAGTCACCCAGCCAGTTTCCACGACGCGAGTGGGGCTTTGAACCTGGGTTTCCCAGCTCCTAGTCCGACATCTTAACCACTACAACCACGCGGGCTACGCATAGATGGTGCAAAAACATGGGGGACTCGTTGACAGTGCGGTAAGGGATCATGGCTACTGTACAGAGATGGAGGGTGACGCACGAACAAACCCAACCAACCCCCTGGGAGGACCAAACCAGCGCTCGGGCCCTGGCAGCACCCGGGAGCCGCAGCAGCCCCGGCGCCTCGCCCTCCTCCTGGGCCACCCAAGACACAACGAGGACAAGACAATCGCCATTTATGCAGGGGCTGGATCTCCCTGGTGTGACCCTGGGTCACTTCAAACTAAGGCGATCCGAATTGGTGCAAACGGAATGCACTGCCTGGTTTGGTCAGGGACGAAACCCTGTTCTAGTGGGGCACTTTCCCACATGTCAAATAATGCACTTTCAATCCACTTTCAATGCACTTTGAACCTGGATTTTACTGTTGCCATTTATGCCTGGGAGGTTTTGCTTTGGATTGGTCACTCTTTAGATGCACATTTTCCCCATCCAGATTCTCCAAACTCAACAACAAGCCCCCGTGCAGAGTTTCGAGGATTTGGATGGGGGAAACGTACGTCTAGAGAGCGGCAAATCTAAGGCAAAACCTCCCAGGCATAAATGTGAACTGGCAAAATCCACTTGCAAACGATTGTTAAAGTGCATTGAAAGTGCATTATTTGGCATGTGGGAAAGCGCCCTTTGTTGACTCATGAATACCTGCCTAACGCCCCCCGGGGGTGCGATCGCGGCTGGGGATCCAGGCCAGCCCTCCAATGCAGCGCCAGCCGAGGCCCGACCGAGCGCGGCGGCCGGCAGGCGCAGGCAGTTCGGCGGGGCCAGGCGCCCTTCCCTCCGCCCCGGTTCCCGCTGCGGGCGCGGCGCTCACCTCCACTTCGTCCGCCGGTTCTGGAACCAGGTCTTGACTTGGGCGTCGGTCATCTTGAGGGCCTTGGCCAGGGCGGCGCGCTCGGCCGAGGCCAGGTACTTCTGCCGGTGGAAGCGCTTCTCCAGCTCGCAGATCTGCAGGCGGGTGAAGGAGGTGCGCGGCTTCTTCTTCTTGGGGGGCGTCCGGTTCTGGTAGGGGTGACCTATACGGCGTGTTACAGTGAACGGTGAGAGGGCCACTGGAGGGGGAGACAGGGCAGGCGAGGGGTGGGGGGCAAAGAAGCAAGCGGCGACATGATCAGGAGCGGTCCACAAGCGGCGGCAGAGGAGAGACAGACAGGCCCCCCGCCGTCAGACAGACCCCGGGGCCGGGCGGGGAGAGCCCGGCCGCCCCCCGACCTCCCCCGGCCTTCCCCGGAAAGGGGGTCGCGGCGGAGACGCCTCCGGCTGCTGCCACGCCTGCCTTCTCGGGGGCTCCACTCGGGCTTTCGCGCCGGCCTCGTTCCCGGGTGGGAAGCCACCGCTCCTGATCCCACCCTATGGATCCCTCTCATAAGAACATCAGAAAAGCCCTGTTGGGTCAGACCGAGGCCCATCAAGTCCAGCAGTCTGTTCACACAGTGGCCAACCAGGTGCCTCTGGGAAGCCCCCAAACAAGACGACTGCAGCAGCACCATCCTGCCTGTGTTCCACAGCACCCAAGATAATAGGCATGCTCCTCTGCTCCTGGAGAGAACAGGCATGCACCATGCATACCCCGAGGCCTCTGGCTAGTGGATCGGTTGCAGGGCTCACTTGCTCCCGGAGGCCTGGGAGAGCTTCCTGCAGGGAGGGGATCGGCCAGGTCCTGCGCCAGCTGCCGCCTGAAGAAGGCCGGGATACCCTTTGGCTTGAGCAAGGCTCCTGCGCCCGGCCTCTTTGCTGGGGGCCCAACTGCAGCGAACGTCGAGGTCCCTCTCGGGCAAGAAGGGGCCGCTGCTCGCAGGCCTCGCCCCAAAAGCCTCCTGGCCCGCAGGGAGGCAGGCGGAGCCCACCCAGCCTTACGCCGCTGCCCCAATTCACAGGGCACCGAGTTTGTCTCCCCCCTACGGGTCCCAGGCCCCAAAGCGCTCTCTGGGGAGAGAAGCGGGGAAAGTAGCCCGGCTGCAGCTCCATGGTGTTGGTTTGTGGGGGGGAATAATAAACGATCCTCATCCCGACGTTCAGGAGTCTCCGGTTGGGCACCTTAAGGGTGTCGGGGGCTCCTTGGCTAACCCGCCAACTCCCAGCGAGCAAAGAGCAGCTTTTCCTGGCCGGACCAGAGGCGCACCCGGCGAGATCAGGCCCTGGCTTTGTTCAGACGGAGGCGCTCCTTTCAAACAAAGCCCTGCGTGGTTCGCTCCCCCACCTACCCCAAAATGCGTCAGGGCCCAGGCATAAAGTTTACTCGCTCGGGCTGCGGCCCAAACCCTCCCTTGCCTGGAAGGAAGTTCCACTGGGGAAGTAAAGATGTAGGTGGGCCATTTATGCACGGGAGGTTTTGCCTTGGATTTGCCTCTCTCTGGATGCACATTTTCCCCCATCCGAATTCTCAAAACTGTATGGGGGCTGATTGTTGAGTTTTGAGAATTTGGATGGGGGAAATGTGCATCTAGAGAGAGGCAAAACCTCCCTGCACACAGGAGTGTTGGGCTGTACATCTTAAGTCGATGCCCTTCGGAGGAATTGGGACCGATCAGAAAATGTGTATTACGGAGGCTGCTATTGATAGGAATCCCTTTCAAAACTGGGTAGGACAATCCTAAATAAACGTGCTTAGGACCGGGCTTTATTAGCTAAGTATCTCCTTTACTTTACATATTATTACACATAACATTCTGAATGGATGATACTGGGGTGGTGTTTTTGGAAATACAGAGACCACTTGAGTTTGTTTAAGAATAAAATGCCCTTGCTCTGTCTAACAAAGGCATCGATTACTTTTAAATCCGGAAATGAAAAACCAATGTAACGAGGGTCTCACCAGCTGTACGATAAAAAGATACATGTATAACAGGGAGGGAGAAAGGCGAAATCTGTGGTCTTGGTTGAGATGATATATTTAACGTTCGTTTGACTTATCTTTTGCTATTGTTGTTCTGGTTTTAAATCGATGGGATGTGTTTGATTTTCAACCCTTCTCAAGTTAGGGATTGTTGGTCAAAATCATTATTCGCACTTTTGGGAAGTTGTTTTTTTTTATTTTTTTAATCATAGTAAATAAATAAAGCAGCGTCCTGCAACCTGGGGAGTTTCTCCTACAAAAATGCCTGATTGTCGTTTCCCCAACCGGCTTCATAACGCCTTCGGTTGCAGCTGAATTTGAGATATAAGTCGTCTGTAAAAACTACGGTTAGGGACTTTAGCTGTTTTCGATAAGTTCAGGTAACTACAGCGGCAGCGTCTCTGCTAAATTCCAAATGAGTTAAGGATTTAGGTGGGACAACAGAGCAGGTTTGATTTGGCTGTTTGTAATATTGTGGGACTGTCCTACAGAAAACAGAACGTCTTTAGTTCTGTTGCCTTGAAGGCACGGCCGACAGGAACAATGGGGGCAAGAATAAGAATAGTATTTGGCAATATTCAGTTCTATACATTGGACATTTTTTATCAGGCTGAGCTTTCACACACCTGGCCTTCGATACCGAGATTCCTGCCCCCCCTCCCCAATCTCTCCTTCCAGCGGTGAAGGGGCCGAGGCAGGCCGCTGAATTCTCAAGAACGACCGAGGCTCAATAAAGTCCTCGTTTTCTCAGAGATCGGACGGGGGTTGGCAATGGGGCTGGTTTTGCTGAAAAGTCAAACCAAGGCAGCAGTTTATGCATCTGTAGGGAAGAGCTGTGTACAGGAGAACAGAGGCCCGCCTGCAAGAAAGTTATTCTTGCAGCCTCTGCAGGACTGGAGAGACTACCCAGAAAACCCCGCATTACATATTCATACCTCCGCGTCTCTCTACCTTCTCAGTTTCCCTTGTTCTTTATTGTGTTGCTCACCGATTATCAGTGAACTTCAAATCCCATTGAAGTCGGGATTTGAGGCGTCTCTCCCCCAGTGTTCCAGGTTAGATCCAAAAGGGATTTCAGGTCAAAACGTGCAAGATCAAGGGCTCGATCTTGCCCTTCCTTATTGGGGAAAAGATTCTGTCGGGCTGTTTATCTGCCCATCTATCTTGTTTGGCGGCTCTCTAAGCATTCGTTTGAACTTTGCAAACCCTGGGGAGATAGGTGAAAGTCCAGCTCTGGGAATATCACAGCCTTCTCCGAGACTATAATAATGGGAGGTTTATTGATGACGCCCGGGTTTCACTTTTAAAATTAAAATCGAAATTACATTACACAACGCGAAGACGTCATGGGGCGGGAAATCCGGAGGCTGTTTTCTGAAAGGGATTTCTGCGGTTTTTCTTCTAATGGATTTGCCACTACACCGTATATTCCCATTCGCAATTGATTCTCATTTTCTATTTAATAAGAGAGGCGTTCCTCCATAGTATCCGGTTTGGAGAACCGAGGAAAGAAGGGGGCGGGGCGGGTAGGAGAGGAGCACGCTGCCCAGAGTATACCGCTATTGATCGGCCTCTCTCCTCCCTCCCAGCTTCATCTGGACTCTGCCTTTTCATTATTTATATTGTAGATTAATGACTTCATACCGTCTGGCTGGGACAAAGTTTTGTTGAACTTAAATCTATCTGTATCGATTTTTTAAAATATGTATAATTTACTTTTGAAGCGGTGAATTAAAAATATACACAGAGTCGATTGCATTTCTGGCTAAATTGGGGTTTTTAACTAGATAGATGGAGTATCTGTCCCTGTATATATAAAGTCGCCTGACTTCAACTCAGTGCTCTTGCTTTAGCGATTATTATTGTAGCTGTTAATATTAAATGCCCTGAGAAGACGTTTTATCCAAACAATCGACTAGTTACCCTAAAAAAGGCTAGTCCCAAATTAAACGCGGAAAGGAAATCCATGGACTCCATGATTTTCCATAATGCGTTTTAGGATCAGTGTTTCTGTAGGGGCGGGGAAAAATCCATTTACGTTATTACTTATTAAGGAATGGTACAGCCCGGGGAGTGCGAATCACCCCGTTCTTTAACAAGTGATAAAGATTCCAGTTTAACCAAGATTTATGAGAGCCTGGTTTCTCCGAACAACCAGAATAAAGGCTGGACGAACAGCAGATAATTTATTGTCGAAGGCTTTCACGGTCAGAGTTCATTGGTTCTTGTAGGTTATCCGGGCTGTGTAACCGTGGTCTTGGAATTCCAAGACCACGGTTACACAGCCCGGATAACCTACAAGAACCAGCAGATAATTTGTCTGCCAAGTGCCATTTGTGCGTGGGAGGTTTTGCTGCTCTCTAGATGCTCATTTTCCCCATCCAAATTCTCAAAACTCAACAATAAGCCCCTATGCAGAGTTTTGAGAATTCAGATGGGGAAACTGCATCTAGAGAGCAGCAAATCCAAGGCAAAACCTCCCATGCATAAATGGCCAAGACTACTTAAGGGAGAGATTTTAATAGCTGGAGGGTGTGAAATCCGAACTCTTTGCTGTAAGTTGCAACTAAATCATGACAACAGTAAATTAAAACATCGTCTATTGAACGGCGATTAAGCTTCCCTGCTATGGGAAGATTGGGTTTACCAAATGGCCGGGCTAAGTCGCTCTGGTGGGCCATAAATCTATTATCAGTCGGTCCACGCTGTTTATAAATCAACCCAATCGATGCAATTAAACGGTTAGAAATCTTGCCCGGGGTCTGTGGCTACAGGGCAGCAAAGGGGCGCTCCCCATAGGAGCCAGCAGAGAGAGAGCGACAGAGCGAGAGGGTCGGAGAGAGGGAGGGAGACCCACTCACCTGTGAACCTATCCTTGGTGTACCGCCTGTTGCTCTCCATCCAGGGGAAAGTCAGCCCGGTGAGGTTGTTCACCGAGGGCACGGTAGGCATGGCGGTGGAGAGAGGCTGGTGGACGCCGCCGGCGAGGGGTCTGTGCGCCGGTACCCGGATCACGCCCCCGGCCGCGTTGAGGTTATTTCCGTTCATGGCCCCGACCCCCAGGTTCACGTTGTAAGAGCCGGCCAGCGACGCCATGCTGCACGCCCCGCCGTTGTTGTAAGCCCCCGCCGAGGTGGAGACCCCGCCGCCGGCCGCCGAGCCATAGTGGCCGGTCATGGTGTTGTAAGCGCTGCTCACCACGCATCCCCCGCCCAGGCCGTAGTCCGCCGCGTCCTGCAGCCGGGCGCCGGAGATCATGCAGCTGCCTTGGTCCGGGTTGTTGAGGATCTGGTCGATTCCGAAGCTGATGGGCTCGGCGTGGCTCTGGTGGAGGTGGTGCGCCCCTAAGTGATCCATGCTGGGCCGAGAGCCACCCCGAGGAGGGTGACTCCCCCCCCTTCTCTTCCTTTGCCTCCTCCCTATTCCAAACGGGAGAGTTTTAAAAACACGCGCAGCTTTTCTGGTCTCGCTTCACTTGCTCCCAAAGAGGTAAAAAAGGAGGATGGAAGTGGAGGAAGGAAAGGCTGGGGGAGGGGTGGGGGGACGTGCGCGCCCGTGGGCTCCCTCTCTCTCGCCTCCCTGCAAGGGCATCAATCATGCTGGCCAAAAGCCTGGCGCTGCTAGGCCCTGCTCCTCCATTGGCTGGAGCCAGGGGAAGCTGGATGAATGACAGCCGAGGCGAAAAGGAGTTGCTTTCCCAGCCAAACCGCGCGCGGATGCCAGAGCTCGGGTGAAATTGACCAGCCGCTCCTAAGCCTCTGGTCAGTTTCCTTCCCGCGGGGGTAATAAAGAGGCTTCTCCTCCTCCTCCTCCCCAAACGCACACGCGTCGCTGTCGGGAAACGCTGGACCGTAATACTCAGGCTAAACACCCCAGCGTGAAAGCCCCCCGCGACGCCTGCCCAGTGACGCTGCGCAAAGGCTCTGATGGGGCCAGGAGGATTTCCGCTTCGGATGTCACTTCTCTTTTGGATGTTAGGCAAGAGTGGGGAGGAAGGCACGGAGAGGGGTCGCTAAACGGAGGGGGCTTTCTGAGTTGGGTAACTTTTAGAAGGGCTGGATAGTGGCAGTGGGTGGACATGTGAGGCTGCTCTCAGGAATCTGGCTGTTTGGATGGAGCCCCGCCCTTAAAAGCCCCCCTGCCTGAGACTCTTCCTCCTTAGAAATGCTATTTCATTTCTACATTCAAGTTTCATATCTGAAAAAAAACCCACAACCAAATTAAAAGTCTAAGCGTTTAGTGTTTACGTTTAATGAAGGAGGGGCAGGGAACAGTTTGGAGGGCTCCCATCTCGCTGGAGTTTTCCCACTAGAAAATTAAAAATTGAATTGTCTTTATCGGGGCAATGAATGAATAACCGGATTCCAAAGGCGTTGCTATGGCTTCCAAAACATGAGGTTCTGCGGATTTCATTGGGGCTCTCCCAACGGGTATGTTTTGAGATGGGGTGTGTGATCTCCTCCAGCTGCTGGCTGCTTTCTCCATATACAGTTCAGCTCCTCTGCGTTTGTTCTGCATCTCAAGAGCAGGCGGAAAAGATCCACAAATGTCCAAACCACTGATTTTCGAGGCCAGCTAAATGGCCCCTTTATGGGATGCCGGAGGCCAGCTCCCTTCCCCTCCTGGGCCTGTGGGTTCAGGGATCCCTGTGGCTCCAAAGCTCCTGTTCCTGGTATAATACCCCCGTGCCTGACCTCTGCTCTCTGAAATGCAAAGGGTCCCATTTGCTCATCTATTCTGCTCTAGGCTATAAATAGGGCTGTATTCTCAGCATTCACTGCTCAAACCGAAAGCTTGTAGGAGACACGTTGCCAAGAGAAGAGTTAGGCTACCTTGAGCTTTAGTATGCAGGGCCTGGTCGGGCCACCAGCAGCCCTGGACTAAAGTGCAAAAGCAAGCAAGCAAAAATCCAGGGAAGCTGTTGATGATTCTGGTCTTTTCATTCTCTTCAAGAATACGCTAGCCTTGAAACGATTGTGGTTCTGAATATATAATATGTCCGGGATTTTAAAATTTTATTTTAGCTATTGTACAATAATGGATCAAAGAGTAACCTTGGTCTTGATCTTCATAAACCTGTAAAATCCAAGCAATGAATTCTAGAATTCTTAGTGAATTTCCCCCTTAAGGGCATCATATGTTGTTAGAAAGAATTTTTTAATAGGCTTTATGAAATGAAGTAGCCAGCCAGCCTTGGCCAGGAAGGAATCCCATTTATCATGATTGAATGCGGCCTCCTCCAGCTCTGGTGGAAAATGTCCTGTGGTCGCTACTAGTCCTATCATCGATAAGTATTCAGCAGAATTTGGAACCTTTCACATTTCAAAACTCCTACAATACCCTTTAGAATTCAATACATAGAGAAGAGATTGTTTGCAATACTGAAAATCTCAGAACCAACAAATTAGGTATTTTAACAGGCCTCCCCACTCCTGGCTGCGTTCATTCGTGCTGAACTCATCTCATCAGGAAAGCATGCACAGCACAGGAACTCCATGCATGCATAGGAATGGAACTTGCATGCACACTTTGTATGAGAGACCAATACAGCCCAGTGTATTACAACTTTCAGGTATTCTACCTAGAGGGAGTTTTAATTTGGAATTTTTTATACATCCCGTACACATGCCTTGGCTTGTATAAAGTTATCTATATATGGTCATACATTTGTTTATTACTTGTGCATGCCTTATATGTGTTTTTATTTGACCGTTAATGAAGGCCTGTAGGCCAAAATGCGTATGGTCAGTTTGGTTTAAGTCTCTCAACATTATGAGTTGCCACTGTGCCTTGTTTTATCATTTTTAATGTTTTTAACCTGATATGTGCTTTAAAATAAAAATATTTTTGTATTATATAGCTGTACCTTCTCCACCCAACCTTGGGTACCCAGCTTTCAGTTTTTTAAGGTTGAGTTTCTTCCCCCCCTTTTTTTGTGCTTCTCTGACCATGCCAGAAACAGATTCCCTCTGCACCTGTTTCCGAGTTTTGCTGGGCTTGGGAAGCCGGCTGGAAGCACGAGTGAACCAGGAACCCTCATTCCAGAGGACCTGGCCTCCTCTCTGTTCCTCCTACATCACTTTGGGTCACAGTTCCCCTAATCAGTCCAGTTGTGAATTACTCTCCAGGGCCACAGTTGGTGTTATTGTGTACTCTTATAGAACATCAGCATTTTGGCATTAAATGGTATGAAGAAGAGAGAGCCTTTCTAAATCTTAATATGGCTAATTTGAAGCAATGCTTCATGGGCTGGGTGTCACAACAGACAATGAAGGTTTTGATCCATGGGAGAAGGAGATCCAAAAGTAACAGTTGCAGGTGAGGACCACTTTAAATGCCATCAAGAACCAAGCAAGTTTCTGAGTTGGGCCCGAGGAAAAAGCTCCAGAAGGCAAGTTTTTAAATTAAATGGTTATAGGCAGGCTGGAACTCCTGTCTGCAAGATATAGGATTGGGTTGCATGGGAGGTTTTATGCCTAGAAGAGTTCAGGTTGCACCAAAGCCCCCAGGGACTGAGATGCACAAATGTTCTCCTTTTCCTTTGTTTATTAGCTACTTTTCTTTTATCATGGAACTGAGGGTGGCTTACCTAGGATTCCCAGGAGGCCTCTCATTGGGCCATGGCCAGACCAGATCTGTCTTGAGAGCATACCACCCGACTAAACCTATTGTAAAAATGTGAGCGAAAATGACCTCTCAAATAGACCTCTCCTTGGGTGACTGCATCAGATGCCCAGTCTGAAATCTGGGGCAAACCTGCCACAGGGTGAGGATCTCAGTGGCGCTGTCATAAGAGCAGAAAGTACTGACTTCCTCCATGTTCCTGAGAGCAGTTTTTGAGCAGGCCCAACGAATGCAATGAGTACCCAATTTGATTCAGTTTCACTAGAATGGGAATTAATTTGTGGTGTTCAGGGAAGCCCAATCCTTAATAGGCATGTTTACTTGAAAGCAAGGCCCACTGAGTGCAATAGAGCTTACTCCCAGGAGAATGTGCATAGGATCACAGCTTTTAAAATCCTACGAATTCCTGACTTATTTCACCTGAATTAATTGTATAAGACATTCAAGCAATTATGAATATTTTGTTGAGTTTCAGCTGATTTAAGCCTCGTGAAGGTCAATGGCACAAAATCTGTGTGATTTTGAAACCAAATATTTCCTTTCAAGGAAGCCTGCACGTTAGATTGTAATTTTCTAAAGGATTTGTAATTCCTTTTTCTTGAAGAATATTTCGTGTAATGTCAAAATGATCTTTCATTTCAGCATGATTAATTTTTATTAGAGCAGCCCTCTCGCTTTGAATACAGCCCGAAGCAACTTCTCTCTTTATGGGAATGAATGAATATATAACGCACAGACAAGAGGATCTCAGAGGCTTAAAAGGAAGTCCTTCCTGGGGGGTGGAGGGACGCCCGTCGACGTCCCGTTTGCTCCAACGTAGCGTGTTCAATGTTACTCAGCAGGAAAAGGCATCGGGGCAGGCTTCGCCTCAGCAAATCAACACAAGACTTTCCTTGTTCTCATCCCCCCCCCCCACACACAAAACTTTTGGCTTTTTGAAACTGACCAGACCTGTTGGCTGAATTTCAAGGAGCTAGAAGCATTTCAGATTGAAATCATGGATTTCGTCGAATGAAACGTCCTATTGCGGGTCTAATATCAAAGGTCTAATATCAAAGCACCTAGCTGGCACAACTGGAGCGTATCTGGTCTCAGTTTGCCAGGTAGACTAATACCATTTATGCATGGAAGGTTGTGCCTTAGATTTGCCGCTATCTGGATGCACATTTCCCCCACGCGAATTCTCAGAACTCCGTATGGGGGCTTATTTTTGAGTAGTGAGCATGTAGATGGGGGAAATGTGCATCTAGAGAGCGGCAAATCCAAGGCAAAATCTCCCATGCATAAATGGCCTAACTCTCCCCCCACCCCCATGAAAGAGAATCCTTAGGCTGAGGAAGGAGCACCCACAGTTTAACTGATTCCCTTAAAATGGCCATTTTGCCCCTCCTGTCACCTGTTGCTCCACAGATGAGCTTTCAGTTAACATTTTCATAACATTTCGATTCAGCTCCTGTCCGTCTGTCTCGGATTCCTGCTCTTCTTGCAGGGAGCTCAGGATGGTGCACATCCAGTTCCCTTCTGCGCTTAACCCTCACAACACCCTTGTGAGGTAGGTGAAGCTGATAAGAGTGACTGGCTTCCTCCCTCCTTTCCAGATGCACAGTAGAATGGGGGGAGGTTTTACTCCCCTACACCAGATTCCGAAGGAGGAGGTTTGTGGCTATTTTTAATGCCCTTGGAACATGACTTGTTCATCTTTCAGAATGTTTGGAAGCAAATGAGAACAGCTCATTAGAAATCCTCCGCAGTGCATTTGAAATGGAAAATATTAAACGAATCTGCGTTTGCGTATTCAGGTCCTGCTATTGCAATGTATCATTCCTATAGCTCTTATGAATAAGCAAAATGCTTTGCAACCAGTTCCGTGTTGTAATAATAAATCACTATTAGTAGTGAATTATACCGGTAGGATACTAGTATCCCTATCGCACAGATGAACCGAGAAGGGGAGAGAGAATAGGAAGATCAGATTCATCTATTAAACTGCAACTTCCCAATTGTGCTGAGTTTAATTGGATCTATTTACGAGCTCGCAGTTTAGGATCAGGCTGTAATCTGCTAATCTCTTTCTGCACTCCTTGCATTCGCTTTATGAACATATCTAAGCAGAAGGAACCGATAATCGGAGGAGCTGGGTCAGATTGGTGTTTGGGGGTGGGTGGGAAGAGAACCACAGTTTTGAAGGATCCCTATCTACAACTTCCTTACAAGTAGAAATCGAGCACAGCAATAAAATGGCTGGCCAGAAATTTTTCTCTTTGATATGCTGGGTAATGGCTGCCGCTGTCACTTTAAACCATATATAAAAACGGGTTCAAAACCTCTCACCCTTCCTAAATTCATTCGACAGCCTCAAAATTCTGTCAACTCATTATTCTACAGCTTAGTGACGAAGAACCTGAACTGTCAGCCAGGAGTACACGGGTTCGAATGTCACCTCGCAAGCGCTCAGCAGGTGACCCGCTTTCCACTCTTAGTCCTCTATTTGCATAAAAACACTAGCCTACCTTAAAGGGTTGTTGTGATAGCGGCTCCAATATACATGGAGCGCTTGGAAGGCTGATATTATTCTCTGGAGACAGTGAAGCTGGAACAAGCCTGAAGGCTGCGGGCACGAGCGGTCCCACCTACTTCCCTTCTACCGAATGCCCCTACCCACCCACCGACCCACCCACCAGGTGCTTGGTGGCCAGTTCGAATCCGCAGCCCAAAGTTCACGGCGTTCGGCGCTCCGGTGTTGGCTTTCCGAGGCACCGAGCGGGGCTCCTCTTCCCAGGGCCTCTCCCTCCTCTCGCCAGCACTAATTGGGTGAGCAATTGACAGAAGTTAATAACCGCGCAAGAAAAACGTCTCCGAGCTGGTAGCCAAATGAGGAGTGCATTATGGCGAATTGATTTGGGGGCGCTCCGGGGCCTGGCTTATTTAACAGCAAGCATTAAAGTATTAATATTTTAGATGGGATCCGAGTCTATATTTTTTATGTCGGGCAATTGACGGACATTAAACTTTAATGAAATGTTACGCTGCCCAGATTTAGAAGGCTTGTCCGCCCAAAGTAGCAGGGACCATTAGCGCACACAAAAACACCAACCAGGGCGCGGGCGGGGTGGTGGGGAGTAGCACTTTCACCAACAGGTAAATAATTAAAAAGGAACGCCGGCCCCACCAGGCCAGGGAGCTTCTTTAGAGCCGGGAGCCATTATCAGCCAGGCATAAACATGCAACTCGGGGGGGGGGGGAGAGCGAGGAAGGCGCGCGGAGACACCCGCGTACATGCACGCGCCTGCAGGCGGGGCCGCGGACTGGAGACATGGTTTCGGAGGAAAAAAATCTGCGATCCGGAACAAATGCCCAGGGCGCGCAGAGGGCCAGGACTTGCAAACGCCATCGGTCTTCTTTCGCCTCCGCCGTTGCAGCAGGAAACAACCATTAACTCCGCGTTTATCCTGCGCTGTCAGTATCCAAAGTTTTGGAAGATCGTGAGATGAAATCAGCAGATAGATTGGGTGGGGAGAGGCTTTTCTTTCAACAGCAAAAAAAAAAGGCGGCTGAAATATATGTATGGAAGACGCTGATAGAGTTTGCATTTAGTCAAAGTCCTGTCACAAACGTGGCTAATTCATGTTAAAGGCTGGTTTTTGCTGTGTATCTGTGGCTTCGGTCCTCGGACGCTAAATCTCGTTGAGATCAAGTGGATTTCTTTAGACAAAATGGATTTAGAAGAATCGGGGGGAGTTGGTAGAGTTAAAGGCAGGTCGAAATGTTGCGTTGGTTGTGTTAAACTGCTTGAGATGGTTTTTGTTTTAAAATTTCACCTTAGGGCTGACAATACTATTTGATTCATCGGCAGAGTGACTAAATAATTCGTTTATGCTGATTGTAAATTCGTTTTACTGGATAAACTCCATCGCCCGCTCTATCGCTGAAACTCTCTAGACTTCTCTTCATTTAAGCATGCCTTTTAATCGGGGATTTTGAAATAAACAAATTGATCAAGTGTGTTATTTGTACAATTCCGCTCTATGATCTTCGCTAAAGTCTTTTCCAAGTTCCGACTGTATGGTGACTGTTAAATATCTAATCGATGTAAAGCAAGAAACGGTATCGGCTTTAAATTATAAGCCTTGGCTGATCCTACTAGAGAGAACAGAGAATTTGTGGTGGATGTTAACTTTAGCTGAAATCATGGGGACAAAAAATCTGAATGTTTAATGTTTCAATGTGTGAAACTAATCATTCGTGACTATTTCCAGCCTATTTTGGGGAGTAATATAAAATATTGTTAAGTATTGAAAATATTTACCCTGGCGGCCCTAGGCCAGCCTTTTCTGCCTTACACCCCCCTCCCGAAACTTCTAGTTGTCAGGATCCTTCAATTCCCAGTTGCTCACATCGCCTCTAAATCCCCCCCCACACACACACACACACTATAGAATAACAGGACTTCACCAGATGGTCTCTTGCTTTGCCGATGCTAAGTGATGGAGAGACGATATTATTGGGGAAAGAGCATCTGTTCAAGAAAACACCCTTCCCCAGATCCCTCCCCATATACACACTTGGGAAACGAAGGCTTGCCCCTTGCATGAATCAAAAGCACTCTTAGGGGCATTCTCAAGTGTCCTGAAAAACCCCCTCCACACACACACACACACCAGGGCTTTTTAAGTGCTAAATAAATATTTGCAAGGATGTTTTGTTCAGTGTCAGTTCCAATTTATGAAAACCTCCCAATAGCCATTCGTTTCAAGCATCGTTCACTCGGTGTCCACAACTGGCAGGTTTTCCACACAGCAACCAGTAGAAAGGCGAGGGAAGGAATATTTCTGGCTTGCGTTTTCTTATTTTTCTCCCACCGCCCACCATCCCCCCCCCCTTTGTATAACTTATTTAAGCGTTGTTCTCAGCCATGGGTCCTGAGTTGGTCATGAGAATTGAGAAAGGCAAATATATACATTTTAAAGTAAACAAATACGTTGCATTTGGGCAGCTGAGTTTGTTACAACAGTTTAGAAAAAAACAGCCTCCTAGATAGGACAAAGGTCTAGAGGGCAGGCTCAAAAAATCGAGGTGCATCCACTGTTGTCGTCTTGAGCAAGCATCCAAACTTACACCGTTAAGTGTGTTTACAGGACTGGTATTTTAAGAGACCTGACCAGGATGGCCCAGGCTAGCCTGATCTCGTCAGATCTCAGAAGCTAAGCAGGGTCAGCCCTGGTTAGTATTTGGATGGGAGACCACCAAGGAAGACCAGGGTTGCTGTGCAGAGGAAGGCACTGGCAAACCACCTCTGTTAGTCTCTTGCCATGAAAACCCCCCAAAAGGGGGCGCTATAAGTCGGCTGCGACTTGACGGCACTTTACACACACACACATTTTAAGAGAAGACTAGGGAAGGCGATGTGACCGGTTGATTTAACTTAATGATGCAGGCTTTCGAGTATCACAGAACTCTGCAGCAAGCAGAATCCCCCCCCCCCTTGAGTAGGTTTATAGATTCCCTGGAGCTTGATGTTTATTCGGAAGACTGTTCCACGGTATACAAACGTTTTAGGATTGCAGCTTTAAAATGTCCCACTGGGTATAATGTGTGCATCAGATGTACATCTTAGGTACTTACGGTTTACTAACTTCGGAGGCGGGGTCTGTGTGTTGATCACCTGAATGCAAAATTAGATACAGGCATCAATACAGAGGTCGACCGAACTGATCTGAATCTTGAGACAGCGAAACGGAGGTGGATAAACCAGCCATTCGGGGGTAGACGGCCTGGGGTTCAGTGGTTAGGGAGATGCCTGCTTCTCCACGTGTTGAGCCTCCCAAACAGGTCGCAGAACTGAGAAGAGGCATCAGGTCACTTGCTGAAAACCCTCATCCCACTTTCACTTACAACCAGATTAAAATTGTGCACAAATTTTAAACTCACCAATCTCTCGCAGTTTGCTGACACACGGGGGTGTCGCCTTGGAAGACTTTCCAGTCGCTAAAAATATATTGGTTGTGTCAAAGCAGCGAATATTCGCATGTTTCTGCAGCAGTTGGGTTGCCACCCTTTCCCCTGCTACCCACAGCCACAGAGGCAGAAGTTCGTCAGGATCAGCGGTGCACATGGGTAGGTTTCCAGCGCCAGGAAAAGCCGAGGCGTTGGGATTTCCGCCTGGCGTGCACCACTGGGGCGGGGGGGAGCGGGCTGGCATCTCCTGTTCATTCAAAAAGGGCTGCGGGGACTCAGGTGAGAGACAGGGGTTCAATGAAACCAGCCAGACAGGCTTACGCAGCAGTTCCCCGGCCTGGCAGCGGCTGCATCCTGTTCTTTATCCCTTCCCGAGAGAAAGGGACCTGATTCCCTCTCTTGACAGCCAGGATCTTCCCCTTCCCTTCCTTCCTGTAGCGCCTTGTCAGGAGGCGATCGGGTTTCCCCCGCGCCCTCCGCCCTACCTGCCTAAAGTTCTTGACTTCTGAACTCTTTAGGGAACCTGCTGGCGCCAGCTCCATCATCCAAAGTTCTTGTGGTTTGGAAGAGCAGAAACATGCGGAGGGGCTGGAAGGAGCTGACGACGGCTTCGAGAGAGTCGTCTTCCCCCTCCTCTCCCAGTTTAATTGCACGCCCAGAGGCTATCGTTGGGCTGGAGGTGTGTGTAATGGGACGCCGATCTCAGGAAAGATGGAGAAAAGGGCTTCCCCTGTCCTTAAAAATGCATCCACAGCTTGAAAAGGACAACCTGCACCAAAGTGTAGCTCGTCTTCCATGCTGATCCCCCTGACCCACAGCCTTTCAGCTCTAAGACACAGAGCAGAGTGGTGGAGGATGACGTCACCTAGTGTTCCATCTTTGGAGCTAAAGGTGGACTTTTCAGCAGTGCTGAAATTCTGTTTTAGTGGTCCCAGCTAGGCTGGGGTGTTTTTGTTGCTGCTGCTGTTTGTTGACCAGTTCCCCTGCATGCTGCTCTTCCCATTTCAGTTCTAAAGGCTTCCTCCTTTCCCCCATGATTCTAGGCAATCGGGGATCATGTACTAATCTGATGAATCAGGAAGCCAATCAGATGCAGCTGTTTGGTGCACTTTGCTCTGATTGGAGGTGGGTAGGGAAACTTTCTGTACTGCTATAGCAGTTTTGTTGCTAGCTAGCACTTCAGGGCAAGACTTTTATCCCAATCCAGTTTTAACAGTGTAGTTTACACACAACTGGATGGGGGAAAATGTGAATGTGATGCACATCTAGATGTGTGTACCACTGAATACAATGCAATGCAGATGGATGGTATCTGCATTCCTATACTCTTCAGTATTACTTTTAGTAGGAAGTGCATTCAGAAGTATGTCATCCATATTGTGTCCCACTGAATTCAACAATGCATGACTGAATGGAAAGAGGGTGGGAAGTACCCTTCTAAGTCCATTGAAGTCAACGGGCTAGCAGTGCATGTTTATCTTTTAAAAGATCAGCACTCCTTCTGGCAATATATTAAGACTTAATTTTAGATTGCTGCATCAGCACTTGTTAGATATAGAAAGGAAAACTTTACATATAGATATTGTTACATATAGAAAGACAAACTTTATTTTCTTTGGCAAGCAGACATTGTTCTCCCATGTTTCATGGTGTTGCTTTGGATTATGGCACTGTAGCCACTTATTTATTTCATTTGGAATCACCTGATATATGCAGAGCATTTATGCTTGCCCAGTTTAACATTCTTCCTTCAGCCATTTTATATGGTAGATGTAAGAGAACTCCTTTCAGCTATAGGTGTCGTCCATGTATGATTGGGGTACCTGCACACTTAATCCATGTGTTATTGCACTGCAAGTTTTACTTGAGGCAGATGGTGGTGTATCTTTTATCAGAGAGAAATTCTTTTATTACTCAACAAGAAGCCAGATACATGCTAGCTGCATTAAGGATACATGAACAGCTTGTGCAGGTTCCTAAATAATCCTACTGACAATGTTATTTTAATGCTTCTATAGACTGTTTGGTTTTTGTAATCCTGTTTTATAACTAAGGTGTGATAAATGCCTAGTAAAGGTTATAATGATGATAATGACTTAATTTGTTTCATATATTCCCTCTTTCCCCCAAGGAATTCAAGGCAGCATAGATAGGGTTGGCGAGCTGTCTCCCATCCAATTCCTGACTACATACTGGCTGGTTAGCTTTAGCAGGATCCCAGTTTTTGTGTGCCTAATACTCTACTGTGAGACCTCAGTTCTAAGCACTGCATTGCTACTAATCCCAAACATTATCCCTGACCTTGAGAATTAAGGTGGCATAGAGCCTAGGGAGAATGAATCAAGAAGACCAGTTCTCACTGCACATCTGCCATCACCACACAAGCTGACCTTAAGGCAAATCATAGTCTGTCATGCTCAGCTGTCCCACCTACAACATAAGATGATAATACTGACCTATCTTACGAGAGTGCTGCAAGACTGTGGAGATAATGTGTGCTTTACACACCTTCAAGTATAATAACAGCAGCAACAACAGTCCCTTCATTTATGTCAATCACTTGCGATTACCAAATAGGAGGGAAAAGATAAAACTCTTCTTATCAATACTTCTGCTTCGCTGATCAGCTTCCTAGTTCTGACTCTGGTTCCACTTTTCCACATATGAGATTGAGGCAGACCTTGAAATTAGCTTCAGACTGTGAGGCTGTATTTGCATAATGTTTCTGTCTTTTTGTGCTGTTATAACCTCTTTGGGCCTCTGAGACAGGACTGGTTGATTTTGGAATTACGAAACTCATTTAATGTGCTTTTGGAAGGCAAGTTTAGGATTCAGTCAGTCCCATCACGGAAGGAAAGCCAACATGGCTGTTGACAACTTTATGCCAATGTGATTGACCTGTCCTAATAACACAATTGTCTCATTGGAGTGCAGAGCTCTTTAGATTGGCTCGAAACCAAACTGCCTACTGATTGGTTTATAATGGATGTGGTTCCAGAAGAACATCTCCTTATTATTTATTAGGATACAGGAAGGATTTTAAAAGAAGTTTGTTTACAGTGTTTCTTAGGGTCTAAATATGTGCAACATATTTAGGGTCTAAATATGTGCAACATATGAGGTCTGGTTAGACCTCATCTAGAGTACTGTGTTCAGTTTTGGCACCCCAATTTAAGAAAGATGTAGACAAGCTGGGACATGTCAAGAGAAGGGCAACAAAGATGGTGAGGGGTCTGGATTCCAAGTCCTATGAGGAAAGGTTGAAGGAGCTGGGTTTGTTTAGCCTGAAGAGGAGAAGACTGAGAGGTGATATGATAACCATCTTTAGGTACTTGAAGGGCTGTCATATAGAGGATGGTGCCGAGTTGTTTTCTGTTGCTCCAGAAGGTTGGACCAGAACCAACGGGTTGAAATTAAATCAAAAGAGTTTCTGTCCAGACATTAGGAAGAATTTTCTAACAGAGCGGTTCCTCAGTGGAACAGGCTTCCTCGGGAGGTGGTAAGCTCTCCTTCCCTGGAGGTTTTTAAGAGGTTAGATGGCCATCTGTCAGCAATGTTGATTCTATGACCTTAAGCAGATTATGAGAGGGAAGGCATCTTGGCCATCTTCTGGGCAGGAGTAGGGATCAGTGTGTGTGTGTTTGGGGGGGGGGGAAGATAGTTGTGAATTTCCTGCATTGTGCAGGGGGTTGGACTAGATGGCCCTGGTGGTACCTTCCAACTCTATGATTCTATGACTTGCATATTTTGTCTGCCATTCATCATCATCATCATCATTATTAATAGTACTGTTGTTGTTAGTGAAAGCAGACTAAGGAGGCTTCATGACTGGGAAGGGGTGGGGGATGGCCACTTGCAGTCCAATCTTAAGTTATACCCTTACAAACACATTGACTTCCAAGGGACTTAGAAGGACATAACTCTGTGTGGGACTGCATGCTTGGTCCTCTCCTTTCTCACCATTTTACAGTTCAATACACACATTCAAGCAACTTTTCAAGTGGTGGAGGGGGGAACAGGTAACCAATCTATGGGGCAAAAAAGCCATAAACAAAATACTGGTCCATACATTTTATTTAATTCAGCTACACAAACATTCAGAAATTACCCAGAGAGATGACCACATGATTTCAGAAATGGAAAAGGAGTGTCTAGGAAGGGGTAGCTCCTGGAAATCTTCCATTAATATAGAAATTGCATATTTTTGCAAAATATTTACAGACTTCTATTTAGCCCAGTCTTGTCAGATCTTGGAAGCTAAGTAGGGTCAGCCCTGGTCAGTATTTGGATGGGAGACCACCAAGGAATACCAGGGTTGCTGTGCAGAGGCAAACAAAGGCAAACCACCTCTTTTAGTCTCTTGCCTTGAAAACCCTACGGGGTCACCATAAGTCGGCTGTGACTTGAGAGGGCAAAAAATGGACTTGTTCAGTGCATGTTTGTGTAGAAGAAAGCCCGCAGAGGTCAACTCTTCATTATATATGCTTAGGATTACAGACAAAGTATGAGTATCTAAGTAGGCCTGTTGGTGCTTCATGGATATTCCCTTTATTTTTAGAAGACGACATTGGAGAGGGGATTGAAAGGACCATTTAAATCCATCTATAACTTGATCTGTGCAATTAATGCACTTGGCTGTGCCTGTCAAAATCTAACTGCAAAGCCTCATGCATTCTCACCCTGCTAAGCCTTGCTGCGTCTGAAGGCTCTTTAATAACATTTTACACCTGTTGATAACAGCACTGACTGATTGTCAAAGCCTCCCCTCCTCCATAAAAATAGCTATGATGGATAACTGGATCTCTCAGGAGGTGGTTTGGGGAACAGCATGAAAAGCTTCTAAATGGCAGGTCTCTGATACAAACCCAGGACAGCATGAGGCCCATTAGGGCCGAGACAAGGTGCTGGGACTCTTATGGCTGTCTTGTGACCAATCGTATAATTATTTTAGATTATTACAAAAATGGACATGTAATTTAGGACTGCATGAACTAGACTGTGACAGCCTGATTGGAGCATCCACTGATTGACTCCCCTCATCCCAAGACAGTTGGAGGTGATTCCTCTCCATCAGACTCTGCAGTCCCTTTTCCGGCTTTACCTGTTTTGGGAAGAACGATCAGACTTAAAACCTCTTGCTTTCTTTTTATGATCTTAAGAAGAGAATGAGATAATAAGAAAAGAGTGAGGAGGGGGATCTTAGTACCTTGGAATACAAGTGACTTTTGTTGTAGAAAGACAAAGAGTAAGTGAACTTGGTCTATTTTCTCTTGCCAAATATGTCACAATTCACCATTCTGCTGTGCAGTACTTCACAGTGTTGTGTTGACAGCCTTCTGACTTCCCAAACCCCAGCAATGCAGAGTGAAGGCTGGCTCATGCATAGCCCAGCCCAGAGGCTATGCAACATTGCCACAATGGCTCCTGGCCAGGAATCCTGGAAGGTGCAAACACTAAGATAAAATCTTCAGCACAGATTCTCTTAATTTTATACTACTTTAGTTGTATACCTATATAATTCTATCTTATACTCCTTTAATTTAATAGCATTGTGTGTGCGTGTGTGTGTGCCGTCAAGTCACAGCTGACTTATGGCGACCTCGTAAGGTTTTCAAGGGAAGAGACTTTCAGAGGTGGTTTGCCATTGCCTGCCTCTGCATGGACTGAGAGAGTTCTGAGAGGACTGTGACTGGCCCAAGGTCACACAGAAGAAGCTAACATCACGACACTATATAACCAGTCAGATTTTGATATGTGTTGACATCACTGCTCAAAAACCACCCATGTTAATTCAGAGTGAGGGAACATTTCCTGAATAGATGAACACATTTGAAACTCTTGTGGAAAAATTGGTGGTAAGGGTGTACGTGCTTTATGATGCTGCTGAAAATTCTGAGGAAACATAGTGAGTTCTCTCCTTTATTTATTTTAAGCATTTATATCCTGTCTTTCAGCAGAAACAGTCTTTTTGCTCAGACTAACATAGAATTTGAGAGCCTGTGTGGTATAGTGGTTAGGGTTGTGCATATCGATAAACCCGAACCGAAAATAAACCCGAAATTTGCCGTTTTGACAATATTCGGTTTTGGTCTTACCAAATATCAAAACCTGGGAACAAAGCTGAAGCTGGATAGCTGATCGCTGAATCAGCCAAATAGGTATTCGGCATTTTTCGGCTTCGGCTTTCCCCAGACTTTTCCCTATGGGATTTTTTAAATGAGCTCTGGGGGAGGTATTTTTGGAGGTAGAGTTCCCAAATTTTCAGGGTCGCTTCAAGGGACTCTCCTTGCATGAACCCCAAAGTTTGGTGAAGATTGGGTCATAGTTTTGATTTTATGGGGTCCCAAAGGGGTCACCCCTTTCCTCCATAGAGAAGCATTGTAAAGTGACTCTACCTTGAAAAATGCCCTCCCAGGAGAATTTTAAAAGTACTTACTTTTCACAATCTGTAATGGCTGCCTGCTTCCTCACCCAAGAATCACGGGAAAACTCAGTTTCCCATTAATGCTTGCAATGGGCCTCCGCAAAGCTATCCCTCCATACAGAAGCACTGTAAACTTTGCTGGCTTACAATCACCTTCCCTTCCCTTCCCCACAACAGATACCCTGTGAGGTAGTGGGGCTGAGAGAGTGTGACTAGCCCAAAGTCACCCAGCTGGCTTCATGTGTAGGAGTGGGGAAACAAATCCAGTTCACCAGATTAGCCTCCACCGCTCATGTGGAGGAGTGGGGTATCAAACTCGGTTCTCCAGATCAGAGTCCACCGCTCCAAACCACCGCTCTTAACCACTTCACCATGCTGGAAACAAATATGAAATTGTGGGGTGATGAAAGAAACTATCTCTATAAATTAGGTGAACTAGATACATGATCAGTAACAGGAATAATGTGTCCTTCTTCCATCAGAGCTTTACAGTAGAAGCAATTTGCTTTTTGTTTCCCAGGGCTATTAAGTCACTAAGCTCCTCTGGAGAGCCTGCCTATATGCAGAGAGGTCAAATGATCAACTAACTATATGAACAGTATGACCAGAAACAAGCAATCCACTATTGGGAAATGAAATTTGCATCCACTCCCCTTGGCAGATTGGTCAACATCACCCACCATTAGATTATCAACCACCAACCAACTATCCATTTCCATTAAACTTCAAGCTCAGAGAGATCTGCATGCAAGCAACCTTACATAACTGGGGGTTTGAGTATAAGGGAGCCAAAGGACAAGAAGGCAATCTGAGTGTGGCAGGTATTTGGAACTCTAGTAATTACTACGCCTTGTTGCTTTTATTAAATGAGAAGGCATCAGGTTGGGCTGGCAGAGCCTCATATCAGCATATTGCCTTCTTTGTTTGAGTGTGGCTGTTGCAGAGAGCTAGCAATCCATTTGCAGTGCTCCTGTTTATTTATTAGCTCCTATGCAGCCCTCGGAAGTCCATCAATAGACAGGATCCCAGACCTCCTTCCCCACCCCCACCTTCCTGAGGGGGTGTTTAGAGTCCCTCCTTCAATCTGGATTAATAAAGTCACTGGAGAGGAATCTGTCAGTTTGATTAAGGCAGCCCAGAAAGGCCTTTCTATGAATTTTTCACGGCAGATGAAGAACATTGCAAAGTAGGGCCAATTTATTTCAAAAAGATGCTAATGAAGCCATGGGCAAGCAAGTCTCTGAACTACTTGTACCAGATACATATTCACTATAGAAGGGGGACAGATAGAGTATGCAGCTAGAATTTGTGGATTATCAAGGCAGATTTTTCTAGATTTGCCTGCAACTGCATTATTCTCTCTCCTTCCCTCCATTGAGAGAATTGTTCATTTAATCCCACTCTCTGCTTTCTGTTGTTTAACCAATTTTTAATCCATAAGAGGACCCATCATCTTATCCCATGACTACATTTTAGTGGGTGTAATGCCTCTCAGTGCTCCCATTTCCATCCAGGACTCTGGTACCCTAAAGACCCATATGTTTAATGTCAAATGGCAGATTAAAAATATAAAAACATAAGAAGAATCCTGCTGGATCAGACCAGTGTTCCAGGTAGTCCAGCATCTTGTCTCACACAGTTGCCAAATAGTTACTCTGGAGGACCAATAACAGGGCATAGAGGTGAAGATCTTTTCCTCATGTTGCCTCCTGGCACTGATATTCAGAGGTTTACTCCCTCTGAATGTAGAAGTTCGTTTTAGTCACCATGGCCACTGATGCACCTCTCCTCCACCAACCTGTCTAATCCCCTTTTAAAGCCACCTATGCCCGTTGCCGTCATTACATCTGCTGCAAGTGAATTCCACATTTTAAGCACTCATTGAATGAAGCGGTATTTTCTTTTGTCCATCCTGAATGTACTGCCCATTAACCTCAGTGGATGCCTTCTTTTTCTACCCTGTGCATGGTTTTACAAACTTTTCTCATGTCCCACCTTAGTAATATTTTTTCTGAACTGAAAAGTCCCAGACCGGACCCATCAGCCTTTCCTTATAGGAACGGTGCTCCAATCTCTTGGTTGCCTTCTTTTGCAGTTTTTCCAGCTCTGTATGTCCTTTTTGAACTATGTTGACCAGAACTTCACACAGTATTCCGAATGAGGTCTCACCATTTAGCTATACAGGGGCATTATATATTGGCTGTTTTGTTTTCAGTCCCTTTCCTAATAATCCCCAGCCTAGAGTTTGCCTTTTTCACTGTGGTAGACACTTCCATTAAGCTTTCATCTATGATCCCAAGCATTCCTTCCCTCTCAGTCTCAGCAAGTTCAGAGCCTATTAGCATATACTTAACCTGCGGTTTTTGTTCCAGTTTACACTTACCTATAGCCACATAGTTGCCCCCTTACTCAATCTTTAGAGATCCTTCTGAAGCTCTTTACAGTTGGCCTGGGTTTTAGCCATTCGGAATAATTTTGTGTCATATGAAAACCTGGCCGCTACACAGCTCATTCACAGCTCCAGATCATTAAGGAACAAATCAAATAGGATCGCCCCCAATATCAATCCTTGTGGGGCCCCACTGCCCTCCATTGCAAGAACTGACCATTCATTGCTACTCTCTGCTTTCTGTTGTTTGACCAATTTTTAATCCATAAGAGGACCCATCCTCTTATCCTATGTTTGCTAAGCTTACAAAAGAGTCTTTAATGAGGTACCTTGTCAAAAGCCTTTTGAAAGTCTAGACATCTAATGTCTACCAGGTCACCATTATCTACATGTTTTTTCACCTTCTCAAAGAACTCCAAACATCTGGTGAGGTAGGACTTCCCTTTGCAGAAGCCATGCTGATTTTTCCCCTGCAGGCTTTGTTCTTCTCTGTCCCTAACAATTCTATCCTTGGTTAGTTTCTAATTTGCCGGGCACAACCATTAGGCTAAGTGGCCTGTAATTATCTGGTTCTCCTCTGGATCTGAGTTACCTAATTACTCTTGATTACAAGCCATCAGTATCTGGAGACTTAGTGGTTTTTAATTTCTCCAGTAGGTTTAGAACTTCATTTCTTGTCACCTCAATTTGATCCAGTTCTTCAGACTCCCTTCCTGAAAATAGTAGTGGTGGCTTGGGTACATGTCTCACACTTTCCACAGTGAACACAGATGAAAAGAATTTGTTTAGCTTCTCTGCCATCTCCCCATCTTCCTTTAGCAATCTTTTTATTATTTGGTCATCCAAAGGCCCAACTGCTTATCTGGCTGGTTTTCTGCTCTGTGAGTATACTTAAAGAAATGCTAGTTTTTTGTGTAGATGCTTACAGTAACCCTTTCCTCAAATTCTCTTTTCAAGTGCCTAAATAGTAACTTGGAGAGCCAGTGTGGTGTAATGGTTAAAGTGTCATACTAGGACCTGGGAAACCCAGGTTCCAATCCCCACTTGAGCCATGGAAGCTTGCTGGGTGATCTTGGGCCCATTACACCCTCTCAGCCCTGACCCTGGCTAGTATTTGGATGGGATACCTCCAAGGAATACCAGGCTCATAACATGGAGGCAGGCAATGACAAACCACCTCTGAACATCTCTTGCCTTAAAAACCCTACAGGGTTGCCAAATGTCAGCTGTGATTTGACATCAAAAAAAGTAACTTACACTTCTTTTGCCAAACCCTGTACTCCCTTCCATTCATTTCATTAGGGCAGACCTTCCAGTTTGTAAACAAAGCCTTTTTGCTTTTTATGGCTTCCTTGACTTGGGTTGTTGACCATGCAGGCATTGTTTTAGACTTGGCAGTACTTTTCCTAAAACTAAATTTCTCTTTTTTCAGTGTGCCGCCTCCCCGCCTCCCAACAACATTGTAGCATGATAGGAACACCCTGGATTGAAATTATGGTATTATTCCTCTCAAACATTATCCTGTTGCCAGAGGCATAAAGTTATCTCTTTGTGCCTCATTGTCTTTGCTGCGTTCCAGAGTTTTTCAAGATTTGCCTGCAATTGCTATTTCAGTTAACATGTCTCTTGTCTTGAGATCATGACAAGCTAGCTAGTATTCAGCTCTTGGGGTGCTACTTGTCTGAAAAAATGCCCACTATATTTTATTTATGTGTTTGTTTACTTTATTTATAGTCCACTTTTCTTACTGAGACTCAATGTGGATTACACAATGTAAGTCAATGCCACCAACAGGATGAGACATCTGTTGCCAGAAAATTGAGCACCTCTTGATTTTAGCTCAGTTTTAATTTGATTTAGCTCAGTTTTAATTGGTATTTAATTGAAGAAGGAGTTAATTGAGGAGGAGTGTGAGTGTGTGTGTAAACATAGCAGATCTAGAGAAGATGGAAAAGAAAGGAAGAAGCAGGAGAGAGGTGAACATTGGCTGGAAACCAAAACACCTTGAAGGGTACTCTATCTCAATGGATCTATCTCAATGGATGTGGCATAAGAGCAGCAGGGTTTAGTCTAAACTTTTTACCATTGTATAAGCAGTCATTACTAGTGTGTCCCCTCTCCCTTCTGAAAGTATACACTCCAGGACTATTGCTTAATAAGATGGGGGGGGGGACACACAGAGAAAGGAAGACAGTATTCATGTTCCTTTTCTCTATCTATCTATCTATCTATCTATCTATCTATCTATCATGCAGAGTGGTATAGTTTAGCCCATCCTCGTTAGATCTTGGAAGTTAAGCAGGGTCAGTACTTAGATGGGAGACCACTAAGGAAGATTCTGAAAAGGAAGGCAATGGCAAACGACCTCTATTTTTGCCTTGAAAGCCCCTAGCTTGGGTTGCCCTATCAGGTGTGACTTCACGGCACTTTACACACACATCTGTCTGTCTGTCTGTCTATCTATCTATCTACAACCTAGCTTCTTCTTATATCTTATTTGACCAACAGAATCTTATATAAACAACAAGGCAACAAACTTAGTTCTCAAATCATGCATAAAGGACCTGATGCATTGTAAAAGTGCCTCTTTGTGTCTACTTGTGCTCTACTTGTATATTTCTATATAAACCAAATATTATAAAAATGCCAGAAATCCCCAGTGTTCTCCACTCTAAAGGGAACCAACCCAAGAGGTGTTGCCTCTGGAACATTTTGTCTGGTGTCCTTTGAATAGCTATAGCCCCTCTGTCCCATGCCAACTATCTCAACCACAACTAACAGATGTCTTTTGCTCTATGGATTTCCCAACACATTGAAAGTTTCTCCCTCCTAATTCCCACCTATAATAAAAGTAATCCTAAAGATTTGGGCACAGTAACTGTAGGGATTTCTACTAATGCCAATACTGAATTGTTCCTAATCTAATGAAGGGCTTGGAAGAGAACTGTGTTTTGGGGAAACAGGTATGTGTGTTTTTAGTTTGGAGATCTGAATGCATATGATTTGTTTCAGTCATCCATACAACATGTAAGTATTGAGAAGTGAAACAAAGGTGACAAAAAGCTTCTAAAGAACAGAGAGTAATTCCTAAAGCAGAGAAAATCTCTTCAACAGCAGAATTCAGCTGAATCTGGATGAATTCACAAAGACATTTCATAACTTTATGCAATGTTGTATAACAACTTGCATATGTGTAACGTGTGTATCGTACAACATGGAGATCACAGATGACACTGTTACCCAGCATCAATGCAAATACAACACTTTGCACATTCATCTGTGAGTGTCCAAATGGGTTCCTGCACACATTTTTATCTTATTACTTTATTATACAAACCTGGGCCTTTTTCAGTTATTTACAATGCAGTCCTCAGTACAGTTATACCCTTCTAACTGTGGAACACCATGTAGTTCACAGCAGAGTCGCCACCCAGGCAAAGTAGCAGCACTTGACAGACACACAAGCAAGTGACAGAGCACAGTGTGACAGTCCAACATCAGGACCTGGGACAGTCCATTGTGAGGGCCTTGGCCAGAGTACAGGTAACCTAAAAATTCTTCCAGCACTGGTCTCTTTGAAGGCTACCATGAGCTGAAATAGTCCCCTGAGGAAGGAATCTTTGGAGGAGCAGTGCTGCATCTCACCATGCAAGGACTGATGGAACTGAAGCAGCTATGGCAACTCAAGGACAGATAGACATATAGTACATGACCATGTGCTTGCTGTGGGCATGCTGCTGTAATGGCATTGTTAACAAATTAGTGCCTCTTTGGAAGTTATCCTTCCAACACTGCTTTTCCAGGAAAGTAATCACAGACCTGGCTTTGGTGGCTCCTTATCAAATGTTCGATTCCTGGAAGATCAGCACTGAAAAAGAGGTGTAAACAGCACTGATATGTGCACCAGGCACAAGGAGTTCCATCTAGACTAATTATATATACTTAAATATTTATACCCCATCTTTCTGCTGCTACTCAGCTCTTTCAATTTCAAATTAAATCAATCCACAATACAGGAAAACCCAATCAGCCCCTCTCCCCAAGAAAATGGCTGCTGCTTATACCTCATTGAAAGCCCTAGCAAACAAACCAGCCCCGCAGCCCTTCCTGATTACTTCTAAGGATGGTGCTCCAGTCAACTCCTCAGGAAACCTGTTCCACAAAGTGGAACCACCATTGAAAAGGACTAGGCTCTAGTAGAAGCCAAGCGGACACCCTTAAGTGATGGAAGAACCAGAAGGTGGCAACTGGATGACTATAATTGGCATATGGGGAATACATGGAATGGTTCTTCAGAGCTCTGGACACTGGTGTCAAGTGGATCACAGGCTGGGCTCCAAAGGCATTTGTAACATCAGTTTCTATTGCCATAGATGAGACTACAAAATGTAGGCCTTCTGCAGAGCATTCCCTATAATTTTGCAGTCATCCTGATTGCTTGACTCTGTAATATTAATGCTTAGCAACTTCATTCCATTCAAAGGCACTCCAGAACAAATTGGGAAATTTCTGAAATTCAAAAGTTTGAATTAAAATCTTGATAAATCCCCAAATTCGTTTGACATTTCACCAGCTTTACACTGTGAAGTGCTGGGGGGGGGGGGAGGTTAAATACTTATATTCCATGGTTTATATAAAGTGGATCTTACAATTTAAGGCAAGGAATCAAACAGGTTTTCTCTCTACCTCATCTCTATATCTAACAGTAAAGTCATTGTCCCAAAAGCATCAAAACCACACCACCACCCACAGGCAAAAGTACTTGTTTCTACATACTACTAAGGTACGCAGAAAATTATGGCTATGTCAATTAATTAAAAGAAAAGGCAGTAAAATGCATCCAAAATAGCTGATGAGGACTGAGCGTGCTCCAGGAGGAACAGAATGTCGAGAGTAGCTGAGCATTACAGAAAGAGGGGGGAAAGGGGGTAGAGGAGAAGTAACCTTCTCAAGTCCATGACAATTAAAAGAATCCTGGAGGGGGGATTTGGGGAGGTGGGCTGAGCTTTCTAAATTGTTTCCCTTATCCATGATTCTCTGCCAGTCCCCTGCTTGTTATACATAATGCCAACTGGATTTCTACTTTGTTTCACTTTCCTGTTCAAAATGAAGTGCTGTTATGACTGCCAAAGCCAGCTGAACGTGGACTCAGAATGTCAGTCACATTTTCAACAAACACCAAAGGAATCCTGTCTAATATGATTTAAAAGTTCTGGCTTACAGAAAGAAACTGAGGGGGATGGGAATAAAAGTAAACATTTCTTTTTTAAAAAAAGTTAAAGAAATCTTTAAAGAGCAACATTTCTGCTAAACACTCACTTGAAAACCAGACAGCACATTCTGCGCATTAAAAGCAATTAACACCATTTGGGGAATTTTTAATTGCTCTATAAAGCATGCTGTAAATAATTATTCCCAGCCCTGTGGATCCCTTGAATGCTCTCCTTGACAGTTGTAATTTATGGGGCCTGAAGCATGGCTCTTTTTATTCAGCAGATATCCTTATTACAATAATGACTTAGCACTCTGGTGCTCTTAATGAGTATAAAGAGCCCTGTGCACAAGGGAAGGGAAAAAATTGCAAGACTTTAAGAACTTGACCAAGCACCATTTTTCCCCAGTTATTGTTACAAATTGTTAAACAGTTCTGCAGGCCACTAAATGATCAAGACTTCTAGGGGCAGGAACTAAGGATGTCCAAATTAAAAAGGCGATTTTTCAGATGTGGGTGTATTGGACCCCAAAAATATTCCTGATATTCCCGAATACCAAATACTGGTATGGTATCTGAATTCAGGTTTTTTTGGGGAGGTGTCTGAATTGTTCAGATCCATTATTCCCTATGGGGAAATTTTCTCGGTGGCTGGGGAGTCAGGCACCAAAATCGCAGCAGAGTTGCTGGGGTGGGGGCAGCACAGGCACCCAGAGAAAGAACGTGTAATAATGCTTCCTTTGGGTTTGTTTCAAGAGAATTTCCAAGATTTCCTAAAAATTTGACAAGGTCCACTATCTGTATTTGTACATACAGATTTTAAACTCAAATTTCAATTTTGCCTAAGGATTACTTGGACCGGCCAAGTCTAATATAAGGCTAAAGAAAAAATATTCTTCTCTACCTACAGTTTGCTGTCCAAGCTGGGAAATAAGACACTAGATATACAGGTCCTGATATCCAAACCCAAAGCTTCTAGGGACAGGATCTCAGATACATTACTTTGAAAGAGTGGCTTCATGCAAATCAAATATTACATGATTCTTCAAGAAATTTTTGAGGCAAGGTTTACAGAGTCAGGCTAGTAGTGAGACTGAGTATGGACATGCCTGGCTCACTCATTAGGTGGACCTAGATTGTTGCCTAGGGCACCAGACAAGTGGGGGTTGCAAGGGACATCAAGCAGCAACCCTGAGCAGAGCCCCAGCCCTGGGGCCTGTATTCATAACATGCGAGACGGGCCTACTTACCCAGCCTGCCTTCCTGCTCCTCCACCCACCCTCATGAAGGAGGGAGGGAGGAAGAGCTGGCAGCTGGCAGCTCTGCCACCATCACTGGGCTCCCCATCCACTTGGACAGTGGCTCCTTCTTGACTGCCCGGGTTCCTGCATGGCGGCTAGGGGCATTTGCACACAGCTCAGGCACAGTGGCTCTGTACGCAGGGGCTGTTTGTACGTCCAGGCCTCATGGGAGGAGGTGTCTGGCTCCATGCACGTCAGGCACCGTGGCTCATGCAGTGGCTCTAGGTGCAGCAGGTCTCTGTGTACCTTGACCACATTGGGGGGATGCCTGGCAAACATCAGGGGGTGCTCAACTAGTGGCTGGCCTGTGGTACTGAAAACCCTTGGGCCAGTTCTGGGTATGGAGGTCTTGTTCTAAACCACATCTGGAGCCATACATCTCAAAAGTCCAATTTTCTCCTCTCCCAGTACCCATATGCAGATTCAAACAAAGATAAAAGTTCCTGTCACCACTCCCACTGCAAAGTTTCAGAGGCCACGTTAATGGGACCATACAGGGCAGCTGCCAGCATTTTTTGACCTGCCTTAGCTAAGAACATGGCCAACCCACACTATTAGGGTTGCCAGGTCCCTCTTGGCTACTGGCGGGAGATTTTGGGGGTGGAGCCTGAGGAGGGCGGGGTTTGGGGAGGGGAGGGACTTCAATGATATAGAGTTCAATTGCCAAAGCGGCCATTTTTCTCCAGATGATCTGATCTCTATTGGCTGGAGATCAGTTGCACTAGCAGGAGATCTACTGCTATTACCTGGCAGTTGGCAACCCTACACACTATCCATTCCCAGTTGTCTGGTGACATTTCCTTCTGAACAGAAGGAAATTTTCAAGGAGTCCTGCATGGAGAGCAAGATAAGTACAGTCTTTATACTGGCAGCTTAGCAAGTGCTGGGGAGACAGCATTTTCCTTGGGCTCTGCTCTACAGCATACTTCACCTATTAATTAAATCTGGCCTTGTGGATTTGTTCTAGTGCTGGGCATGGGGCTATGTTTGTCACCTGAATACGTTTCAAAAGATGAAGGTCACCCAGCTATATTTGGAGGTTGCAAAAGGATAAACACAATTGACCTAGGGTTTCCATTCAGAGATGTTCCATCCTGCATGACTGATTTTGTTTTTTACAAAATAAATATGCAAGCATGCAGGCTGGACATTTTTTTGGTTTGTTTTCTGCATGAGGAAATCTAGCAATTGCTTTTGCAAATGTGCATCTAAGATCCATCAGGATAGCCATATGTATTAGGACACAAGCAGAAATTATGAAGACCACAGCAGAACATGAAATCCCTTATTAAATCTGAGGGTGCATGGGAAATGGAGGTGGTCTTAACCCTTCAACACCCACAATTTCCTAAGCTTTCCACACTGCTATTAGCATTTTAAAGGGGTAAAAGACAAGTCCTTTAAAACTCCAAATTTCCCCTTTTTAATTATAAAATGCATAGGGAACCTGTTTTTGATTAGTAAACCTGCATGTTCATTGCAGAATTAAATGCCCTCTCTCCCCTCAATGTGCATAACACGCCATGTGAAGACAGGTGGTCATCTGTGATCTTTGTCCTATCTTTTGTGCCGTTGATGAGATAATGTCTGTGAAGCACTCTGAACACTGAAAGCCCTATGTAACTACTAACTGTTATTATTGGTATTAGTATTATTATATGGGAGAAAGCAAAGGGGTGAACCTAGGAACAAAACCTGACCCCGATCTTGATGATCCCAATGATCTATAGTTATTGCTCCACTCCACCCCAAGTTCTGCTTCTTTGCTGTATGATGATTGAAAAATTGCTTTTGAATATATTCAAAATGGATAGTTGGGCAGGGATGACAAATGACCCTCTCCCATCTTTTTCCCCTCTCCCATCTTTTTTCCTTCCCCCCTTCTTTGAATTGATGCTTAGCTGGTCTGAACATTCCACGAGCAATGAGCATGCTCAACCCTCATCAGACTGTGTAGGTCTTGTCAATCTTCTTTTTAAATGGACAAAGTAATATTTTCCTGCATACTTGGAAAGTCCCTTAAGAAGCATGCTTGCTGCCCAAAATAGGAGCAGAGGGAGCAATGTTGCCACCCATCCCATTGGAATGTTTAAAGGGTTAATGTGCAGCATCTTTGTACAAATTTGGTCTAGGCTGGGGGCAGGGGGAGCAAGACATGGCTGGTAGTTGCCCAAGTGCTGGTAGCCAGGGTGGGGTTGCCCGAATGCTGGCAAATCTGATTAGGCAGCTTTTTAGAAGTCCTGAAATAAGGGTGCTTGTGAGTTTATTCAGGTGCATTTCAGAAGTTTCAGTAAAACCTAGCTGAATCCATATTTTGTGTCTGTTGCGTATTTCAGATTATAGGGGCAACAATAAACACCCTACCTTGCCTGTCAGTAGTCCCATTGTTCTACTGATTAGCAATAGCTCATAAACTTCAAAGGAAAAGGTTGGGGCCCCTGCAAGGAGTTACAGGAAGAGAGAAAACTGGGAACTACTCTCCAAAAAACCCAAATATCTCCCACCAGAATAGTTTAAGCCCTTAGAGCAGGGAAGTCGAACTCATTTGTTATGAGGACCAGAGATGACATAAATGTCACTTGGTGGGGCTGGGCCAAGCCTTGCCAGCCCAGATCAAGACTGGAGGGGGTGGCTGGCTTGGCTGGCTCGCAGGCCAGATAACAGCTCTCAAGGGGCCAAATCTGGCCCATGGGGCTTATGTTTGAAACCCCTGCCTTGGAGGCTCCAGCAGGCCTTCCCATCTCCCTCTATTTTGCTTTCTTTCCTTGTAACTCATGTCCAAATGTCTTCAACATCCCATGCCTCCCTGAGGGAAATAAACACAGCCAGCTCTCTGAGGGGACTCTTGGAGCCAGGGTTCAGAATTAATTATAAAATTATCATATAGAAGTTGATGAAATTATGCTTGGTCTTTGATTCATTTCTGGTGTTTTTATTAGCTTTCTTTCCTAATTTGGTTCTTTAAAATATGTCTTCCAATTCCCCTTCAAATTAGCACTTTTTTGCCACTTAATGGAAGCAAAGAGCTAGCTGCTACTGTACAATTGGCCAGTCTTTGGCAGGACATCTAATAATAAGGGGCTGTTTTGGAGGCCAAGTACATGTAGCCATTCTTTACAAACCATATATGCTGCCTCTCCAGAGACTTGCCAGGAGCAACAGATGCAAGCATAACAGTTTAGCAGTGAGGGAAAGCTCTAGAACTCCATGTATACTCAAAGACCAGAATGGCTGCTCAAGAAAGAGCACAAGCTCAGGGGTTATCAAAGCTCTGGTTTCCTAATAAATATTAAGTAGCTTCTTTTCTTCCATGGAGCATCTGCCTCCAAAGTTATTGTCTTTCGGCCAAAGCCACCTACTTCCAGAGGGGAGAGGGGGGGAATAGGCAGCTCCGTTTAATTTAATTTGGGTCCTGTGCCACCTCTTCCCAGCACCAGCCAGTCCCCATTAAGGAACAATGCATCTGCCTGACGGTGCTGACGGCATTGGTGCCCCCAGGCAAGGCTCAGCTCACCCCTCCTTTGCCTGTAACAAATTAAATTTGCGCCATCAGCGCCAAGACAAGTTAGGCGCAAGGGGAAGCCTGAATGGACAGTGACAGTGTGATGAATGGAGGCACAGAGGAGAATGACATCGAAAGAGAAGGCAAGGAGGGGCGGGGGAACTAGCCAGCTTTCAGCTGCTGGCCCACATCAGGTGCTGGACTTTTATTTGCCTCATTCACACCATTTCAGAGAAACAGAGATTGATGACTCTGACTCCCAATATTAACTTCCTGCTTAAATTGCTCCATCCCCTCCCCTCGCTCTTCTGCTGATGTGGGTTTAGCAGTTTGTTTGCCCCTCATCTCTTCTCCTGCTTGTGAGAATAAGAAGGCAACATAATGGTGACAGACCCGCAATCCAAGTCATAAATCTTACCATTTTGGGCTCCTCTCCTCTTTGCAAGCAAATGGCAGTTTGTTTTGTGTGGCTTTTTCCGCATGGGAAAATAAGGGGTGACTTTATTTCCACTGAGCATTTTTGGAGCTTTGCGTTTCTAAGGACAGCATTCGGCCTCTTGCCTGAGTAAGAGAGCCAGTGTGGTGTAGTGGTTAAGAGCGGTGGTTTGGAGCAGTGGACTCTGATCTGGAGAATCGGGTTTGATTTCCCCACTCCTCCACAGGAGCGGTGGAGGCTAATCTGGTGAACTGGATTTGTTTCCCTGCTCCTACACATGAAGCCGGCTGGGTGACCTTGGGCCAGTCACAGCTCTCTTTGTGCTCTCTCAGCCTCACCTACCTCACAGGGTGTTTGTTGTGGGGAGGGGTAAGGAAGGTGATTGTAAGCTGGTTTTGATTCTTCCTTAAGTGCTAGAGAAAGTTGGCGTATAAAAACCAACTCTTCTTCTTCTCTTGAGCTCTACTCATACTTTGTCTGACTTGCTGTCTGGATCTTATTCTTCCATCTAGCTGTTGTTCCTCTTTTTTCTTCTACGTCTCCACCAGTGGATTCTCCCTCTGTAACTGCATCCTGCATCTGGATTGGCTTGTGCGTCCCGGCCTTGGCTTGCCTCCCACTATGCTCAGTTTTGTGCCCTGAGTGGACTTCCCTGCCACTGACCTCAGCATATCCTGGATCTCACCTTCACCTAGAGAATAGTGGCTGTTGCTAATACCCAGTCTTCTCTGAGGACTCCTTGTTTTTGTTCCTTGTTTGCCCAGAACACTGTTTGTCTTTGTCAAACATGAAACTGTAGGAACCAAACAAAGACTACTTATGAGTCAGCTCACAACGGAATGAAAAACTGGAATTTCAGAGCACAGTGAGGTGGTTACAGTCCACCATGGTCTCAAAGAAACATATTCACTCACTCCTCCCCCATCACCATTTAAAATGGCTTTGTGGACTGATCCTGAGATCTTTGTTCAGACAGTTGCATAGTACTGAAAACCCCAAAGCTTCCAGGGACGCATAATCAGATGCTCACTCACTTCCTGCAGCATCAGTATAAGAACCATGTAGCAGCAGATGCTTAGCGCTCTGGTTGCGGACAACCGGATTTCCAGAAGATCTCCACATTTTTGGTAAGCAGAAACTGAGGTGTTCGAGAAATCTGTATTTTGTTTGATCCTTCCATTAACCTAAACAACTATTGTTCCATGATTCCAATGTTTTGCATAAGGTCTAATGTTCCCTCTTCCTTTGGAACAAGGATGATTTCTTACAATGCAGTTTAAAAGTATCCATGGGCCATCAGACATCAATCATCTCTCTCCCCCACAACTGCAAAAATAAAGGTGTGAATACAATAAGCAGGTGCGTGCTTTTGGATACATCATATTGGTCATAAAGTATGATTGGCTGAAGCACTTAATAGCAAGCCAGGGTTTTATTATGATCAGAGTTCCTACTGAAACCATAACCCTCCATCGAAAGAGCAGGAGAAGAAGATCTTCCACCCTCTTCTTACACCATACCTTGGATGAGAGTACAATAGTTACAGCCAGCTTCCACCTCTGGTTTCAAATCCTAGTTAATGTAGAACCCTGACACATCTTGCCCACATTCAAGGCCCTAGCATTAGCCGTGTGGCAGGTCCAAACTTTAAGCATGAGTCCTCTTTCCAATTACATTACATAAATACCTAGCAATCTCATGAAAGAAAAGTGCTTATTTTCAAAATGTCACATCATTGCAAATGACTTGAAGTCCAGTCTGAAACACACTAGACCCTTGGTCCCATAAAGTGTAGCCTTTCTCATGCTTGGATCTCACCTAGATACACCTAACACCAATCTAGAGGAGGCTAAGCCTGAAAAAGGGAACAGACCGATAGGGTGGGAGGAAGGGGTTTTGGTACTGTAGACAAACTATGAGTCCCCCCCACACACACACACACTGATTCACTACTGAAAAAAGTTGAGAATGAGCACTTCAGTGTAATTTGGATACCCGGATATCTGGTGCCCTAGACAATCACCTAGTTTGTCTATATGGTCCGGCTGTCCTTGTGTAGGCTGATCCAGCTGAATCCTCCAGATCTCTGAACTACTGTTAAGAAATCCTGGCATTAGATCTGCACAGGCCCCAGAGTGGTGAGGGGTCTGGAGACCAAGTCTTATGCAAAAAGGTTGAAGGAGCTGGGTATGTTTAGCCTGAAGAGGAGAAGATTGAGAGGGCATATAATAACCATCTTCAAGTACTGGAAGGGCTGTCATATAGAGGAGGGTGCTGAGTTGTTTTCTGTTACCCCAGAAGGTCGGACCACAACCAATGGGTTGAAATTAAATCAAAAGAGTTTCCGTCTAGACATTAGGAAGAATTTTCTAACAGTTAGAGAGGTTCCTCAGTGGAACAGGCTTCCTCGGGAGGTGGTAAGCTCTCCTTCCCTGGAGGTTTTTAATGAAGAGGCTAGATAACCATCTGTCAGCAATGCTGATTCTATGACCTTAGGCAGATCATGAGAGGGAGGCATCTTGGCCATCTTCTGGGCATGGAGTAGGGGTCACTGGGGGTGTGGGGGGGAGATTTTCTGCATTGTGCAGGGGGTTGGACTAGATGACCCTGGTGGTCCTTTCCAGCTCTATGATCCTATGATTCTAAGACTGGTAAAGCCAAGCTTAGGTTGCAAACTCACTCACTTGGGTGTAAATTCAATGGAAAACAGCAAGATTTTCTCTCGAGTAAAATAGGAAAGGACTGCAGATTAAGAAGGCTGGATATTGTCTGTAAAGCACTAGAGAAGACCACTTTTGTTTCCCCCAAGTTCTCAGCTGTTTGGGAAGGGCTGCCTCCAGGCTCCCTCTTTTCAGATCTGCAGCCCTGATTTGCTTCTGCCTAGCTTGGAGTCGGAGACCTGATTAAACACGGCCAGGCTGGTTCCCGCTGCCCTTTCGCATTTCGGCCTTCGCTGATGGAAAGCGGCTTCCTTCTCCCCGTCATCGGCGCTGTCGACCGCTGCTGGCACCCAGGAAACGAACCGTTCACATGTTCGCATTCTAATCAAAGACCGGCTACCGCGCCCCGTAGCCAGGGAGAGGGACGGCAGGCGGAACCTCCGGGAACCCGTCTTGCCAAGGGGACGGGTTTGTTTGTAAATTAATGTTATTAAGACAAGGCGATCCGCAGCTCACCCAAAGACTAGGAACGAAGCCATTTGGCTGCTGTAATCCTACGTGGAAGTAAATTCCATGGAAGTAAAAGGGGTTTCCTCCTAAACCACTGCAAGATTATTTGGGTGTCCGGGTCGTTCAAGTCAATGGTCCCAGCCATCGCGATCTAAGCGCCTGTGGACGCGTCTCTCGCTGATTCCAACGTGCCCTTCTCCCTCGCCGGTTTGTTTGCAACTCAGTTCCTTTGGAAGTCCTCAAAATAAAAGGAGTCTTGCGGTACCTAAAGACTAACAGATTTATGATGGCAGAGCTGGCTTCGCCCACAGAAGCTTATTCCGCAATAAATGTGTTCGACAAGACTTCCTCCTGGTTTTTCCGCTGCAGACGAACTGTGGATTTTTTTTTTAATTTAAAAGCACCGTATACTTTCATTTAAAACATTCTTCCAGACACAGGGCTCCCTAGCCTAGAACTATTTCCTCAGAAGTAGATCCCACTGAGTTGAGACAAACGTATTCCTAAATAAGGCGCAGGAGCCTTCACGAGTCAGCATCCCGTCCCGCTCCTCGTAGCTTCGCAGGCCGAGGGGAGGCGTCGCTTGAACGCAGCGATCCTGAACGAGGGGAGCGCGATCCTGAACGAACCATTCGGTATGCAACAGAGCGGGCCCCTCATGGGAAGCCAGCTAGTATTTCATTGTAAAGAGGTTGCGAGTCTCAGGCTGTCGTCTGGTTCTTCTTGTTTCTATAACCTTTTATTTAAGAAATGATTTAAAAAATTATTTTAAGAACTCAAGTAACTCAATATTTAAAAGCGACACTTTTTGCAAGCTACACAGCTGTACAGATAAAGTAACCCTTGCCTTCCTTTTTAAAGAAATAAGGCATGACAAAATTATTCCGAGACATGCCATTGCTTCATTTTATTTATTTCTTTTAATGGCCTTTCTTTCGACCAATTGTTGGGTGAAGTGCTCGTTTTAAAGAGAGGAGCTCTTTAGCTTGACAGGTGTGCGCTGTCATTTTCCCCTACCTGTTGGGGAAAGGGAGTCGTACCTGCCGTGGCCAGGGTGTCAGCTTGTCCGATGGCAAGTGAAGTGGGCCCCCTTAAACGTTAGGCAATATGTTAAAATGTTAATGACTTTTTAGTAGCTTGAAAATATAACCGAAGTGCCAATACTATTACTGTATGCAACTAAAATTTTAATTGTACCTTTTTCCCACTTATGTATTTTTTGAAAATTTTACTTCTTTCTTATAAAAATTAAATGATAGACTTATAGTTGTGGGTCCCCTGGCAACCAATATTTTGAGACCCAGTCCGCCACTGCGTACCTGCCCCTCCCGCCCTAATCATGGTCATTTCTGCATGGGAGGTTTTGCCTTGGATTTGCTCCTCTCTTGATGTACATTTTTCTCATCTGAATTCTCAAAACTCTGCATGGGGGCTTATTTTTGAGTTTGGAGAATTTGGATGGGGGAAATGTGAATCTAGAGATGGGCAAATCCAAGGAAAAACCTCCCATGCATAAATGGCCTACGTTTGTAGCCGGACAGGAGATCCGAAGCGTGTTCATCCGAGGCAAAGTCCTGCCGAGTGCCCGGGATGCCCTCCCAGCAGGCCAGGCTAGCGTGGGGGCTTCAATTGTGCACTCCTGGACACGCAATTCCACCTCCACCTACTGCGGCTGACTTGAAGTCAGTGGGGATCGGATCCCGTTGAACTCCGCTGGACCGACTTCGGACTAAACGCGTTTCGCATACAGCTGCAGGAATCTGCACGGGAGGCGACCGTCCTGCTTCCCTCTCTTTAATCGCCGACAGCATTGAATGATCTGAGTTCAAGGGGGCACGGGGGGGGGTCTGCTTTCTATCAGAGAAGAATCTCCCGGAGAGAGAAATGCAATTTCCTTTGGAAGAGACACCATTAGGACACCGTCATGGTTGATTTTAGATGCTTTAAATATTTGTCTTTATGTGACGAAGGAGCACCCTCTTTACAACGTCCTCCTCCACACACTACCCAGGTGCTCTACTAAAATAAAATCTCTCCTTTCCCACCAGTAGTTGAACAAGAGGACAGGTATTAGCTCAGCTCCTTCGGCCAAATGTCCCCCCACCCCCACGAAGGCTCAGATCCTGCCAGGATCTGCTGTCAGATTTCCAGCCAACCCAATTCCAGAAAAGCAGAAGGGGGGAGGGTGAGCGTGCAGCCCTCCCCACGGGCATCCAGCAGCCTTTGCAATGGTGAAACGGTCTCCTTGCATGGATTACATCCCAGCAGGAATTTGCTGCTAAAGCCAAACAGGAGGCTCTGGAAACTTTGTGCAGCGAAACTTCCAGGTCGGACAAGTCAACTCATCTGAGGTTGAGAAGCGGCCCCGTTTGTGGGATCTGTTTAAAGATGCTCCCCCCTCTCCCTTCAGTGGATGGAGTGAGCCAGGCCTTATTCAGACCCCATATGGCCGCACACAAAGCATAACGCAGTACCTTCACCTGAGCAAAGCTTTTCTCCAGCTTTGTGGCAACACGCACAGGCTTGTCAAAGCGTTTGCGCTGGATCCACGTACAGAAAGCCCCGTTACACCGAGCTGGACCTTTGGTCTCTCTCGGGCAGCGTTGTCTGCTCTGACTGGCAGCGGCTCTCCGGGGTCTCAGAAGCCTTTCAGACCATCTGCGGCCTCATCCTTTTAATGGGAGATGCCAGGGCCGACCCCTGGGCGATTCGGCGTGCAAAACAAGGGTGCTCTAACGCTGACCCACAAGGCCACACAATGGGGACCCCACAACCAATTCCGGCTAGCTTGATGCCGGTATTTTCAAGCACCTGTTGGACGCGCTTAAAAACCTTCCTCTGGAATACGAAGCATGTATGCTGCTCAGTTGTAAATCCTACTGAAGCCAGTGGCACGTGGATCCCTAAGCAAGTGCGCTCAGGTGGAGCCAGACCCTTTGAATCGGCTCAAGGAGGGCCTTGGGTGGCATCTCCGTTCACAGGCATCTGCTAGGTCTTCAATCTGCCTCTAGGAGGCAAAGGAACCAGTTCTCATTTATGCACGGGAGGTTTTGCCTTGAATTTGCCCCTCTCTAGAGTCACATTTCCCCCATCCAAATTCTCAAAACTCAAAAATAAGCCCCCATGCAGAGTTTCGAGAATTCAGATAGGAAAAATATACACCCAGAGAGGGGCAAATCCAAGGCAAAACCTCCCATGCATAAATAACCATTCAGTCACACCGCGCTGCAACTTCCCCGCAGCTCTGGGTCCTCCGGGGGCAAATGCGACCCACCTAAAGGGAATTTAGTGGCCTTTCCTCCAGCTTTATTAGCATACAGGTGTAGAAGACGCACCTGTATTTGGGGAGTGCAGGGGGGTGTCTCCTGTCCTGCGGTAACTGACAAAGACCTTTGAAAGGAAGGATCAATAAATTGGTCACAGCAGCCGCCGCCGCCCTGGAGATAATGAGATCGATCTTTAAAGCACGTGTGAAAAGGCGGAAGATTGACTCCCAAGTT